>NW_020884872.1:49585172-49650423 GCF_003945725.1 Corapipo altera | reverse complement strand
CTTTTTCTCTTTTTCTTTTTCTTTTTCTCTTTTACTTTTCCTTTCCCTTTTCCTTTTTCTCCTTTTCTTTTCCTTTCCCTTTTCCTTTTTCTCTTTTTCTTTCTTTTTCTCTTTCTTTTTCTTCTTCTTCTTTTTGTTTTGTCTTTTTCTCTTTTTCTTTCTTTTTCTTTCTACTAACTTGATGCTGATGCTCTTGTACTGGGGGAGAATTGAAATACACCCTTCTCATACTGTTTGTGATGTTTTTACACCACTTATACCTCCTTTCACCACACTAAAAGAATCTTAGCTGATGCATTTTTTCCTTGTGTGGAGAAGCAATTTTGTATCTTCCATCATCTTTTATGCCCTTCTCTGAACCTTTCTAAGTTCAACTCCATCCCTTTTGATTCCCATTTTTTACCTTTGTCATATTGCTGCAGTTATTGGTTTTGGAACACATTTTCTAAGAACTCTTCTACAGTAAGCTGTTCTGTGCTAACTGTACCACAGCCAGCATCTTCCAGGAACAGGAAAAACCCTACCTTTCTTCCATACTCATATTCAGCTTTGATGTGGATGGAGAACACGATCACAATCTGTAAGATTTGGCTAGCAGTTATGTGTGCTGATAACACCAGTATGGAATGCATCTGTCAAGATTCCATTAACTAGGTGGGATATTGGTTCATTGGGTTTTTTTGACTGGTATAAAATTTCCATATAAGTTTTCAAATCATAGTTGAGTTCTCAGTCAACTAATTTGAGCCAAATTATAAAAGAAAGAATGACCAGAGAAAATGGTGCTCAGACCTAGCAGATAATCCCAGCACAATATCCAGATTATCCACAATAATCTCCCAGCAAGGAGAGGAAACCCAGTCTATCAGATGAGTGTAATGTGAAGTTCCTTACATGGATATCATTCTATGGGGCAGATACCTCTCCCTATCTGCACCACAAAAAGAACAGCCTGGGGGAGTTGTCTCCCGTGTATTTACAGTGCCTCTGACCAATTCATTGCTATAAGACAATTTCAGATAGGGAGCAAGAAAAAAATTCTTTCCCTTTAGCTTCGCCTCCTCTAACATGTTTTAAAAACATATCTTTCCCTGAGATCAGCACAGTTGGTTCTTTCCCAGAGCTCTGTCAGAGAACATTTTTAGGTGATAGAGATGTTACAAAATCTTTTTTCTTTTTTAATGAAAAAAGCACATCTAATCATAATTCTCACACTCCCTCTACTGTTGGTCTGATTTTAATTTCTTTACCCTCCCATATGAATATTATTTGTTAATTCAGATGATGGTAACAAATTAACAAATAAGCTATTTATCAATAACATAAGCTACAAAACTGGTTACAGCCACTCATCTGGTACCACACAGATGTCATTTGATTTTGCCAGATTTTGAGCACAATTTTCCTTAAATAACTGATTTTATCAGTAACTCTGTGTTCTTTAGCTAAGACAGTAATGGCAGTGGTGCAAGATCAAGATACTCAAGTTAACATGCTATGGACCAGACTTTCAGGGATTTCTGCAAGGTATTTCACTTATTTGCAGAGTAAAGAGCTATTCAAATTATGGGAAAATGAGGCCCACTAACAACGTAGACTGTGTATGTCTATGAAATATGTTGACACCTGCTATGGATAGAAGACACTGCTCAAGCATTTTCTGTGGCAACTAGAAAACATCAAAAGGTTTAGACATTTTGCATTCTATTTATAGAATTTTTTTCTTCCTTCTTTAGTTTATGAACTTTGCCACACCTTTTGGGAGAACAATGAGCTGCAAATACATCTGCATTGTGACTAAGGTTTTCTTAGCATTTAAAAAATGCACATGATAAAGCTCTGACAGTGCTCCTTCCTGTATTCATAAAGGTGTGGTTTAAAAGGATTGCATGCCTTACTTTAACCTGCTGAAAGGTCTTCCCCAGGAACAGCAACCTGAAACAGCTATAGGAAATGTAGGCTGGGCTGGCAAAAATTAATCAATAAAATACAGCATTATCCCTGGTGCATTATGGTATTCTATATCAGACTTAGTGAAATGTTGTACTCACTTTAACAGTAGTATAATCTAGTGAAAGTGTCTTTAGGTTCTCCTGCCCCTGCACAACAGCATGTTGCTACATGATATTATAAAAATACTCTTATATCTAGCTATTTTAATCACGCAAGTGATAAAATGTTGAAAAATTACAACATAAAAAGAATAAAGAGAATTCCATACATAATATCTCAATACTCATTTAGACAGTGGTGAGACCAATATCTGTATGCCATAGTAAAAGAGCTGTAGCATTATTCTCTCTCCAGTGAATATTTAAACTTTCAGGAGGTAGAAAAACTGTGGTGATTATATTCCCTCAAACAAAAAATAGTAACTCAGTGGTAAGGTAGTCTGCTGGCAAAAATGGGCTGCTATCAAAAGGAGGAATGATTTGAACTTGGGTTTAGTCATAGGCTAAGTGATTTTCCAGTTGGTAAGCTCTTACTTTCTTGTCCTGATCTTTTCAAGAGTTAAGCATGTGTAATGAGTTAAAGAGTACAGTTGTCTATCTCAAACACTGTCAAGGCCACAGAAGGAACTTGCCATAAGATAAGCCACCACCGTGAAAACTTGAGAGGAGCACAGAAGGGAGGAATTTGTGATGGGAAAGCCCTAATTCCAGGCCTGGCAGAGGTCAGGTTTGGTTAGCACATCGTGGTTAATGCATCCAGGTAAAAAGTCCCACCATGGCAAACTGTGTGGAAAGTCACTGGTCAAACAAAGATCACCCCAAGTTATGGGATACATAGCATCTTGACCACTGACAACCACGGAAGACCCCCTGAATACACCTCTGTGGATACCCAGAACCTGGACTATGTAAAGGTAGTACTGTTGTCTGGGTGTTAGGAAGATAAATTACTTGTCTGTAGAACTTACTGAAGTTTAGGGTTTGACATGCTTCAATGATCTCAGACCTAGGGAGAGGTTAAAAAACCTTGGGAAGAAGGATGTACCACTGATAATGGACACAAAGAATGCAGAATTTACAGAACACAAGGACATTTGGCAGAACTCCCCAGATAAGAAAGAAACTAATAAAACCAACTCAGCAACTGTGCTGAATCAGCTCAGAGCGGGTAAAAGGTAGTTCTGGCAGGGCAAGATGGTAAACTCCAACTCACAGCCCTCTGACACAAGAAACCCACTGACTCAAAAGAAGAGAAAGACTGAGCATGCAGACTAATTAGCATTAGAAGCAAGGGAATCATTTAACCAGTAGAAGATAGAATACTAATTATTAAGAGAACTATGTAACTTACTTGTACCCAATGAGCAAACAGTGAAAAGTTTTGAACAACCCTGAGACCCCCACCACCAAGAAGAAGGACGAAGAGAACACCACTGGGTCCAGGAGTGGTGACTACCTTCTACTTGGTCTCTCTCCCTCCCTCTTCTCTCTTTCTCTCTCTTTCTCCCCTCCCCCTTCCCCCTTTTCTACTTCTTTCTATCTCTCTACCTCACATTCATTGTTAAATAAAATCTATGTTATAGGCCTGGGCATATGGTCTCATTTGCAGAGAGATAAGAGGCAAAGGCACCTCTCACTAATAGGATAGTAACAGCATGTTTGGAGATGAGCCTTGCATGTGGATTAGGCTGAAGAATTCTAATTTTTGAGCACGAAGGAAAGAACAAAGTTGTTACAAAGGATCCCAGGCACCTGGCTCTGCCAGTAGTTGCCCTTTGCAAGGCATCTCAGGACTTTGAACCTTTAAAACCTGCATCTTAGTATGATCTAGGATGCCCACGGAGAAAGGGTCTTTCCATCTCACATCAGATCATTAGTATATTTTACTTTGAGATGTCTGTCTAGGAGCAAGAGAACCAGAATCTCCAATGGAAAGTTACAGAAATCTCATGGAGTCTAATGATAGAATGACTTGCCCATGGAAAAAAAATCATACTCCTTATTTCTCCCTCTCCTCTGTGTCGCTGTCATGAGTGCTACTGGGACTCAAACAGCCGTTTCTAGTCTGGTTCTGAGTCACACATACCTCTTGGTAAGGGTGTACCCATAGGCAATACGTTCCCTTGGTTAATTATTTTGACCAGGGTGAAAAATACCTCTGTACAGAGAGGTATCACAGGTCCCAGGCATCAGCTTATTTTATGTAGGGCTGGACTGGGAATTTAGGGAGGAGCAGACCTTGTGTTAGTCACCTTCAAGAGGAAGGTGTCACCCTAGGCAAGAGCATAATTTCTTTTTCTATTTGCTGCCCTGGGTTCTTTTTTTCTATAAGTGACCCTTGCCATTTTGACTTAACCTGTTAGAACTGCTGCTTACATATATAGGAGATCTTAGATCAACCCTGAGCACAAAAAATGTGCAGGTGGCACAGATGTGCAACCCACTTCCCAGATAAAGGTTACATTAACTAGCCATGTCTGCCTGCTAAATGCTGCCTTGCAGCTGGCCATCATCCACTACTGACATTTAGCCATATGTTTCAGAGTGTTTAGTTTTAGTCATCTTTTGACATGAGTTATATCAAATACAATTAACTTTTGAAAAATCAGGTCCAGTGAGTACGACCATACTAGTTAAATAATTAAGAATAGGATCTGGGCTTGAGAAATATCCTCTGTTTGCCCATACTATTATCATGCACACTCCTTGACACAGTTTTGTTTCTGCCAATTGGCTATCTCTGAAAAAAGACTTGGGCACAGATCTCTCTAGTACAAGTTCTGGACTGTTTTCAATAAGAGTGTGGATGAGGGCACACAGTTCTTTTTGGAAAGCAAATTTAGTGATACAGGTACAGAACATGCTGTGCTACTTGTCCTCAGGCCAAAGACTGGGCCTTGGTAAGTTTAATTTAATAGGACCAATGTAGCTGCTTTATCTATATCTTGAAAATAAAAAAATTGAACTGTACTTGCTAGGCTGTCTTCAAATCTTTTGGACACATTAGTTACAATAATAGAATCTTATAACCCAAAACACAGTAGTTAACCAATCCTACTTGGAAAGTATGAAATATTAAAGGACTTCTCTTTTGGAGGACTGAGTGTATGAAAAAAATGTATTCAGTAAGTATTCCTCTCCTTCTGGGAGGAGTCACAGAATCATATTTGTCCAAAAAGTTGCCCTCTGAATCACTGCTCATTCCCAGCTCTCTGTTGTGAATCTACATAAAAGCTCAATAGAGCTAGGCTACATGATGATATTTTCCTTATGCTATCTTTTAAATCTTAGTAAGGATGTGGAGGTAGCACACTGTTTTGCAATATGTTTTGTGCTGAAAAATGGAAATTCAGCAAAAACTGACAAGAAAGTCATGTAGAGAAAAATGTATTTTACTAGCAATCAAGGGACAGACTTTGTAGAAAAGTGTATAAGCTAAAGCTAAGAACATTGAACACAACCATGTTGTTCAGAAAACCATGAGAATTGAGAAATGTAATAATGCATTGCCACTGTAGGGTGCTATAAGCATTTGACTTTAATAATACTTAATAAACCATTTAAATCTAAATTATGGTATTTCTGAACTCCTTAGGTTCAGTTATTTTAAAATAAGACAACATCCCCCACTGGCAGCTTCTTAGCAGGCCTTGTAAGAATTCAGCAGATGACAAATAAGCCTCCACTGTTGATGAGGTATTTAAAATGAGCCTGCTCAAAATGTCCTCCAAAATGTGCTAGAAATCTAAGCAATAAGAGATAGTGCCTTCTGATTACTAATCAGTAATATGTCCTATTGCTTATTAATAATAAATTATAAAGAAGTTTTAATGTAGGAAAGAATTCTAAGACATTTCTTGCTTTCTCTTATAAATCGTGTCAGGCTAAATCAAGCAATCAGAATTATTTTGGTGGAGTTATATCCTGCTATGCCTAGGACGTGGCCATTTATGTTCGTATCTATTTTTCAAAAAACTTCCTCTTTTTTTCTTGAGAGAATAGCAAACAAAAGCAGAGTATTTACCTAACTTCCAGCACATAGGTTACTGATAGGTAAATATGAAATGAGTTACTTTTCAGCTCCAAAGCACCTTACTGGTTGAACTAAAAAAGATCTAAAATCCTTCAAATCTGATAAATCAATAGTAGAACACAGCCCAATGCAATGACCAGGTAAATTGCATCCTTGATTAAAAGTCATTGATTAAAAGTCATTTGTTGTCAGTACAGAGGCACATATATACATATATATATATGTATGTATATACACATGCTACTATTCTTGCATTACTCTTTTTTGACACTATGGAAAAATGTGTGTCTAGAATACTGTCTGTTTGTGCTTCAACTTGACTACTTTCTTGAGAGTGAAAAAACTAAAAGAAAACTGAAACCTGAATGCAGAACAGTTCAAACAATCTGGGAATGGCTGTATTTGTGATTGATTTCATTTGTTATACAGAGATCTAGAGGAAATGTTCGAGTTCCTCTCAATTCCTGAAACCTGAATTTCTTCAGAGTATGCAAAGTTTATTAATGGCAAATAGTTACGGGTCATTTTTACTGTAGGTTATGCTGAAAATGTTCAGTTCCTGATACAGGGCACTGGATCATGTATTCTTTATTCACCAGGAGTAATACTTGTATGTGGTTATCATACAGAAAATGATACAGAATGTTTAGCAGTGAGTTAAATTTACTTTAGTAAAAAACAAACAAACTTGATTTTTTTTCCAACTTTGAAATACTAAGTAATCAGCACAGCTAACATCAAAAATTCATCATGCATTGAATATCCTGGTTGTTGCACATCAGTCAGTAAAAGACAGCTGGCCCACTTTATTCTTAAGCTAAGGTCAGTACCATTGTTGGAATTTCTTATATTGTATGCATTTTCCTGTAGACTGCCTATTCCTTCACACCAGATGCCAAAGACTTAGCAAGGACTGCCTTAGAAGAACCCTTGGGCTTATTTTGTGTAGCAGAACTGGCTTGCTCTGTCCCATAATTTCTTCTCTGTGTTCAAAGGCCATAAATACAGGAAAATATCAATTTAATTTCTCCAGACTGTATTGTTTGCATCTCTATATGTGTTTCTCAAACATTTTGGCTAAAGAAGGCAGTACTGTGAGACAGGTTAAGTTTATCTCTGATTTACAAGCACAACTTGTCTGGCTAATGTAAAATGATAACAAATTCATATCATATAGCACCTGGATTATGAAAGAAAAATGTTTCAAAACAAAAAGACATTCCTAGTCTCAGGTGTTGTTACTATAAATCAAAGCTAGACATCCATTTCAAATTAAAGGGTATATATTTTTTTAAGTTAATTCCCATTTAATGCTAAATGTGCATTTCTTATGAGGAAAGACATCTGTTTCATTTGGGAGGCAACTATAAAATCTCAATATGTCCCTAAAGAGATATATTCACAAAAGTTTCTTCATGATTGCAAAAAGGGAAACATTCCAGGACCGCTTAAAGTATTTCTAACTTTCAGAAACGCCAAAGTTGAGATGTACAAAGTTCAGAAATGTTTACTTCCTTGTATTCATTAATTCTGATACTTGTGGTAGTTAGTAGTTTATACTTGGTATTTTCTTGTCTGCTGCACTGCTTCATCAGCTCTATTTCATCAGATATAACTAATGTTTAGACAATAACTTCACCCGCCTAAGTACCAAGCCTACGAAGAGGTAAAACATCAACAAAAATAAGGACTAATAATAAATTAATTCATGACAGAGTTTGATTTGTTTTTGAGGTGTTCAAAGAAGTTCCTAACTTTTACAGAAGATAATAGGACTAAAGGTTGCACAGAATCTTGCTAAATGATCTGCCACATATTTCATTACAAAAATTCCCCAAATATAAAAGAAGCACGAGCCTGTATAAGCTACATTAAAACCAGCCTCTGTATCTTAAACAGAAGTATGGAGTTGTATACAGTATTTCTATAAAAAAATTATTGATTCTATACTGTTGTATTTACTAGTAGTAAGGCAGTTCTTAGTCTACAAACTTATTTGCAGTCATTTTAAAGAGAGAAAAAAATAAGCGAAGGCAAGCTCTTCTTTCTGTTTGTTGCTGGCTGTACTGCAGGGGAATGCAAATGTACACAGATAAGAGAGTCTTGCAACAAGATCTCGTGGGAGGGATTTCCCCCCAGATCTTTTTGCCTCTGCCCACGTACTCAAACAGTGCAAATATGTTGTGCAGATCAGATTCTAGTGTGTGTTCCCCATATAACACTTATCCAGAATTTTTCTTTGGTGAAATATAGTGTTCCTTCATGTTCACCTGTGTAAATACCTGAAACCCTGTAGCTGAGAGGCAGCCCTACAGCTCTGGAACATATATGTGGAAAATCAAAATGACTATAGCATATTTTTCCAAATGGTAATCACTTGTTTTTCTGTTTCAAGGTCTGTTAAAGCAGTTCATTTCGTGAAACCCAGCCCTACTGCACTTGAAAAGCACAGCAAGCACAGAAGCGTAACAACTCACCCGTACTTTTAATTGATCTGGTATTTCTACAAGGTGCCACCCTTTTCCACACCTCCTACCTCCTCCTTAAGTGACTCAGCCTCTGAAGGAGAAATCTCTTGAGTTTTCAGACAGCTGGATGGGGAACGACAATTCAACTCTCTGTCTGCTTTGACTGTGCCTCACTTCCAGCTGTCTCCAGGTTGACTAACCACACTGAGCCACGCTAGGACACTAACTTCTACCATACCTAGGTAAGGATGTTTACTCTTCTGGCTTTATATAACATGTATGGAAAGTCCTACATTTTCAAATGTTCTGTGACTTCCTAGTGTCCAATTCAGGATCCCACTTCAGAGAATCTGATTTTCAAGAAGTGTGGAGAACTTGTCTATGAAAATCCAGGTCTAGAAGTTTTAAAGTTTAGGTGCTCAGATTTCCCAGATTTTTCTGACTTCTCCTAGCTCTGCGATCTCAATCACTTCATTATTTACATTATATTGCTAATTGCATTTTATTCTAGTGCTAATTCTCTGATGACAAACTCACTATTCAGACCACTTTTCATGAATAGCTATTTAAATGTCAGTTTTGCTTTTTGGTTAATTTTATTGTTAGTTTATTCTTTCTTTGTAATTTTTATCTAAAATTAAAGAGTATTTACTCATTTCTCCTTTCCTTGAATTTGCTTGAAGTTTACTATTTTGGCAAAAAACAATTAGCAACACTCTGCTTTCATTTGCACCTTTGCAAAAGAAGTAGCATTCTACTTCGATACAATGATTTATCTATACAATTAGCTGAACCCATGTATAGACAGGATGTGTTCTTCACCAAAAATCTAGGAAAATGAATGACATAGCTGAGTAAAGAAAATGATTACCTCCTCTCCTACACTCTATTAAAAAAAAAAAACACAAACCACTACATCTAAAGCTGATCATGCATTTCTAATTTGAAAATACATACAGATTTGTGTTCTGACTTTGCAGCTGATTTTAATGACAGTTCCAAAGCTGCTTTCAAAACAGAATCTCCTCCACCCACATCTTGAAAAACCAGTTTTGAGAGCTCTTTCAGCTACAAAGATGAATGATTTCTGTCATACATTCATGTGTTCTCTAGTCCTACCTTGCCTATTCCAACCTTGCTTGTTTTCTCTTTTACACATATACATGTTTTTATTTTCTGTGAGAGTTGCTATTAATTCTGTGGCCAAAACTGTAGAGTAAAATAATCATTTAAACCCAGTGTATTAATTCCAGAAGTTCACAAATATATTATATGGCTATTGTTCTGATACGTAACTCTTGGGAAAAAAAAATCAATCTAGGAACATACTTTTATTACTCTTTAATGTCTGCAAAATAAATTTAGTTATTTTTAAATGTAATTTCAGCAAAAAGACAAAAAGACTAACTAATTGCCAAACAAATAGAATCACCAGTGGCAATTCTGTAGGGAAGAAAGTAGAGAATCAGTTATACATATAGACCTGCACCTCACAGAGTGGACCTTTAATGTTATTTGAAGAGATGATATTCTCATCTGAAATAGCATGTTTGGATATATGAAGGATGGCACAGCATTGACTGGCTCTGGCTATGATGGCGATTTGCAAAACAACCTTTGTCTGGAATCAAGGAACACAAATTCTTACTTGAGTTTAAGTATAGGCAGCCAGATTTGATAGCCCAGTCACCCCACTTTGATATCTGAGAGGGGCAATGATGGATGTAGAGAACAGCAAAACTGGAATTGACTTCCAAAGCAGAAAGATTTTACCTCACACACCTATGGATCCCTATCTAGAAGAACAACTATAATGATGTGTCTCCCCAGTGCCTTAGTTTTAAGGCTTGGAGATCTTCATCCTGTATAAAGTCAGAATTACTTTAATCAGTTGCCTGCTCACACTTACTGTACTCAAGAGAAAGGATGGAGAAAATAAAAAAGTTTGCTGACATGAAAGCTGTTAAGTGAAAGCAAGGAAATACTGTTGTGTGTTTCATAACTGTAATTAAGACCAAATGTGCTTTTTTTTTTTAAATGCCATATTCTCCACAGTCATCTCATTTAAATGAAAGATAAGCCACGTACTATAGAATTAACATTAAGGGTTCAATGGAAAACAAAGCAAATGGAAAAGTAGAGCTGAAGTAAGTCTTCATTTCTAATGGAATAGGTCTAAAATGTTGAGCTCCACTCAAATAAGCTGAATGTTCAGCTTATTTCAGAACAGAATATTTCTTCAAGAAGATGAAATTTTGGTGGCAAGTTTCATATTTGGGATAAACAAAGAAAAATATATATGTCTATTTTCTTTTCCATATGGCAAATATTAGATACTTTTGAAAAGCTGGAACTTGAAGGACATGTAGCAAACAGTAGTCAGCAAGCTGTGGTCATGTAAAGCCACATATATAAGGAACCTGTTAGTTCCAGCTGGTGTTTCATGTGGACATGCCAAACTCAGCTGCTTCTTTACAGTCCAGCCTGCTTTAGCAATGCAGCATGAGAAGTTGGATGTCAGGAAAATTCTGAAACATTTTTGTTTTAAACTGGTTGTTCAGTTACAACTTTTTGTATCACCCAGTTAATTAATAATACTGGGAAGTTTGACATTTTAGGCATTTGCATTTGGCAAAGCTTTATATGAAAAACCTCAGCATAAACCCAAATGTTTTGACTTTTAAGAGAAGAAGGTGTCCCTCTCACATCCCTCCTTCAACATTTCCTATGTAGAATTACTTATTATGCAGTATATATGCAGTGCTTCTTGTCTCTAAGCTGTGAAAATAAATATTGTTTAATAAAAAAATGCATATAAACAGAATATTTATAAATAAGGTCTTAATCACTGTCGTAGCTAGAAGCCAAAGAACACAGACTAGTTTGTTCCAACTAGTTTAGTCTGATGTGGAAAATATGAATCTTACAGGAGATGCTCATATCGTTCTTATGTATTTTTTAAATACAGCTATGTATATATGTGAAGCCTCATCAAATAGGAAGCTACAGCCAAGAGCAGAAGGGAGGCAAAAGGGATTTATGAAGGAAGAATGGGTGTGTTCAGACTATCTGAAAACTAGAAGATCTAGCTTTCAGAATTTAAGGCAGGCCTGAGGTATTCTCCTGATCAGTCACTGCAGGACGTGGAAAGGAGATGTAGAAGTGTGAATATAGATATTTGTGATAAAAATAGGATTAGAGACCTGTGCTGCTTTTGGAATAACTTCCCTCCAAGTTGAAGGGGCATTTGACTTTCCCCGAAGTTCTGTCTGAAGATTTTTCTGAATTTCTTTGGAATTATATTTGGGTTTCTCCAAAAATTGGTGAGGGTCTGAATCCAGGACTGGCATGTCTTAAAACCATTTGGGAACTGCTCACTGGACTGGCTGGGGCAGTTTTAATTTCCTTTAAAGTTTCCTGACGCTGTTTTTAAATTCAAATTACACTGGAGCTGCATTCCTGTTTGTTTTTGTTTTGCATTTCAGCTGAGTTGTTTTGCTTCAGTGGTTGAGATCCTATTAAGAATGCCTGAACTAAATTTACTACTATAGTATACTATAGAAACCTATAACTCCTCTTTCTCACAAAGTAAAAAACTTTTTTTTAAATCTTCCTATGGGCTGAAGATAAAATGTTCACTGACCTGTGTAAACAATGTGACAGTTTCACATCTTTATTAGCTGGAATTTTTAAACTAATGTGATCTTAATGTTTTGTCCATTCTCCTTTCCAAATACACAGATACACACACAGAGTTCAAAAAATGCTTTGATGAGCTGTATCCTGCACGAATCTTTTAATTTCTAAGATCCTAAAATTTAAGTCTTACTCTGATGATTCTTGATTGTCTGTGCTACAGACTGAAGTAGCTTTTAATTTGCATTTTAAATTTTAATGGATGAATCTTTGATATACAACTTGAAAGTTCAGAAGCATGAAGCAAGCCTTGAGGACAATATGGCAGTATTCTGTAGGACTAAAATGCCTAGGTTTAAAATTTCAGAATACCTGGAACATTTTCAGTCCTGACTGTAAAAGGGAGTGTGGCTGGTTTTTATATTCATTTATGCATACTACTTTTGGGTTGGGAGACTAGGTAGCAGTTTATTCTGGATGCTGTACACACGTGCAACAGAAATATTGTTTTGCTCTTAAACCATTAAAAAATGAATATAGGACAAGAGACAAAACATAGTTTTAATTAAATTAAGGGGGATGAAAGAAACACACTTGGTAGACTTTCTTTTGTCTTGCATGGATACAACTAGGAGTTGCAAACCCGCTTTATAGTCACTTTTCATGATTTCAATGTCATTAATACATTTGTAGTAATCTGTAGATTTTAAAGACAAGCCTCAAATGTATGGATTTTTTACTTTGGTCATAATTTTTATTTCAGAACAAACGCCTGAGGTTTTTTGTTTATTTCTAACAAAGGTATATGATACTTCCTTATCAGTTCTGTGAGAAATTTCAGTTTCTATTACAAATATATAGGAAGGAGGGCTACAGTCTAACATGAAGTCTACATAGCAGTTTCCTGTTATTTTCAGTATTAAATATTTTAATTACAAAATGTGTATTTTAAACAAGATCTTTTAAGTCTTAAAATTATCTCATTTCACTTAATTTTCACAAAAGAAGTCTCCTTTTTCAAAGTTTTACAGTTCATTTCCCTTAGCAAATGGCTTTAAATGTACTTATTTGAAAATAAATCCAAATTCCTTCTATACAAACTACTACTTCATCTTGAGGAGAAGAAGTACTAGTTCTCATTGCTTACAAAATATTCTGAAATATCAAATATTATCCCAGGACTGACTGACTGCATCAGATGTACAGCTGTTGCTAAGCTGAGAACATAAATACATCAGAGACCTCTCTACCATCTTGGGACAGTTCAGGAAAATTTATAGTGAGAATGGTCACTATCTAAAACTCATTCTTTAATAACCTACCTGAACAGTTTCTAGGAAATTCAGTGCATATATGTTTTAAGCCTTCTTATATAAGTATTTTTAAAAGATATTTTATAACCAATTGCAAAATACAGCTCACCATAGCCCCGAGCAAACTTTTATTGTGTGGGAATCACATCCAGCAGTCACATGTTTTCTACATATACTGTGCCAATACCTGTTTGATACCAACACCTAAGCTTAAAAAAACAAGAATGTGGGTTGGAGCTTTCCAATCAACATGCCAGAATTTTAAACTCCAATAAATATCTGGGATTTCACAACTATGTAAGATACATGCGAACTTTTGTACTCAAATATTAGTTGCTTTTGCAAAATCTTCTTCACTTCCCATCTGTAAAGAAAGAGCTCCAGTCTCAATCCACTCTATCTTACGTGTGGGAGCAATACACTTTACATCTGCAGTAAGAAAAATACAATAGCTGTGTCACCCAGAGAACTGGGAATGTTTCTGATTTTTAAGGGCTGCTGCTGTCACAAAAACTGTTTTCTAGTGCTTCTGTAAATCTTAGTAGTCTGACAGTGGAATTGGTTGGCAACTTTCCATCTTAACATTGCTTTCTTGGAAAACACTGCTTTTTGAAAAGGAATCCACTTGCTAAAGAGGGTCAGTTTTGGCCACACCCTTAAGTCAGTGTCAGCATTGGGGTTTTTTAACTTAAGGGAGAATTTTTTGTCATTGAAATGTCATTATGTTCTGCTTGATGCTTTCTCTAGGAAAGCTGGTATTCACAATCCAGTTTCAAAGGAAAACACGAAATCTTTTGAGAGGCTCAACTCCCAAATAATTGGTTGGGGGTTTTTTTTGTTGGTTTTTTGTTTGTTTGTTTGTTTGTTTGTTTTGTTGTTGTTGTTTTTGTTTTTTGTTGTTGTTGTTTTGTTTTGTTTTTTTTTTTTAAATTGGCAGTCTTGGAGGCTCATTTTTTTTAACCTGATTTGAGATAACGGAAGAAGTCAGTGAATGGAAAACTGTTGCAGAGCAGAAGAACTGTCTCTGTCGTGGCCCCTTGCATTAGCTGCTGATCACTGTAGCTGTGAGACCCATCAGCAGAGCTGGGTAAGCCCACCTGTGCTCCAGGTGCCACTCTGAGCCACTGACTAATACTGTTTTCCCATTAAGCTTATCACCTCACCTCATTCTTCATTACTCATTGTGGCCCTCTGAAGGCTATCACCACACCTTGTGTTCTCAGGGAAGATGCTCCCAAAAAGGGAAAGGAAGGACAGGCACTGTGAAAGGCAGAGCCACAAGGCAGGAGTACATATAGTCATTACTAGGCAAGGAAAAGCCACCACCGTGCCCCAGATTCGGTCTGAGCAGGGCTGCAGCCAGCACTAAGCCATTCCACCCTGTCAGACTAAACTTATGCAAGGAGGTGGTTGAAGTGGACAACAAACTTGAGCTGTTTTTGGGGCTGATTCCTAATATCTTCTTTTTCTTTGTCGTGTTTCCTTTTAGATTCCTAGAGAAGGACAACACACCACGGAACAAATGTCAGCTTTCAGTATACAAAAACAGTCTCCAAATCAAAGCGGTAATACCAAGTCTTCTCCATTTTCTGCTCCCAGGGCACTTGGAGGCTGAGGCGTGGCCTTCCTCCTTTCTAAGTATCACGATGCCCATCCCTCAGCTCCCTCACTGGGCAGACCGCCACGTTTCAGCAGTGACAGGATGGTTATTAGTCACAATGCGACCAGCTTCAGATGCCAGACTATTGGTGTTGTACACAAACTGCCGCTGGCAGGGATTCAGGCCAGAACACCCCACTGAGCAGTGTTGTGTGGTGGAGTGGGGGAGTCAGGTGGTGTGGTGCAAGGTGGTGATTTCCCATGCTAAGGGCTGTGGTTGTTGTGGAAAGCCCACAGAAGCACAGCAGTTGGAAGGGCAGTGGGCAGATTCATTGATCTCAGCACCGTCTCCTTGACTCGCTCAGGGAAAATGAGGAGAAACTGAGGAAAATTAGAACAGGGCAAGAGGGGAGAAAAGCTTTTTAATCATTGTCTGATGGGATTGTTTGTTCCTCTGGAGGGACAAAACTTGAGGAGGGCTGGAGTTTGCTTTCTATGCAGAGAAATGATCAGAGGGAAACTGTAAACATGATGATATTTTCCATTTTCCTGAAACCTAAAAAACATTTCTGAAGACCGAAAGGTTTTGAAATGCATGTGGATCTGTTTTGGGTGGGATGTGCCAGGCCTAAGTACACCAAAATTAGTGCAGCCACGGCAAGGAGCTGCTTGGCTCTATTGTGTTGAGGACATAAACTTTTTACTGTCAAATTAAGACAGGGACAAGCTGCATCTGTCTGCACTCATGTGACTTGAACGGTTGTATCAGATCTACGTTTAATTTTTTAGTTGAAGCTTGGGAGAAAATTCATTAGACCAGAAATCAGTACTCTTCAGCAAAACCAGGGCCTCAGGTAGTAACAAAATGCTTGCAATATTTCTTGACAAGAAAACAGTGTATATCCCTTGGCTACTGCCTTTATAGGAGGTTTCTCAAAATTTTTGCACCAAACAGTTTAAAAACCCATGATTTCTGTGAAATACAAATTTTTTTGGGGTAGGTGATAACAACTTTCTTAAATTGCTATTGGGAAAAGGTCCATATGTCACATACATGGTTAATTTTAATAGTTGGATTTTCTTGATTATATAGAAATGTTTATGTCATGTTCATGTCATTAAGGTTTTTCCTCAAGATTCTGAGGAGGTTATGGTTGACAGCAGAAGAGCACAGCTTAAAATGCATTGGAAACAGATCAAAGCATCTTTGGCTAAAACTATTAGAATGAAAAGAATGCTGGAATCATTCCCACCCCTTTAGCTGCCATCAGCTATCCTTACCTGGAGAAGTTTTCTCTCTGGAATGCATAAACTTGAGCTCACATTTTTCCTACTTTTGAAAAATTAACTTTTTTTCTTCCTCCAATACAAATGATTGTACCAAATTAGAAATACCTAAATATTCATGAGAATGGAAATGTATACATTTTTAGAGCAAACACACTTCATATGATCTTGTTGGCTAACTAAAACTATCTTCATTCTTGCTAGTGACTATGAGACGATGTTATTGTTTAAACTGGTGAAGGTCCTTCCTCTTTTTGGTTTGCAAGAAGTGTTTATTTTAGCAGATATTCTAATGAACTACTGGAGGTATTCAGACAAGCCTGGGATGCCTTCATTTTTTGAAGTCTTTAAAGTCAGATTTTAACAAATCTTTTTAAGAGAAGAACCAGCTCAATTGGCAGTGAACAGGCTAACGCAGAAATCATGAAGTGAGGATAGAATACTTTTTGTTAATCTACTGTGACTGTTGGCACATTCTTAAAAACATCACCTTTGATGTCCCTGGTCATTTCTCAAAGGGCTGCATCTATGCTGCTCGAAAAAAGAAAGCCAAACCTTGTCATCAAGGCTAAGAAACAGAAGCATATATCCGTGCTATCACAGCTGTGTTTCTTAAACCTTTGCCACTTCTCCAGCAACTCAGTCTTGGGGAGAGCAAGTCCAACACAGAACCAGAGAATATTTGCAACTAAGCAAACACGATTGATGAGTCCAAGCCTTTCATTCCTTCTCTGGCCTTCTTTCATTTGGTAGTATGGACATATGTACAGCGAATATAAACAGATAAGAGCAGACACAGTTTGAGTTACAGTCAGATATACATTTTTAGACTGAATTTTATCTTTTTACTGCAGTGTTTTTCTTTCATGAGAAAAATGTATTTAAAAAGTCAGTCTTGACAATTGTCACTTAAAATAAATGTTTTGGTGCTTTTTTGTTATTTCATCTTCCACTCATTGTAGCCATTTGTCATTTTTTAATGTTATCACTACAGCTGAAGTTCTTGTATTAAAAGTAAGAACTACATTTTCTTATAAATCACAGCAGAATGCCGAAACACATCTTTGACAAATGACGTATTACTGACTGCATGTGTTTTCTGTGGAGCTTGGTCTTTCTATACACAATCTTTACAGTCAAATGTCCTTGTTGAACATCAGACAGTGATGTTTCCTGAAATCTGATGGTCTTGCTCTTCTTTTGCGTGAATGCTCAGAAAGTGAGGAATTAATATATAAAATCATGAAGGTGTCTAAAGGAAAACCCGAGAAACTCTGTATTTTTCATCATTAATTTTACTGATTATTTGGGTGTATTAATAAAGGTTTTGCATATTTAATTTTTTTACTTCTCTTGACTGGAAAAACTTGGGGTAAATATTGCAATTAAAAAATGGAATTTCTATTTGGTCTGAACTTCTGGTTTTTCATTTTAAAAGGGAATGATAAAATATCACAACAATATTTCCTCTCACCTCAAACAGGCTGATGATATGAAACTTAGGTAGGGAATAAAAGAACTGAGAATGCTGGACAGTAGTCATTGCATATTTTTTTCTTGCAAAAAAGGGCCAAAATCCTCATAAAAGGAAACCAAAGGAGATAAACATCAGCTTTCTAATGCAGAGAGGAATCCAATATTTCCCAAATCAAGTCAGTATCATATTGTTAGTTCTTCAATATACTAAATATTAGCATTGTTGGGCAAAGATATTTTAGGTTATTTTCATAAGTAAATAAGGCTTCTGTGTTCATAAAGCATGTGAGTGTGCATGTCTGTCTGTCTCTTCCAATAACCTTAGAAACTGTGCACCAATTTTAGTTAAATTTGATGTAAAGATATAGATCTTAAAGGCATCGCTTTTATTAAAGTTCAGTAAAACTAAAGAGCTCATTAGAAAAGAAAGTCTGTTCATTCAGCCATTAAGAAAAAAGCTTCAGAGGGAGTCTGACATTTTGAGAAATGTGAAAATCCACATGTGTTGGGCTGGGTTTAGCTGGAGGACCATGTGGTCAACTCAAGATTAGCTTTTGTTCAAAATTTGCATCACACATCTGCAAATATAAAACCCATAGACAACACCCCAGGAAACAGGATTCATTAGTTTGACTTTCCTGGGATTACTGTGGTATGCAAATTTCATAATTCCTTTATCAGATCTGTGAAATTTGTTTACATTAAAAATATACAAAACTCTTTCATATTAAGGATGAAACTGATTTAGTTTGGTAAACTGGCTTCTGCAGTCTTTTCAAGGTTGAAGCCACAAACTTACCAAGGAAACAATCTTCACTAAACAGGTGTGATAACTGAAAATTCAATTTGTGCTAAACTTTTACATATTTTAACCTTTGTAATAGTACTCAAGGTTTCCAAAGTTATTCCACATGTTTGTTTTCAAGACGTGTTTCTCTGCATTTGCAGATAAGAAGAGCCCCTCTGTTGCAATTAAAAGCAGACAACAGGCTTCTCATGATATCAATAAACGACGGACACTTTTGCAAGATAACAGCTGGATAAAGAAGAGGCCTGAAGAGGAAAGGTAAGAAAAATATGAAATGCATTTCTTCTGCATTTCAGTATGCCATGTACATTTTCTTGGAATATCTATTTTTGCATGGTTGGTATCAACCAGAATTAGATTAATTAAATAATTCTTATTTATTTATCTTGATGAGGTATTGATTGCCTTTTGAAACTATTAGTTTCCTGAATATTCATTATGTTTTTCATTGGAACTTTCAACCTCTGAGCATTTAATGAGGTGCCAGGTTTCTGCTCTATGAGGAAAAATCCCACATTTCACATATTTAGGCTGTAAGACTATGATTTGACTTTTTACAACCATGAAGATTATAAACCTTGGCAAGTTTTTTTAAGGAGCTTTAGTCAGAATCAGATTAAGTTTACTCTAATATAAACTAGGACTTGCATTACAGCAGAAAAAAACACCTTGAGACCATGCCCTTATTATACAGTCCATGAACAGCTTGTAGGAAGAGATAATCCTTACTCCAAAATGTCTGAAGTCTTCTACTGCAGAGATCTATAGCTGATGCAATCGCAGTGGTAGTGGACAGTTGTGAAATCTGATTGAAGACAAATCTTTTGCCAAGAAAAAGTTCTCTATTTTTAATACTTCATTTTTAACTAACCATTGTTTTTCTTTCTCTCGAAGTGCTGATGAAAACTATGGAAGGGCTGTGCTTAATCAATACAAATCCCAAGATAGCCTACACAGGTATGGTAGAGTATCTTAACACCTTTCTGAAAATATTACCAAAGAAATCTGTCATTATATCCTGTTTATAGCAAGAACTTGCTTTGTTCAATTTTAGTCTATACGTATTTCCACCGTAAATCTGACTCCAGTGTCAATAATTCTGAAGTTGATCACTGCAATGAATGCAGGGTTGGATCTATTGACACCTGGATGGTCAGAAATCCTGTATGATACTTTAATTTGAGACATAGATATTGGGGCTTTTTGTGACAAGTTGTTTAATAAAAACAATGACCAATGTGACATTTCTAACTTTCTCTTACTGTAGTAGCACAAATGAAAAGGAAGATCAGACAGCTGTACTTGGACGATACAGATCTGATACCACCTTGGACAGGTACGGCTTTTTTCTGGATGTATTATATTTTGTGATTCACATACTGTGAGAGGTCTTAAAAATAAAAGCATGAATGAAATCAGTGGGTCTTTAAAAGTTTTGTTATTTATTAGTCATCTAATTAAAAAACTTTGTATGATTCTTGCATGAATTTTCAATGAGGCAAATGGAAATGTAATTTAGAGAAGGTTCTTTTGACATGTTGTTCTTCTTTTTTCTGTAACAATTTCTGTGTATTCTTGTCCTTATAGATGTATGTATCTTTCCACAGATGATAACCATTCCTTCCCAATTTTTTGTTTTTCAAACTATAAATCAAAGTCCTGTCTCTAATAGTTAAGCACAACATGGCTAAACCTCTTGTTCTTTGCAAATCCTCTCTGCCACTTCATACCATCATCAGTACAAATATAAGAATCATATGCTTTTCATGTAATTTGAATGTTCTGTTCAGCCCTGACCTTTGTTAAGACATGACCATGTCAGTGTTTGCAGATTCTTTCTGCGTTGCATCTTCAAAACCCAGCCCCCATCATCAACATCTGCAATCCAAAACATGCTGATGTTAGGAGTACCTGCACATAAACACACACTGTGGAAAAAGTGCACTTGTTTGGTTGTTTCTTAGCACCGTGTTATTTTATTTCATGACCCTTACTAGTGCTGTTAGATACAATGCAAAATTGTTAGATAAAATTTACCTTCTCCACAGAAGGCTAGAAAAGAATAGGCTAGAAACCTGTGCGGTATCATACCCCTGTCTATTCACCCCAGTGAATCCTGCTGTATTTGTTCATTCATCATGAGGAAGCCATTCTACAACTTTAATTTACATATTGCTCTTCTCTGTATCTTTCATATTTCCATATTAGTCTTTTTGATCTTGGGATCCAGATCCTGATGCACATATTTAAGATCTATGCACACCTTGTACGTACACAGAGGAGTATAACAATGACTTCTGGTTCCTTTGCTTTTCCTTTCCTTGTACTACATAACGTTGAATTTGCTCTTCACTGCTGAGAATTGAGTTTTGATTTTCATAACATTACCCATATAATTGCAAGATTTCTTTCCTTAGTAATAATAGCTCATTCAGAGATCAATTTCTTTTCTTGGCAGGCATTACTTTGCATCTAAGAAAAGTGAGCGTCATCTGCCATTCTAGAAATCTGACATATTAGCAGATGATTTCTGAAAACTTTGCCAGTTGGGATTTGTTTTGACTACCATGAATCAATGACATTGTCAAGCAACATCATCTCACTCTTCTTCTTTTCCAGATAATTCATGAACACTGGAAAAACACAGGTCTTATAGAGCTCTCCTTCCACTCTGAAAATTTGTTGTTTATTTCAAATCTTTCCTACTTTTTAAGCAGTTATTTATGCATGGAAAGACATTATTACCAATAGGAGATCAGTTTATTTAAGGGCACTTAAAGCAAATTTCTGTGAAGCTTTTTGGAAATTTGAGTAGAATATATCAGCTATGTCACACTTATTCATATGCTCATTGACTTCAAAACAATTTTTAAGGCTTAATTTTCGTGCATCAAACTCTGATTACTGATTTAGAAGTCATAGGACAGTTCCAGTTTTTACAGTGTCACTGAAGACCATTGTCCTTTTGTACTCTATATCTTTTCGGTTTATGCTGATATATAAAAATGACTGAATTATTTGAGATTGTAAAGTGTCTTTGTGTTTTCATACACACAAATATCTAACATAAAGGTTTCTTAAAATGTAAGTGATGAGAGAGAATACAAAGAAAGGATTATAGGCGTGAATATACAGTTCTGATAATTATTGCAGAATATGTCCATAAATGGAGTGAATAATGATGCCTCTATCTTGAAATTATCACTAAGAGGAAGCTGCTGTCAAGTTGTTTATTTTTCCTCAGTCATCAATGGTCTTCTTAAGACTGTGAAATACAGCCATTCCAGCATTAATTTGTGCACACCTATTACCAGAAGGCAGTTCTGCAAAGGGTGACCACATGTTCTGCAACTCCTCAAATTTGCAACCTAAGGCATAACAGGGTGTGGTGATGTGTTTTCACTTAGTACCTATTTTATGGTTGAATTTGGTACTTCTGCTTCCTCTGTGAAGGATGTTCTCCACTTGGTACAATTCCCTTATTTTCTTATAAATTATTTCTGGCAAGCATAGCCATAGCACAGAAGTCTTCCAAGCTTAGTAGTAACCAGTTTGCAGAACAGCTATATTGTTTATTGCCTCTGTGGAAAAGCAGCATTCTTTTTTTTTTTTTTCAAAAGTAAAAGACAGAGCTGAAAATAGAGTATGTTTCTGGAATGTAGAAAAAAGTTCAAAGGACTGCTCCTAGTAGGTGCTTTTAGAGAAAAATTACATTGATATTCGAGATCTGTTGGATTGGAGAGCAGTTTACAGAATTATGTCATATTGTCTTTATGGAAAATTATTTTTACCTAGCTAAAATTCTGTAAAATGGCAGTCTTCTATTCTGCAAGAGTTCTTTATGAGTTACCTGTTTTCAGGCTAGATACTAGAACATCTTTTCACAATTCTGCTTTGCAACTCTTCTAGCCATGACAGTAATATTACAAAAGAAAAGGTTTTAAAGAATCTGGATGAATATCTCTTAAATAGCTAGTTTTCAAAATTACAAAATAATAATTGAAATTTGAATTAAGAAAATCTTTGATGACTATAGGAATAATTTTGAGTTCTTCATTACATGTGTAAATGTGCAAGTAAAAACATATCTAAAAGCCATATTAAGTGCAGCCTTTTGCTTCCTGGATACTGCCATATCCCTGTTCAAAAAGGGTTTTTTTTAATATGAATTTTGCCTAACCCAGTGTTTACAAAATTCAAACATCATTTTCCATATTAAGGACCTGGGAGAGATGTTGCAGGTGACTATATGCAATTGCACCATTGGCTGAAAGCACAAGAAAACATTGAACACTATTAAGTTGTTTTCAGAAATACAAAGATTGATGACAGTAGATGCACACGTACTGGCATGTAGATTTACACTGTTTCTAACTCAGACAACAACTGCTTTGTGCAGATGACAACAGACAGACTTTCTGGATGGGTAGAAAAATTTTATTTATCCTTTTATTTCTCTCTCATTATTAGCAACTAACTAAATATTTGACGAAAGAGGGGAGAAAAAAGTTAGATAGTGACAAAAATTACATTGCTATTTTTTTGAGTACTAAATCCTAAGTACATTTATAGGAATTAGATCTGAATAGATAGGACTGAAGCAAATGAGACACTTTCATTGTACACTTTATTAATAATGTAGTGTAATCCTTTGGAATGGTAGAATTTATTAGGAAAGGACTTTGGTATGTGGTTTAAACCTGCTTTGAATACCTTGAACATTGCATGCATCATTTCACTTATGTGAAGAAACTACAATAGAACCACAAAAAAAAAAATTAAAGAAAAAGGTGAGAAAGTATGGAATAGCTTTCATATGCAGAACATCTGAAGTGACAGAGAGTCCTCAGCTTGGAAAAGAGTAATATAGCGAAAGTGAGTGAGGAAGGAGTGTTTTCTGTTGCACTGTAAGAATGAGGAGACACTCTATAAATGTTTGTGTCATGATTTAAGAAAAAAAATGAAAAAAATGAAGAAGATAAGAAAGAGAACATTTGTTTTTCTCTTAATGCATATATTAATCGTGGGAGTCACCACCACAGGATACTGTGGAGGCCAGAAACATAAGTTGGCTCAGAAAAACTTAACATGAGTAAATGGACCATTGATCCAGAGATGTCTGTTGGAGGTGGCATTCTGGGTGCAAACAGAGAATATTCTTCAACTGCCTATCAGAAGCTGAAAAGTTGTACAAGGAGAAGTTAACACTATACTTACCTTTCTTTAACTTGCCAGATAGAGTCTTTAACACATTAAAATGAGGAAATACAAAATTACGTAAAGCATGGTGCTGAAATTTTGAAAATACACAACAATATGCGAAAGAAATGCTGTTTCGTTGGCTAGTTGACAATAAGGAGGAACGCTCAGTTCTTCATCTGCAGCAACACCAGCTTGTTTAGTGAGACCTCTAGTGATCTTCCGAGTAACTGTAGCTGCCGTCACAGACAGAATCTGCCCTGACACGAGATTGTCATCTGCACAATTAAATTTAGGTTTTGCAAAAGGCACAGAGCACATGCTGGTGCAGATCATTTCCCAGAACCCCTTGGAAGGTTTTGAATTAAATACAACAGTATTCCGTCCTGCTTGGCTGAAGGCAGCATACAAAAGGTTTATACATAATGTTAGATTATAGTTCTAGGATTAGTTATTTTGCGTCTCTAGCTTCAGTTTATAGATGGGAACAGTAACTAAAATTAAGAAATTTCAATATGTAAAAAAGTTGTAGCTCAAGACGTGTTTCAGTTGATTTAACCAAATACTTAAGATAAACCTCTCAACTCAGCATTTGTCATCTATTTCAATGTACATCACTTTATGTTTGAGTTTTTGGAGTCATTCTATTCTTACTAAAGGATATTCCACTATGGGAAGAAAGTTGGAATAAAATAATAACTTAATCTGCTTCTACTAGGATAGCTACTTGGTGCTTTCTGTGAAAATTCTGAAAGGTTTTAGGCAACAATTGTAGAATCCATAATAGGCTTGAAAAATTATGTGGTTTTTTCTTCACGTAAGTTTCATGGCTTAATGATATCAATTTAAACACAAATAATATAAGTTCTTTGATAGAAGTTATTCCTGTAGGTCATTACAACGCTTTGCCAGGGATTTTAGATCAGAATATTTTCTTACCACATTGATGTCTAAAATCTGTAAAGAAAACAAGACTGTTGCATCTCTCAAGGGATGGTGAAGGAGAGGGAAAGGTGCCAGTTCTGTGTATACTGCTTGACTGAATATTGCTTTCTTTCTAGTATTCTGGTCTAATTCAAAGGAGTTGTAATAAATTGTTAGCAACAGTGAGGTTTAATACAGTATATCTATTATTGTTTGAACATCACCTTTGATAAGTCTTTTTCTGTGAGGTACTTAGACTCTTCAGATAATGCACTAAATTTATATAATTTCAGCTTCTGTTCTATACTTATTTTGATACTGGGAAATTTTTAATCTATACACAGAGCAAATTGATACTACATCTTTTAATTTTATTGAAAGTGAGTTTAAAAAATATGAGAGTGTCTATTATCAATAATTTCTGTGTTTCTGACAGAATTCCGACCAGAAGTGAGACTGATAAAGTAAATAAGTGCCCAAGTCTGAATGATAAGCAAAACAACAGGTATGAGTTTTGGAAACATTGTCATCTAAATATTATGCATTATAATTTATCATTTATCATGCATTATCATAACTTTAGAATACATGTACATACCAAGAATATATAGAGAAATTACTTTTATGGAATATGGCCTAGTGGTTGGCTTCATTTCATCACCTGACAGCTGGAATGTAGACTCTGTATTCAGGTTACCACAGACTTTTATAGCCAATGAGGAGAAAAAGGGTCTTTTGGAAAACAATTCCTCTGGTGTTTCTCAGATATTTTTTTTAGAGTAAGAGGAATTTTCCTTAAAAAAGCCTATTTCTCCACACAGATTAAAAGAGAGACCAGCTCATATTATACATTTGCTCAGCATAGTGATTGTTTAAAAATTACAATATTTTAAACACAAGAAGAAGAAAGAATCAGAATGTTTCTAAAAGTGTAGGTATGTTCTAGAGCTCTAGATCTGTCTGCACAAAGTCTATCAAATATAATACATAGTTCTGAGGGAAGACTACATGAAAAATTCTAATCAATGTTTTCAGTGGAAAATACCATTGTACATTGCCAGTGGAAAACCTGGGTACCAGAACATAAAAAATAATTTTTTGACAGGCTGATTTTTCCAGTAGAAAATTTTTCTTTTGTCAGAATGTCAGTCTTTTTTAAACAAGAGTTTTAATTAAGAATAAGTTAGCACAACATTTTTGACATGTTCTTAAAAAAGTTGTTATGATTCGGAGGTGGCCACTTTATATAAGTAATATGATTACACAACACCGAAAAAATATTTTCTAAAGAACTTACAGCTATTAACTAACTGAAATTTTTATTAAAGAAAGTCAGAAGATCAGTCACCATATTTATAAATGCAAAGGGACGAATACATTGCTTTGTGCCTTCATCAATGTCAGCAGATGTCTATCAGTAATAAGTTACCCAAAATATATTTGCTAAAGAGCACAGCAATTCAAAAAGTCATCTTGTGAAGAGCTGAGATATTGCTCTGAAGAGCAAATGAATACCTCTGGCATTTAAAGTTCAACAGAGGTCATTCTTTCAAATTATGGTTTTGCACCAGTATGTGGTAAATCATGGTGATGATGACACATGAAGCATCATATAAACTGGATTTTATGTTATTTTGTCTGGAGATGGTTTTTTAGCAGACCAACCATGAATTCTGAAGTGGGTCTTAAGTGACATTTCAATTGTATAAATATTTTTTCCTTCCAGAGAACAATAAAATGATTTGTAAAGCTCTAAACCTCTATACTTCAATTACTATAATTGAGTTGCAGAGAATAAGACAATAACTTTTTGATCAATTTTATGGGAAAAATCACTGACTTGGATATTATATAGTTTAGGAGTATGAGGAATACCATCTCCTTTACAGGCATACCATAACACTGAGCAGCTTACTTGAACAAGAAATATAAAATTTAAAGTATGAAAAATAAAGATTTTAAATATTGTAGTGATTGGAGACTAAAGCATAGGTACAGAAGTCAAGATTTTAAGAAGTCAGAAATTACTTTGGTTATCAAGTAAAAATGCAGCTGTTCTCCAAACATCAGAATCCCTTAGTGTCCCAAATTCTGTATTCTTTGAGGTATACCCAAAATTTCAGTTGGCATGTAGAAATATAGTTATACGATTTATCATACACAGTTGTATGATTCTGATATTTTATCTTTTAAAATGATACTCCTGTTGAAGATTAATGAATTAAGTACATTTCCTTAACAGGCAATCTTGGACTCCTAATGCAGCACTCACAAACACTGCTGTCACTTCTTCAATCAAGAAAAAGAGGTATTCATTGCCACCATTGCTTGGTTGCTAGAGGATATATAGCACTGTATTAAGCCTCAGTAATGTATCACAATTACATAAAAAAAATTACCATCTTCCTCCTCCAGCCCACTCAAATTCCTCAGCAAGATTCAAGAATTAAACTTTTGCACGCTCTGGCTTTTTCTTTGGGAGTTACAATGTTGTTTTTGTAGAGCCAGTTTTGTGAGCCCAGTGGACACAGCACAATCGGTGCTAACTCTTTGCTGCAGCCCCTAACTCAGCTATTTCAGTGTCATATGCATTTTCAGCGTCGAAATTGAAAGCATTGTAGCTCACTCTAATTGTGAAATCTCTGATGCCAAACTTGACCCTGTGCTGCTGCAGTAAAATATGAACCACGGAGTTCCCTAAATGATATACAGCTACCTTTAAAAATCAGGATTTCAGATAGTATTTTTAGGGCAGGAATAAAAACAGGGTGTAGAATAAAGTAAATTTTTAATTTAAAATACACTGCTGGTGATAGCCATATTTCCCAGCTGCAAATTTTGTTAATTTGTGATTTTTTTTTCATATTTCTTGCATAAAAATGTGATCAGTAGAATTACGAATGTAAGAATTAAAATGTGATTGTTTCTATATTAATAGTCCTGCTTATTTGGTGGAAGTTTATGGTGTTTTCAGTCCAGTAGTTCTCTTCAGGCTCTTTGAATATACAGAAGGCCATCAATGAATTGAACTATTCCTGTTGCAATTGTTTTTTCCTCACAAACAATTCCTGGATTGATATTTAGAGGGGGAAAAAAAGAAAAAAAAGGAACAGCTTGTTCTGTTTATGTAATCTGTAATAGTCTGAATTTGTTCCTTGGGTTGATACTTTACACCCTTTCCTTTGTGCACTTTATCTGATTGTCCTTTCCAGGAATGATCCATTTATTTGTACCATTCAGATTGCAGAAAACATTGACTAGAGTCACAGAATACATTTTTTACAACAATAATTAAAATTTCCTATTCCATTCTGTTGTATGTAAAAAAATGGTCTAAAAAGTATATACATGCAGTGTTTCAAAATGCTGACAATTTAAGGAAAATTCCAGGTATTTTTTACACCACTTCTGACATTCTAACATTCACAATGTGCTGTTCAGCATTAAACGAATACTCAAAAATTTATTTGTTAACATTGACAGGCAATCTTGGATGCCGCCCCCTGTTTCGAGTACTAAGACCAAAACACAAGCAGTGGAAACCAGACAGTAAGTATGAATGATTACTAGTTATTTCCTAATTCTTGGCTAGAGCCATTTTTGAGAGCGAGACAACAGGGCAATTCTTTGATGGACTGAGTTTCATGTCTGAGATGCCCTGCAAAGAGAAGGCATCCCATGCCTAAGTACTTGTTTTTGCTCTTGGCAGCCTTATGCTCAGTGTTGACTGAGGTCTGAGTATATGAAGTGCCAGCAACTTGAGGTTACATAAATGCCCCCAAAATTATTCTATCATGCTTGCATGTTTTCTTCACGGTTTCCTTTTGAACTATTTTAGTTATTTTGCCTCAAAGCAAATCTGCTAAAGAGAGACTGGCCGTAAGGGCAGGAATCTATTGGTGCCATTTGGGCTGACAGCCAGGGGCTAATCCTTGGCCCTTAACGGCATCAACAAAACCTCAAGATCTGCTTAGTCACCTGTCAATTAAGTGTCTAAGAAATAGGTTAGAAGAAAAGATCACAATAAAGTTACTTGCAGATGAATGTTTAATATTTATTTCTGAAGTTGTTGTTGCTTTCTGGCAGACTAGAAAGAGAACTGAGAACATTTCTTGGACCTATATCTAAAACCAGAATATGGATGGTTTAAAATATTAATGAATGAACTTCCATGGTATTCTCTGGCTCCAATATGGCCTTCTGTTTCCCTAGTTTTAATCTGGGAAACTTCCAACATGAGTCTTATGCATAGCAATGATGAGAATTAAATGAAACAGAAATGAATGGATACATTGTTGTGTTAGGTATAATCCTTGGTAGATTATTGCCCAGGGAGTTTATGGAATCTCTGTTACTGGAACACTTCAAGGTGAACCCTTAAAACTAAGTTTGTCAATTATTTTTAATCTTATGTGTTTACTACTTTCTATCTCTTAGGCCAAATATTCAAAGTCACTCTCTACTCAGCACAAAGATAGCTCATAGATGCTAAAGTTTGTTTTTTTTTTTTTAAGTCAGTCTTTACTAGATGTTTTTAATATGCCCACTGTGATGAATTTATCTGGCTTCACTTCAATACCTTGCTAAGGTCATGGTAATTTTGAAAGCTTACAATAAGATGCATCCTCTATATGCCATCCACCCATCTTTCCATAGGAAGCTGGGATTCCTGTATTCTTCTCAACACTAATTATCCAGTTACTCCTCCAGTCTCATAGTTCAGAGAAGACTGAAATACAGGCATATTCTGTCTGAAGCTTTCATGTCCCTTCCTGGATCCTCTGACAATGATGTCATCAAGGACAGCTGGCTAAAAAGTCACGGACATTTAATGATTAATTGGTTTAACTTCTAAAAGTGCTTTTAAGATATGAAAGCTATTTCAATTGTGAATATTACTAATAATAGCCACTGAAGGAAAGCCTTTTACTTGTCTGTGAGTTTCAGAAAATAAAGTGCCATGCATAGATGCTAATATGCAGTTTTTAAAGGTCACCATCAGTCTTAAAGACTGAGTAAGGAGCTCTGTCTTATCTTCAAATCTGATTATGGCTGACTGTTCTGCTATCCTCAGGAAGGGAGTTCAGCAATCATGGGTATGCGGTTTTTTTGGTCAGGGTTATTTATATACCAACATGATATACATGATAAACATTCTTTGCCTCAGTTCCCAGCTGATTAAGCATCCTTTACAGAACACTTAAAAGAAATTGCAGTTGGAGCTAAGACTATAAGCAGCTCACTGGAATTGAGTGTTTTGGTTGTGATTTTTATGCTGAAAACAAAACACTGTGAGTCAGTGATTGACCGGAGAATGTCAATTGAGGAATGATTATCTTAGTAATGTGTCAAGAATATGATTAAAACTTGGTATTATGCTACTTGACTTAAACATGTATTCTGCATTAAGAAAAAAGAAAAATATCATCTTGGAAGGAAGGAAAAATAAAATTAATTGCTGTTGATTCACCTAAATCTTGCAAAGTGCTTCAATACTAGTATTTTGCATTCCGAAATACTAGCTACTTGGTTTCTGAAATGGTTACTGTGTTCTTTCTCTAGGTCCACTTCAGGAAATTCAGAGGCTCAAACAAGGTATGTCTTGCTTACTTTGCTTCTTAGTAGATTTAGAAATGTAACACACTCCTATGCATAAACCTTGAGTATTATTTTAGATTTATTTAAAATATAAACACCGTATAATTTACCTGGAAGGGTTCCTCTATAGTCCATATCACAGAAGGGCATGAAGAAGACTTCCTTGCAGAAAAGCAATTATTTTCATTTGCTTAAAACATTTAGTTGGATATTTATTCAAATTGAAAAAACAACTGTAACTCCCTAAAAATTAAAAACTGCTTCACAAATTTAGTTCCAAGGCTACATATGTTGCAAGACACTATGAATAAAGTGAAGAAAATGGTAAATTTGCATAAGCAAAAGCTTGTAATAGATGGCATTACCATAAGATGAATTGATGTAAAGTACTCCAACCTTATTTGAGTGTCTAATTTATTTAAATAATTCATTAATTAAATGTATATTTTATATGGTCTAAATGAAGAAAAGATTACTTAACCAACCTGCAATTTCATGGCTTATAATTAAGATGGCTACACAGTTTGTCATGGTTTAGTTGCCATACTAATAGAAAAATTTTCTGAAGGAGCAGATAGCCCTCATTAACTGCATCAGCCATCTTTCTTATAATTTCTTATAATTTTAGTATTCCTGTAGTGACCAATCTGATTGTTCACATAAATAAATAAAAATAGCAAAGTGTAATTGCTTACTTATTTAGCTTTAAAAAATCAGTACTTTTGTTAGTTAAGCAAAAGTTTTGTCTTGACTAAATAAGTAAAATTTATTTATTAGGTAGGAGGAGAAAAGGATTTAGAAGTTCCTTTACTACTAAAATAATTTTGAAACAGTACAGAAATGGCAGTCAACTCTTACATTCATACTACATTCAACTCTTGGGATGCTAATTATTCAAAAGGCTCAGTGGATGCCGTAATCTAGTGAAGTAAAGCATTACATAGCTCTTTATATATTTATTTTTATATATGTATAATTCCTTATACTCATATTTTATATATATACTATATATTAAAGAAAAAAAGAGAAAAAATGTCTCAAAGAAAATGCAAACTCACTCACAATAATAAACTATTTCATAGAATCATAGAATGGTTTGAGTTGGAAGAGGATCTTGAAGAACATCTAGATCCAACTCCCCTGCCATGGGCAGGGACACCTTCCACTAGACTAAGTTGCTCAGAGCCCCATCCAACCTGGCCTTGAACACCTCCAGGGATGGAGCATCCACAATTTCACTGGGCAACCTGTTCAAGTGCTTCACCACCCTCTCAGTAAAGAATTTTTTCCTAATATTTAATCTGAACCCACTCTTTTTCCATTTGAACCCACTTCCCCTTGTCTTGTTACTACAGGCTCTTGGAAATAGTCTTGTACCTTCAGCATGTTTTCACTATTTCTATCGCAGGGCTGCTCTTTCATCAGAACAGGTGACCCTTCAGAAATCAAAGACCGATGTGGATGTTCAAGCTACAGCAAGGTAACATAAAAACGATATTTAGATTAGCATTGATAAATGTGATAGTAAGTACTCAAATTGTTTTATTACTCTATTTGATATCTCATTTGGACATGTGTGTGATTAATGCAGCCCTAACCATTGACCTGGAAGTACAAACTTTGAGTTCCATTTCACTGACTTGCTAAGTTATTCCAGGTGTTCCATTTTTTAATCTTTTATTCTGTCTAGACTTCATCTTGAAAAGTAGAATACAGATAGTTGCTGTAAATGTTTGGAAACAGAAAAAATTAGAGTAGTATGATTATACAGTGTATTTTCTTTGCTCTTCAATACCTTGTGGGAGAGATAATAACTACACATTACTATGTATATAAAAACACCCCAACTCATGCACTGCAGTGTTAACATTTTAAAGAGTAAAATCCCAACATAGAGATTTAGTGTGACAAAATTAGTATGGACTTGTTCTTGTGGTATAAGTTAGATGGCATATGTACTAATCTTGGAAAGAGTATAGAATACCAGAAAACTTATTGGTGGAAAAGACAGAGACTCTTTTTAACTAAAGTTTCAGCAAATTGTACTGATGGAGATGTTATACTTTTCAAAACAATCAGCAATAACTGCCTCACCCCTGGAAATGTTCAAGGCCATGGGACTCTAAGCAACCTGATCTTGTGAAAGCTGTTCTTGTCCATGGCAAAGGGGTTAGAACCAGGTGATCTTTAAGTTCTCTTTCAACCCAAGCCATTCTATGATTCTATGATTCTATAAGCACTCAAAAATTTTTATTCTGTGACCTTGAACAGAATAAAAGGCCTGAATATGCAATTAAAAATTGAATGAATTAGAAACAGATTTCTAGATATGCACTGAGAATTATAGTAGCTCATTTTGCCATTTTTACTTAGAAATATTAAATGGCTCAGTCAGTAAAATTAGTTTAAATTACCTAATTTTAATTAGTTTGATTCATAAGGTTCAGTTTAGTGGGGTCTGAAGCTATAGTGTATATTGTTTGGAATTGTGTTTCCCTTGCCCAAAGTCCTCAGTATGTAAAATCAGTATAAAATTACTATGAAAGCATCCAAAAGAGGCCTGAGAGCGTAATCCCTAGAAAACAAGCAATGTTTCACTGAAACATTTTCCTATTAACAAATGTGGGGCATCTTAGAGAATTAAATATGCCTGGAATTAACCAGGGGAGTCACAGCCATTCTTCACTCTTAAAGGCTTTTTAAGGTCTTCCTTAATCCTCACCCTCAATCAGTTCACATTCATCACCCCCTGGTTGCTCTCATTACCACATCAAGCTCTGTATTCCTGTCCCTTCATTGGTGAAGAGCTGGAGGAATATTTTACTGGTCTACAAGTTTCTATGGCAACATTGCACTGCTATTTGTGTCAGTATATAAACTGTAAGTAGTCTGTAATCTTAGTGGGTAAAATTCAGCCCTCTCTACTGCTGTTATTAATTCCTTTACATTTGGCTGGTGCTTCAGATGTCATCCATCTGCTGCGGCTGTGTTAACTCCACAAAACTACAGACTTTTGTTAAATCTATACTAACCAAAAATGTATTAATCAGCTGTCAGCAGACATGTTGTTTTTCTATTAAAGATGTCATAAAAATACTACATTTTTTGCAAAAGTGGTTGTGTCACACAGGGGAGGTATATATGAAGAGTATGTATGGTAACATCAATTTTTAGTAGAATACTATTTTAACTTACATACTTTAGTTTCCTATAGTTTTACTTTGAATGGAAACATTTTCAGGTCATGCTTTTAAAACTCATACTTAATTGATTACTTGTTTTCCACTCAGAATTCTGATAGGGATGTTAAAGGAATAATGAATTAATTTCAGTATAAAATAAGCAGAAAATGGTAATTAGCTTTCTATCAAACTGGTCAGTGATACAAGGAAAATCTTTTAGAAGGGATTTAACCTGAAAAGGATGTCAGATACTATCTCTTTTGGCTAAAAGTTTAAGCTTCATTGTGTAGTGTTCCATATAAGGCCTAACATTGATTCTGTTAATGTAAAAAGCAATTTTGCATGGTTTTAATGGACAACAGTTAAACGTGGCATCCATCTAAAAACACAGAGTATACAATAATGTATATATCTATCTCATGTCTAGAGGCATGGACATATGGACCTCCACCTCTTGGATATGATTAACAGAACGAAAAAGGCATCTCATGATTAGTTAGGGCATTTACAGATACCCTAGACAGCACAAGTAGGTTAGGACACAAAAAAAGTAAAGATAACTACTGCCTAATAATTGTGCATTTTTCAGAGCATAATAGGTCAAATCAGGTCTATTGGTATCACACAAATGCAGCAGCAGATGAGCACTACACTGCCTACATACAGAGACATTTTCCTGAGTTCTTCAATGGGCTTTTTATTCATTGCTTATCAGGTTCTTTTTTGTGTTTTATTTCCACTTCAGTGAAGATCCAACCTTCTCACTCTGCATTTTTCCACTACATAATTGTAGCAACCATCAACTGCAGGTGTTTAAAAGCCAGACTTTTTTGAAGAACTATGCTCAGTAGAAAATGTTGTTAAACCACTTCCAACACCCTGAGAGTGTTTAAGTCAATCTTTCATTAATGATTACAGTTAGGGTGCAAAAATGTGTATTTCTATGAAATGCTTTTATAATGGGGTTCATTTGTATTCAACTGCACTGCTTCCTTGAGTATATATATAAGCACACACCCCGTTACAGAAACCGATGTATTTGTCACAGTGGGCCACATTTATCAGGGCATTAACAAAGGCATTACCACCAAAAGATGCGGAATAACCAAAAAGCCATATTTCAAAGAGTTCATAAATTGTAGAAGTGATGAATTTATCTTTTATTTTGCATAGATACATCAGAATTCATGTTGGACATACTTGAGGATAAGCTTATGAGGTGATCGTAAGAGTGGCTATATAAGAAATTAGAGAGAGATCCCACTCAGCTTGTAAAAGCATCTGTGGTGAGATTCTCTGCTATCAGCAAATGACTATTAGTCTGTAGGGACACAAGGCATATTGTAGAAACTTTTATATAAACATATCTTTTTGATATGCTATCTGCAACAGTTAGGTTGAAGAAAATGTTTCAGCTGTGTATTTGTGTGTATCTGGGTGAGAGAGGCAATTTCTAGGGAACAGAAACAAGGAATTAGAACATTTTTTTCTGATATAATTAAAGTAATTCTATATTCTTGCTTCTGTACAGGGTTTGCCTATACTGTATAGAGTAATTAAATATCATTACTCTTGTCAGATAATAGAAAATCTAGACAATGCTGTAAATCTGTTTGTATTTTGCTCCTATTTAATGATATTCCTATTTAACCCGAGGTGTGTTGTCAGTTTTCATTGTAATTGATTGTGAAGGAAAGACAAATTATTTACCTGTGCTTAAATTAACTCTTGTAACAAGGACACACATTTCTATGTCTATCAACATCTGGAACTTTGAAAAGTGGAAAAAAAATAAGAAACAGGATTTTTTTTCCAAATTATTAAGAAAAAGAGTAAACTGTTATCAACTTGGAATTTTCCAAACCAATGGAATTAAAACCATCATGTCAGGTCTCCAAAATTAACATTTATTGATAAAACTTTTTCTGCTCTAGAGTTGCATAAAGCAGAAAAGTGAGAGAACATACACGTGCATTTTGAGGCATTGTCCAATTATGTGTTCCCATTGCACAAAAAAGAGAAAACTGCTCTAGTGAGAGATAGTTGCTGTCCCTGAAAGCGTTCAAGACCAGGTTTGATGGGGTTCTGAGCAACTTGGTCTAGCGGAAGGTGCCCCTGCACATGGCAGGCGTGTTGGAACTAGACAATTTTTAAGGTCCCTTTTCCCTTTCAACCCAAACCATTCTATGAGACAGGCAATTCCAAAGAGCCACTAGAAATGTCCTGAACAATTACCTTAGGTTGAACTAAAGTTTAGATGACCAAAATTTGAAGGCATGGCTCCCATACCAGTAACTGTGTGACTTTTCCCTTGGGATGTCTTTTTATTTGCTTTCACTTTTTATCTAGACCTTCTGGAGACCTCTGAAATGTTCTGAAGGACACCTGTGTCCCTCAAAAAATGCTGGAAGCAAGGAAGCTAAAACAGAAGTCATATACACTCACAATTCAGTAGCTTGCTTTGGCTACAATGACAACTGTTTCTTTATGGTGAAGTGGCTTTACACTTTCTAAATTGTTTTTGATAGTAGAAATCAATACAGTCATTTTTGATTATCCATTTCAGCAGAGGGCTTCCAAGTGACAGGCATCTTCTGTCTCTCAATTCTCACAGATTCAGCATTCACTGGAATGCTGGTTTGCAGCTTTTCTGCATGTTGATACAAACAACTCACTATTGCACAGCTTATGTGAAGAGATCCAAGTCCATTATTCCTAACTGAAAAGTTAATACAGTGTTTACAGGGTCATACATACCCTTCAAGCAAAATGGAATAAGTTATTGTCCTTTTTCAGTAATCTTTCCCAGTCTACTTCTAGGAAACATTTTTATCAACAGCTTCTTCCTTTGTATTTAACTCCAAAATCCTCTGGGCTAAGAATTACACTGGTTTTGGCACAGTATAAGCTAGCTTTCACAGCTGACTGCAAGCTTCTTCTGTTCTTTCATCCTCAGCTGTTATTGATGAAAGGTCTGAATGAGGGCTTCTGGCACTGATCAGTGAGCATAGCAATGTGGAAGGAAATGCACCCCGCTTCAGGATAAATGCCAATCTTTTCTCAAAGAACTCCTTTATTTGTTCCCAGTTATATATGACAAAAGCCTGATACAGGGACAGTAACACAGCCTAACAGCAGATCAAAATTCAGCTGGGCCTACAATGTTAAACTTTATCCAGTAAGATGCCTGACATATTTAATACACTCTAGACCAACTCTTTTAGTTCAGAGTTGGAAGGTCCACTTGGCAATTTATTGGTTTTGTCTTCTCCTGTGTGGACATGACTAGGTCAGAAATGCCCTTATGGTTTTAGCCAGACTTGGTTAGTGTGGTCTTTCTATATTCCATCATTTCAGAAGAGAGAACTGTTGACTGGAATTCTTTGTTGGTCAACTGGGAGAGATCACCAAAGAAAGGACAACAGATATAACTTTTTTGGTTTCACAGTTAAAACCACTATATATATCTTATAATATCATCTCAGTTATCTCAGTAGTTTTTATAATTCAGCTCAGTGCTTTTGATCAGAAACCAGATGGACATCTATTAAAAATAATGTGCACGACGCCTTTAATAGTATTCAAATAGTATGCTTTAATATCCGCCTCTGGATTGTTCATGATTATGTTGATGATGACAGAGTGACTACATCTGAAACCTTACTGAGTATCCCGGGATTTGACATGAAGTGTCCAACTCATTAAAGGCAATACAGTAAACCTTCTGCAATACGCATGGTCCTTCAGTTTTCCAGTCCATAAAATGACACCTACAATATTGGTGCTTGGGTATTATGTCAACTATTGGTGTATCAGCAAAGAGGGATGATGAAATTCTAGGTAACTAGGTAAGAATGCCTTCAAGAGTTAGGGAACATTTCGAACTAGATAGAGGCTCAGCAAGACTTTTACAGGTTAAATAAGCATTCACTGAATGACTAGGGAGTTGTGGGCACATACTCTCCTGCATGATCCTTGAGGTACAAGAGCATGGCTGCAGTCTGTTTAAAATTTCCTTTCTCACTTCCTTTAGTACCTATGTCCAGGATCAACTTCAATTTCATCTCAGTATTAAGGACAGTCGGAAAAAAATGCAGTCAAACTTTTTAAAATGTATTTTTATTGACTTTTTCTTCATTGCTCTCAGAATTTGCAAATACAAACATTAGAAAGATTTTCAGTCCTTTCACCAAACAACTACGACATCACTAAAGCTCTTTTGTAGGCATGATTCACGTGTTTCCTGCTTCCATGTCATTTGAAATTTTATCTGAATGTTTTCAAGATTAAAAGAAAAAAAACAACTAAAAACCCAACAAAAACTGTGAGCTGTGCTTGAACGTGTGGATGAGATTCATTTGTGGTTTTCTTTTTGATGGTGATCTGACTTGTCACCAGCTAAACCAGAGTTTCTGAACTATTATCCACTGAAATAAGTGAGATTCACAAGCATAGTTCACAGAGCAGAAGGGGTGAAAAGTATTAGATCTTTATCTCAAGTGAACTGAGTTAGAAATCAAATGCAGACTGAAAATAAAAGTCAAATGTAGACAACTCAATTTCTCTAACTTTTTGATACAAAGCATAAAAGGGAAAAAACTCATACCTTGTGGTTACATAATACATTAATTTTTACACTTTTAAAAATTACTTACTGAAAATGTTCATAGATCCTTTGTACATTAAATTAAAGAAGACACCAGATACCTAACATTAATGGAATGAGGTAATGCAAAAGATAATTTTTCTGTAAATGAAGAAACATTTGCTGATATTGATACAGGGTCAGAGATATCAAGCTTTTGAAATTTAGCTGTTGAGCTTGTCACACAAGTGTTATATAATTTCCCTTTCTGTTTGTGTCTGAGAGGCACAGGGGTCAAGATATGACAGAATAAGAGTCCCTGGTTAAACTAAGCCATATATTTTACATGCACTTGTTTTGACAGGTTTTTTTTATACCTATTTTTATTTATGTTCTTTGCTAGCCTTTTATCCTACTGCACTCTCTTCATTAATTGTCAGATTTCTAATCCTATTTTACACAAGTAGCTAGAGGCAAAATATCAGATAGCAGCAGCAAAACTCATGGTTACCAAGTTTACAGCATGAGGCCCACAGTGGCCTAGTCGCACATAGTTTTTTCTATCCTTCAGAGTGGGGCTTCCTTTTGGATTCACAGTGTTATTTTAAGCATTTTTCTGAAAAGTGATGTTAAAGGCAGAATAGAGTTTTTTCTGAAGGTGCTCACTTACAAACAGAAAAGTAAATGAATCAATAGAATTGTCTTCCATACTTCAGCAACGATGACAAGCACACCGAGGTCTTAATGCAAGTCTTAATGTTTTTATTTTAGAATAAATTAATTCATTGTTTCAATACTTGAGATCCTTTTGTACAAAAGGTGATACAAATTCCTCTCTAGTGCTGTTACAAGTATTTTTTTGCAAAATAAAAAAATACATATTAGTTATCCTGAGTTAGGTGCCCTTAAAAACTTCCAGTCGTGTCCTGAGTTTTTATTAAAATATTTCATTTTATTGAATTTGCAAGTAAACTATATATTCTCCTCCTGGCAGGCTGTCTGACCCATCTCATTCTGCTCCATTTCAAAAATACTCATCCCAGGCAGAATGTTCACAGAGATGTAATGGTTGTCGCAAAAGATACTATGCTTGGAGGTGGCATCCTTTGGAATGACTTAAGATAAATGCCAACATCTATTACAAGCCACCTACCATATTTGAAAGATATTTCCTCAAGTTTGTCTAAACTGCTTTGCACAGAAGTTTTATGCTGCTGTTTTCCATCATCATCATCTATATTTTAAAAAATTGTTGACAAATGTAAGCAGTAGGAATTCAATTCAGCCAGCCTTGGACACCAAAATAGTTTGTTTTTTCAAGTGACAGTTATACTCGCAACTGGAAATCCACAGCAGCCTTGCACTGCATCTACTATTCTGATATGCAAGGAGCCTTTTCAGTATATAAATATAGGTTAGTCTCTTTCCCACAGTAATGCTTGTCATCTCTTTTAGAAGTATTAAAAAAGGGATAAATTGTATTGCTGATTTTTAACAACGTAACAATTGTCAAACAAAACCTAACCTGAAATTCTGTTTAGGCTCTGTAATGCACACTCACTCGAGTTTTTAATGTGAGGCTGGATTATGTGCTGATATCAACACTGGTGCTCACTGTGTGCTAATGCTAAAGTAAACGTAGCTTTGCTAACAGAGAGATATAAAAAGTCAGCAAAAGTATGCCCTGAACATAATCAGACAAATTCTGAGATATGCACCATGTCCTGTAGCTTGTCCTACTTTACATTTTATCCTTTTATAAATAACAGCTCTCAAATTTTAACTTTAGTTGATAATAACCTGAACTGTGCTTGAACCAGTAACTTGAAGTTGTGTATCCTATGACCTCTCCTTTGCACCAGCCAGCCACCTCAAGGCAAGCAACTTGAAAGATGCCAGTCCTCATTACTTGGTGCAGTCATGTCAAGATGTTTCATGAGGCTGAAAGTTTGAGAAGTGTTACGAGTGCAATAAATTAATATCTTCTAAGGGTTGTGTTTTATAGAAGTTTTATTCCATATTAAGTGTAAAGTGTAGTGAACAGGTCAGTCTGTATTGATTTCTGTGCTGTAATCTGCAGCTGCAACTGGTTTTGTTCACTTATTAGGACTCTTTAGAGTGAAGAGTTCTATTAATCAGCCTGTAGTTGACCAGGAGCACACATGTAGCCTAGACTTTTATTACTTTTGTTATCTTTTTGGATAACAAGTAAAATCTTCCTTGCAAGTCAGTCGGTGTATTGGGATACCCAAAGCACAGAAAATAATGTATAAGGAAGTAAGAAAATGACGTTGGCTGCAAAGTCATTATGATTTAAAGACTACAGAAGGGAACTAACTCATCTATCCTTTGAGTTGCACCAAGGATTAATATGGGCTGGTACACCCATTTCTGAAGGAATAAGTCTTAAATTATTGGAAGTTTGTATTTTTTTCCCCCATTATTTCCAAATAGGCAATAAGTCTAGGCTGAACTGTTTTAGGTACTTCCTCACTCTTTTTTTTTTGGAAACTCTGTGCAAATGGAACAGAGCAATTTAAGGTAAAGCAAGTCTGAAGTTATGTGGCAAGAGTGTTAAAATACATGTGAAAATTTAAAAAGAAAATGTTTTAGAGCCAGAATATTTTCCGCTGATCTTAAGGGAGTTTCTTCCTTCCCTTTTGGCAGAAAACTGTTACCTACAAGGACAAGTATATAGGTGGTATAAATTCCCAGTGTTCTAAAACAAATTTCTATAGAATTATTCATTCAATTATGTTGTATTTGATACAAAAACACTAAGATATTTTAATGTTTGTTACAAAGATTAACACAGAAAGTTCCAGTATTTGGGCCTTGTTGTGGGAGCATATTTTATCTGCATTGTATTGGACTATTTTTATAGGAAAATTTCTTCACTTAATTTATCTAATTATGAAAGAACACCCAGGAATTATTAAAAAATATGAAATTTAAATTTCTAAAGAAGTGAATAGAATATTTTATATCTACACACTGAGTAAAATTTTCAAACATATCTGTATTATTGAGTTAAATCTCATTAAAAAAACATATTGGAATTTGGTTCTCCAAACGCTTATATGCCTTTGAAAATCAGACACAGGAGCCATACAGACATAGTGGCCTGCAGGGCACAGCTTTGCTACTGTCATAGCTTTTCTATTGCTCCGTGCTGTGAAAGTCAGCAGAAATAAGCAGAAAGGCTACTGATAACCGTGCTGAGTAAACTGCATGTAATCCCATGACTTCAGCCAGAATGAACAGGAGTCCCAAATCTCCTGCTCTCTATGTTTTGGGTGAATATACAACACCGAGGCTGATATCTATGTGCAGGTTGCATAGCACGTAAAGATCATCACTGAGGCAGCTGCAATTGCAAAGCTTTGGTAGGCTTCATAGGAGAGTTCAGATACATATTTAAAATACCTCTAAGAACATAAAGGAATGGAGGATGCAAGAAACAAGAATTATAATGCATATATTACTCATGTCAGACGTGCATAGCTGGGTTTTTTGGTGGTTTTGTTTGTTTTTAAATAAAATTTGCAAAAATATAAGTTAAAGGAACTACCTGAGCCCTTATTTACACTTACTATAATTTCAGCGTTGCTACCTCCACGAATTGAGGAAGCAATTTGCCATCCAGTTAGTTTATAAAGGAAATTATAGTTTTGGATAGTTTTGCAAGGCTACAGTTTCAGAAGGAATACTCTGGAACTGTAAAATCTGCGATAATGTAAAGAGAATTTCCAAAAGCATATAATTTATTAAGGACTGGTTTGGAATCATAGTTAATGGCAATAGAGTCTTCTTGCACTCTTGATAATCTCATCAAAGGGAACCCCAAAGCTGGCAAACGTGATCAAGAAGAAACCTGAAAAGGCTGTTATTTCATGACAGAACAGGTCAGAATGAAAAGTCAGTAAAGAGACACATGGAACATTGTTGACTGCCAGGCTACTGAACAGGTCCTATAGGGTGGTACTGTCATATCATCAAAGGCATCATTCTTTTCCCATTGCTTTCTTCTGAGCAGCAAATATATCAATTTTTTGTAAGGAGTTAAGGTAACTAGATGGTAACTTTATAGGTAAAGCTGCTGAAAAATTTTCAGTAGAAGAGTTTGAAAATTTTGAAAATGCATTTTCATGGAAATGAAGTGTTTTATAGAAATGTTAACACCAGCACAATCCTTTGAAGGGAAATAAAGGTAGTCAAAACAATACTCCATGTTTTGACTTGACAACATTAAAAGTTACATTCAAAGAGTATAAAATATGTTAATTTCCATTTCTAATAGTTATGTTACATTAATATATATTGTATCTTTAATGTTAGTATATTGAAAAAAGGAAATTAATTAACTAACAAGTTCTAATTCAAGGAATAATATTTCCCCCTTACAACAGATAATAATAATAATAATAATAATAATAATAATAATAATATAAATCACATCCTATCTTTTGTGCGGAAGTTCAAGAATTAGTGGATGTAACTAGATCTCATCATCCCTCACTTTAAACATGAACTTTCTTGTGAGAAAGGAGAGTTTACTTGGGAGAGAGCTGGACTAGATAGCCTACCAAACAGACAAATGGACTTTTCCACTACCTCAGGAAGAGCGTGGGCTTATGTGCATATGGTGGGCATATGGCTGTGACTATGACTATCTTTGAATTACTAAAATGATGTATGCCTTGAACTTTTAATCAGTTAATTTTTTTCTTTCATAAAAGTTGTGCCAATTATAATTTTTTAAAATTATTATTTAGTTTGACTACTTGACAGCTTGTTATACTGACTGTGATACGATCTGGGGTTTGTTCTGTCTCTAAAGGAACCAAGACCTCGATAACCTCAGCAAAGTGAATCCAAGTTCTTCCACAACTGACAAGGAGTAAGTCTTCAAAGTTTCTCAGGCCCTACTTTCCTAAAGCAGTGAGTAATTTGCAACCATGAGAATGTCAGGAAAGGTAATGTTGCAAATCTGGAAAATGTTTTATAGATTAATAAGTAGCACTCCTTATACTGAATGATGAATATAAAAATACAGATGAATTCAGTGGCATGTGCACTATCAGTAATATCACAAGTAATATCTATGGCAAGCTTCCATATGTACCTTATGTGCTTCTGCAATTAAACTGTTAATGACCTATTGTGATATAGTTAGAGAAGGGGCAGTAAACAAAATACCATAGAACTCACAGATGATACGGGTTTCCCCAACAAGGTGTAACAAAGCATTTCAGTCAGCAAGGGCAGTGATCCACAGAGAGTAGCTTGAACTTACTTTTTTGAACAATGTTCAATCTGTTTCGGGCCAAGTTTCTTGAGGTCTGCAAGCATCCCTTCAGCATATGGAAGGGGAGGAACTGACGGGGTACTATGCTCGTAAGAGCTATGTTATCTTTGTCACACCTAACACTGATATTCTGCAGATAAATTTCAAGACTGATGTTCTAAACAGTAACAGCACACAAATGTTGCCAACCTGTGATCATCTATTTTACATTAGACAGTCTTACCTATATGCACACACATACGCATATATATGTACACTTAGCACTAACCTGTAAGTTGAGTATAATTTTTTTTGGAAATGTTAACTCACAGATAATTTAATAGGATAAAGTACAAGGCTTTGAGACACTACTGAATTTTAGGAGCATCCAAAGTTTTAAGATTAATAAGCCTATCATGGATTGAAGTGACCAAGTTATGAGTGTCATAGAGCTAACTGGGCCTTTTATTTTGCTCCCTATTTACCTAAAGAGAATCATGGGTTTTTTTACAGTAGTTAAGAGTGCTTTTCATAGGTCATTCCATCCTCTAATTCATGGAACCATTTTAAAATAATAAAGAATACAGAGGAGAAACTTGCCTCTAGTTTAATTGTATTTATGAAATTTAAAAAAAATTTTCCCTATATGTAAACTATGTGAGTCTTTGGATGCTTACATTTTCAGTATAAATATGGACATAATCAATGCTTTAATTGTTCACCATGATGATAAATAGAGGGAATTTCTCATCATTCCAGAAGCAAAGTATGTGGAAATTTGGCCATATTTCTACATGTTGTCTTAAGAAGTAGAAGTTTCTTATTTTAAATAAAAAAATTATTCTTGAAAATTATTGATGCAAACACATATTAAGCTATTTGGAGCCTGCAAATTAATTCTAAATTCTTTGAAAGTTCATGTTTCTCCTTCACTGTCTTCACTGGCAAAAACCAGTCTTAAACTATGGCATTGATCTGATTAAAGTATTTTTATTTTCTTGGATATAATAGATAATATTTTTTATTTAATTATACAGAACTTTACCTTGCTAGGGGAAAATTGAAAACATATTTTCTTATTATGTTCAAGAACATAAGTGTTCGCAAATTTTGAACACAAACATAGTTAACAATTTACTTTTTTCCTTTTAAATATGTGCATAAATATATTTCTTTCTATTATGTCACTTTATTCCTTCCTAGATAGGGGGAATATTTTAACAGTTGTATTTGTTTGTTGTTTCAGACAAAAACACCTTCAGGATCTTACTGAAATAAATACTGCTGATCAGAAAAATAAGAGGCGAGCTTGTCATAATCTTTCTCTTATATACTCATAAAATATTGATGGTTGATTGGATATTAGTATTAATAGGTTCTGTTCTGTAAAAATCACTACATTTTAATTTGTGTTCAAATGGGAACCTGGGTGACATTTTTTTAATCTGAAACAGTTTGTCAATGGGTAACATTTTTGTTTAATTACAGGGCAATTAATATACAATATTAATGTAAAATTATATTATTATATACATGACATATGTTAATATATGAAATTTATTATATGACATTGCTTTTTCACAGTAAGTGATTGATGAGCTACTAGTATAAATGTGATGCCATATAGATCTAGAGATTGTATACAATCCTAGATAACAGCAGTCGTAAGAGGAATTTGGTCTGCATATAATAATAAAGCAAATAACATATTTTGAAAGCCATTTCCATAGCGCATGGTATTGATGCCTGTACCAAATGAAATTCTGTTATCAAGTTAAAATGATAGAGCCATGATCAGTTTAGCAGATGTAGGCAGATGTACATGCTTCACCTGTAGCATGGGAACGCAATGTCACATAGTGGTCATAAACTGAAACAAGAGGGATTCTGACTGGATATGTGGAGGACTGTCCATCAGCGGAGCAGGTAGCCTGGAGAGGTTATGCCATCTCTCCTTGGAGGTTTTCAAGACCTAATTGACAAAGACAAGCAACTTGGTTTGACTTCAGAGCCACCCCTGCTTTAAGCAGAAGGTTGGACTAGAGAGCCCCTGAGGTCCCTGAATTCCAGCCTGAATTATCCTACAAAACTATAATGAACTTGCTGATTTTGAGTTGTTTGTTATTCTTTTGTGGTGTCATACTAGAAAGAAACTGAAAAATATTGAAGCCTGAGCAGATAACTGCAGTCAGATAATTGTAGTCAGGAATATTCTCTGTGAAATGCACACAATTTTTTTCTTCTTCAACATAAATAACTCAGCCTGTTTAATATGTTTAGATTAAATAAGATACTTCTATTAATTCTGAGGTCTCTCTCACTTTCAGAAATGAGGACCTTGGTGATAACACTGAAGTAAAGTCTGCTGATGACCAAAGTAAAAAGCGGTGAGACTTAATTGGTAGTTTTCTCTAAAATTTGAAGAGCTAATATCAACAGTTCTGGCTGTTTAGTATGGTACCAGAAATTTGAACTCCTAATACAAGAAAGCAAAATTTGCCCAACATAAGTAAGATATCTGTATTATTTCTAAAATGTGACTGATTAACGAAATGTAACAATAAAACTGGGTGTATTTTGGTAATAATCTCTTGTAAGGAATGAAAATGACTGGTGACAAGATCCTCATAAGCATTTTTGTGCTTATCTGGCTGTTTTGTGAACTCAGCTGCTAGCATCTCAAACAAATATAAGTAAACGCATTCCTAGTACAAGGTTTCATTGCTACTAGGTTTCTTTATTTGCAGAGGCAAGGACCCATTTTGGTCAATTAAAGTGAAGTTAGTAATATATTTTTAGCTACCATTCTGATGCTATCTTTTTGAGTCTTCCATTTAGTTGTATATCTAAATGAAGAGGAAGAATTAGCTATCTGTATACATAGGCAGTTTTTCTATTTTTCAATAGAAAATATTTTTATCCTAGCAGTTTCACTTGACAGTCTGACCAGAGAAGCATATACTGAGTATCTGTGGTGAATGAGTTTCTCTTTTGGTTCTGAAAGGGGGTATGCCTGGTTAGGAGTCACAACAGAGGGTGCTACTTCATGCCACATGCTATGCATATAAAACATGACAGCACTAAGTGAGGGTCGTTTGCAGAGCTTTGGTCCTTGGCAAGCTCACTGAAACAAATCAAGCTGCAGCCCAAACATCCAGAGTTAAGGCTTGTAATCATCAAGTTGCTTCAGAACCTTTGGCAGAATCAAATAACAGTAGCATTTATCTGAGCTGCTTCGTAAAATCTTCAAAAACATTATAGCACTTATTCCTTAAATCCTATAATTTGTATGACAAGGTTTATTTTTATGTTTGTTTGACTGTCATGTCTGTGGCAGGGAAAACTGCAGAGGCAAGGTTTCTTTTGCTTGAATAATAATCCTGCTTTTTGAAATGAGTCCATTTATCTGTTTAGCTGGTCACTTCTAAGAAAAACATAACTGTAGTATATCCAAAAGAAAGACAATTTGGGACTGAAATGCAGTAAGCCTAAGAAAACATCATAAAATACTGACAAGAAAAAGTAAAGTGCTATCAACCACTGAGACATTATTGCGCAGTTGAAAATCTCAGCAAGTACTTCTAGGAAACTAGAGTTCAATAAAGTTAGATGAAGTTTCCGATATGAATAAATCTGAATATATCAGCATAAACTGGAAGACTTAAAATTATAGGTCAGTGATTGCATTATTTTTCACCAGCAACAGTTTAACAACAGTAAGACAAACAAAAATTTTTTTACCTATTTTTCAAGCCCAAGCTTCTGCATTTATGGCTCTAAGTGTAAATTAAAAGCTGTGTATGAAAATGATTTCTAAAAAGTCTTTCTTTTCTTGTTGTACGGTTTCTTCTTTTTTTTTTTTTTTTTTTTTTAGGATAACTGAGAAAGCATATGAAAATCCTCCAAGGGCTCCAAATAACCTCCCAGAAACAAACTACTCTAGCGACAGTGAAAGAAAGACCAGGTACTGTGGACAATCAGTTGAGCATCATAGCATCTAAAGTGATATTTCTTGCAAAAAATTAAGAAAAAAAAAATTTATGCATGAAATTTCAGGGATGCTTAGAAACCTCACATTGGTCTTTGGAAACATGCCAGCCCTCTTCCAAATCTTCTTCCAGGATCCCAGGCATAGAAGCTCACAAATCATAACTCTGGTGCACAAAGTGGGGAGCACAAAACATACCCTGTGTAGCTCTAGACATGTGGCTGAAACATGAAATTGAGGAGAGCAGCTAAGCCAGAATGCATATATAATCAACAGAGGAAAGGCATTTCCTGTGTGTTAGATACACACTGCTCTTATTTCTTCTAAACTTACTTCTTTGTGAGGGTATAAGGAAAACTGCACTCTTCACTCAGGTGCCTTATTAAGTTCCTAAATGGGATGAATTTGAACCCATGTATCACCAATCCAATCACTGAAACTGTGACATCCTGACTTTTTGACCAGGAACAAACTCCTTTAAAAACCATTTATCCTGCAATACTCTTGCTCTAGCTGGATTCTGCTTCTGCAAGCACACACATTGCAAATCTGTGTGAAAAATGTGATGTAGAGATACTTAAGAGAACTAGCTATACACCAGGTGTGTTGGTAACAGGAAATAATTGAAACAAAGGAAATTATATCTTGTTCTTCACGGTTAAAATGTATTTTCAGGAAATATGACAAAAATGTACTATATAATTCCTGAAGGAAAGACATTTTTGGATTAGGAAGAAACCTCTCCTCAGTACCAAACCACTCAGTACCCAATAATTAAATATTAACGTAGGTGGGATTGTTTAAATACATAACCCTATATGTAAGGTGTTGCACTGCTGTATAGTAGTTTTGAACTCCTCGAGTCAAGGCTGATGACTTGGCAGGGAAAGGAGTAATCTATTGAGCCTTACTGACAGGGAAAAAAGCAGTCATAGTCTGGTACTTTATGGGAACTACGGTCAATGTCCCCATCCTTAACCTTATGCACACCTGAGCCTTGGTGTGGGTATGAATGGGCACAGGATCTCTAATCTCATTTTCTTACATTTGCTCTAGGAGGTTGGAGTACAGTTGAAATTTATGCATTCTGAAACTTCTGCATGGCCTCAAAGGACAAACCCATAAATTGGCTGAGAATAAAGCAAAACAGCATACAATTTAAGACTAAAAATGAATATTCAACAGAAAATTCAATTAGCATTTTCCAGCATTTTGCACACATACAGATTCTGATTTGTAATATTCTGATTATTTTTGAAAGTTAAAATAGAGATAACAATACAAGAGTGGCAGGGCAAAGAATGTGCTGCAATATGCAATGTTCTCTTACACTTGACAAAATTTATACCCTCTACCTGAACCTCTAATCCTAATTTAATTAATGAAATCTTATTAAATGAATGGTTTTTGTAGGTTATTTCAAGTTTTATGCAATAGATTCTACAGAGTATTTATTGCTGAGTAGTTTGCTGTGTAAACAAGTCACACCATAGCAAGCAAAGGAGTGAGTTATATGAACTAAAAGAAGGTATGTGATCAGATACACAGCTCTCAGGCTACATTGTGACTCAGTTTTCACTCAGTGTCTTGTCAACCTCTCAGACTATGAATTTACTTAAAAAGGTTCCGCGTTTCCTCACACTTTCAGTTGACAAGGTTATAAACTGATTCTTTGGAAATATTTTTGCTGTAGCTTCATTATTTTTTTCTATACAGTAGTACAGTTATATTTTTTTTGTAACTTGTGGTTATATATATTTTTGTGTTTTTCAACATTGCTATGGTCTATGAAACATACATAAAACATTTATCATTTAAGCTTATCAGTAATTGCAATTTTAATACATTTCTGGTGTTGCATAGGAATCAAATAAGATATATTTACATTAAAAAATGCAGCTATGTAGGAAAGAGTATCTGGGCTTCATAACAGCTTTCACACACATTATCAGTCTATTTCAGGCAAAGCCTGTAAAAAAAGATGTTCTGCAAATACACATGATTATAAACAATTGTTCCTAACATTGATGAATATTATTCAAGAGTGAAATGGAACATGTAATAATTACCACATGCCTTACTAATTTCTGGAGAATAGGATAATTAAATCAGTTCAGAAATGTTCAAAATATGTAGGGCAAGACGACTTCTTCAGCTGTCATATATATGTTCATCCGTTCCATGCAATAAAAACTGACAGTTAAGCAATTTAGAAATGGGACTGTTAAAAAAGGAAGATTAAACTTCCCTGACACTTCAGTACATTGCTTTTTACTTCCTTTTACTCCGATATGAGGAACAATACAGTTATTGTAGTGAACATAAATCACACATTGAACAGCCTGTATTATAATGACCCTCACTCTAATTCTAGGACCACGTTGCAATTTTGTTTGGCTGTTTGAAAGCTCTTTGAGGACAAGTGAAAGAAGTAGAGGAAAAGGAAAAAAATGCAGTCTGTCACCATTTCCTGACACGTATCATTCAGGCTGGGATATCAGCACAGGCAAACCCAATAACATCATATAATTTTGCTCAATGGGCTTGTGTGGATTTAATTTTGAAATGCTGAAGAATCATTCAACAATAAAACACAGTCTAAGGACACCATATGTCTAATTTAGGGGTTTTTTATTTGATATTATTATTCTTTATGGTTGTGAAGGGACAGAAAAAGAACTCATCACCAACTATGATGGTTTTTTCTTCACAAGCATGTTACTTTAGTTTAATTTGCAAATTATCATTAGTGTAGTGAAACTTTTAAAAATATAAAGTACTGTTTAGTAATTGCTATGCACTCTCTGCTTCACAGCAAATCATCATATGGTGCCTATGAAGAAAATATAACTGGAAATACTATTAAAACTGTTTACTCCACTTCTGACCGGTACGTACACATTAATAACATAGTAGAGTACCAAAGGACACAGACATTTGCATAAGCATTCAAGTGTTCAGACAAAAGAGAGCAGTGGAAGTCACCATTAGGCTCGTCAGACAGCTTTTCATACAGAATTCTCTTTCAGTGGGATCTTGCCATCAAATCATTACCACAGCTCAGCAGCCTAGTATTATGTCAAGCTTGTCACAGCTGACATTTTAAAATATCTATAGAAACAATAGCCAATGCTTTAAGTGATAGGGTTGGCTTTGTGAGTCTGTAGTTTCTATCTCAGGCAGCTGCTTACTCTGCAAAATGTCCTTCCTTTGTGAGAGTGGTTTCTGTAATTACCAACTTTATGACCAGATGTAGAGGAATCAGTTCACATGACAACGCTGTTAAAAACTATGTCATCACAACAATTAAGATATTCCCAAACATAAGAAGCATATTTGCTCCATTAGTAATATCTTACCTCATGGGAAAAAAAGTTAAAGGATAATTTGGACAGTCCCATTACTTGGAATTACCAAGTCAGAAAGACTTGTATCCTTTCCAACATAGCTGTAAGAAACTCTGAGAATGATTAAATATTAGTACGATGGTTTGTCATCGAGTAGAAAGGAGCAAGGCCAGTTGATTTTGTAATGCAAAACCAACAACAATTATATCTAGATACAGACTGATGTCATGTAAGAATGCAACAAGAGCTGAGAAAATTTTTAAAAGTACTATTGTCATAAATACCAGGTAGACCGTTCTATATGTGTGTTCACTATAACTACCATGAAGGTATAATTTCTGTCTGACATACAGAAATTCAAAAAAGTTTTCAGGCATTTCAACAACACAGCGAATTCTATACCAGATTGATCAAATTATGGCATTTTCAATACAACTACCAATTTATTTTTGTGATTAAAATGTTAAAATTCTTGTCCTCCACTCCATCCCTATTTAGTATACATGCTCCCAGACATTCAGCAGCTTAATTCACTTCACCAGAGAAGACCATTCTTTCTATGAAGGTATTTTTGCTATTTGACAATTACATTCAGCAATTTATCCATCACAGAAGCATGTATATTACACTTGTCAACTAGAATGGAGGGAATACACACATGACATTTTTCCATTTATGGCCGTTGTACAGTATACAAATGTCTTTCCCGCGCAGCCTACTAAGCTTGTATGCTGAGATTTTTTTCTGGTTGAGATTTCGATGGCAGCTCTTTTTCTGACACCTGATGTTATATTATATACACAGGAGTATAATTGGAAAAGATATATGTACATACTGCAGGAAGCCCTTGGGTGTAGATGCCAAAATGATCTTAGATGCCTTGCAAATTTGCTGTCATTCAACTTGCTTCAAGGTAAGAAGATTTCACCTGGTACTAAGAAATATGATTTGAATGTAATACCTGCATTATACTACACATATAATAAGACTATTTAAGCCTTAGGCCTTCTCCACCTTGAAGAACAGGAAGGCTTCCAACTAGAGGAAATTAATGTAGGAAATACTATCTCTCTGTTTCTCTCTCTGCTCTACACAGTCCCTTCTTCTTTCTTTCCATTTCTCTCCCTCCTCCCTCTACTCTCCTTCTCCCCGCCCCTCCTCTCTCACAACCAAGGAGATAAAGGAGGATCCAAGGAGGATAAAGGATGCAACTGTATGTATCCTGAATGTCCCACACATTTAGAAGCCTTCACTTATACACCCTTCCAGTCTGATACAGTGAATTATCTTCAACTTACACTTTCTTCATATTATAAAATTTTGTTCAGTTTCTCTTTTTATGAAGTTTTGTAGATGTTCTTGATTAGGTGACATCTAAAACAGTCTTAATTATTAAAAACTAGATATTTTTTCCCTGTTTCCATTAAAAATGAAAGCAGAGGAAATTTATTTCTGCTTGCCATTCCAAAACACAAGCCTCAGCAGAAAATTTGCTCTTAAACTTTTCTCAGGGTATGCTTGGCAGTGCTCAGTCTTATGGTCTGTTTTCTTTCTGCCTCATTTGTCTTATTTCTGCTTGCATCTACACACAGAGTTTGCTGTTCTCACAAACAGTACTCTGCAAAATCACTGCATTAGTATAGTTCATTTTTCTGCCCAGTCCTGCATAGGTTTGACTTCTGCTTCTGACAGCAGTTCTTCTACCTATTTACTGCATGAAAATTAACACAAAGCAGAATACAGCAGTAAGGTTGCTCTTAACATGTATGAAGCTACATGTGCTTTTTGTCTCATATTGACTTTCTGAGTTCTTTGAGCACCAGAAATGCAATTTCTTCCCGGGAAACCACTATGTAATACTATTATTGCAGGTAAATATAAGCTCTGGTTTGCTTCCATTCTTTTTAGATGGATCAACCCACATAGAGAGGAATGGACTTTTCATGCAGTTAAGAGTATTAACAAGTTTGTATAGGCTGAATTATCTGTTAAATATTTATGCTTTTAGAAAAAATTATATTATTTTGCTACCTATTCTCCATTTGGGACCTTTCTGGCCAGCAAAATTCAGCTTAATTTTTGTGTAACTACACACTTAATGAAAGCATTGGTAAAAAAATTAAACAACTGATGTAGGTCTGTGGCTCATGCTTGTAGTTATGTATTTAGCCAAACAGTGCAATTTTTCATCATTAATATTCATTCAGCTCCTTATAAATACCCTGTATCCATTAGAGATTTGCATGTAGCTGACAACAGTATAACATCTTCATTTCCTTGTAAAGGTATATACCAAAAGTTGTGAGTAAATAATCCAAATTATAGGGGGTTTTCTCTGTATAAAAATTCTAGCCAATCTTGGTGATCAAAAGATCATGAAGACATGCCCATCCTTTTGTTGATTTAAACAAAGAAACATAAAAAAGTGAAGAAGCATATTGTTTTAATAACACCTTAATGCTAATGCTGATTTTCACTTATCAGAGCATAAAATACCCAAAGAAACCAGAATTTACTATTATTTTATTAGATTAAAATGAATAAATAAATAGATAAAATTATCTGGGTATCGAGGTTCTAGTTTATATATCAAATTACCATGCTCCTTGATCCACTGTCAGCTTTCCTTGTGATCCTGGGAAGTAAGCTTCTGCGTGTATCTGTGTATTTTCATATGTGAAACGTGGACAGTGCTTCCCTATCTCAAAAATTAGCTTTTTTTAGACATTTGTGAAAGCAGTGTCCAGATTCTGCAATTGGAGACACAGTTAAGTGTTAAGATAAGTGCCTGAAAATATTTTGAAATAAGCAGGTTTAGTTTCTTTAAGATCTACTCTGAGTTGCATGATTAGGTGTGATCATGCTTCCTTTAGTGGTGAAGAAAGAAAAGGATCGCAAAATAGTGATTCATCTTATTTTAGGATAAACCTTTAAGCTAAGACAGAGAAAGTACCCTTTCGAAATGTCTCAGGGAAGTATGGGGTTGTTAAGTATAATGAGTACCTAGGGAACCAACTGAGACACTGGTATCTGATTTTTAGATGTTTAAAGGTGAGATATTCAGATGTTTAACTTCCTGTTCATTAAAGCTACTCTTTCAGAGTTCAGATTTGATGATATTGCAGTACTAATAACCCGTATTCTGGTCTGGGGCTGCCTGGTTCCTACAGTACAGCATACAGGGAATGAGTATTAGAGAAGGGTTTCATTTTAATTTTTCTTCTTTCTTTGAATTGTATGTTGAAGTGTGAAGTATGTAAGAGACCCCTGGAAGATCTAAAAGCAGGAGACAGCATTTGGATTTATAGACAAACTGTGCATTGTGAGCCTTGCTATTCCAAAGTTAAAGGTAATGTACAAGATGGTACTGAACATAAGGAAAACAATTTTGAGAACTTCATTCAAACAACTTGAACGTACAACACACAGCTGTTGCTTTTCTCATTTCTGCATACTTCAACTTTTTCAATGCATCTAATTCAGTAAGCTGAATTAGAGTCTAGATACAATTATTCTGTATCTGTGAAGGAGATTTCTTAAGGTCTCATTGTAACCTGTAGAGTCCAACCTATGCAGTCAGTGAAGACACCTAGAGTGAGACAATAGCCTCTTGCCCTGGAAGCGAGAAGAATAAATTGCAAGGTCATCTGAGAATCAGGTTGCTCTACTGAAATGACTAAGCCAGGGTCCAGAGGTATTTTCACCTAGTGGAACAATTGTGACCATTAGAAAGAAGATACAAAATCTATTAAGTCATAATGAAAATATAATACTGTGATTATCATTCTTACCTTTGTGAGGAGCATAGTGAATAAACAAATGTGCAAGGCAGGGACAAATGAACATTTTATTAATTTTTCTAGAAGTTGCAAATTTTAAATCTTGTGTCTTCACAGCAATTATTTTATATAAATCAGTACCTAGTACCTTTGTACCATCTTAAGACAAATGGAAATGGAGAAGAAATGCTCTGATAAGCTGGTTATCAACCACATAATTCCAAGATAAGATCATGTCAACTAAAATTACATTAAAAATTTGTTTGATTAAAATACTTTGTGTTATGCCATTGCAAAATTTGACAGGAAGAATTTTGCAATTAATCAGATTAGAAAATTAATAAGACATTGTAATAGTTACAAACCAGTAAAAAGACATACCAGGATTCTGTATATCAAGCATTATAAATTGACATGTCCTTATTAATCAAATTATAAGACAGGACAGTCAGACTTCAGTAGATATTCTAAAAAAGAAAAAATTAGAGTATACTTTTTTGCTTGGCATTTCTGACCAATATTTTCTCTCTTGCAGAAAAATGGATCTACTAATTCTGACATACAGAACTCATGATAAAGAAGTTCCACTATTGTTTAATTAAGTGTATTGGCCTGTTAATTCAAAACACTGTGTAAAATTATTCATTTGTATTGCTAGGAAAAAATTTCCTAAATGAAGTCCTACTGCATGGTTATCAAAGGAATCAATTTATTGGGAATTTAGATGCCCTTTCATACATACATTGCAGGAAGCAAGCAGAGACATTGTTCAGTATTTTCATCAGCTCTGTGAAACTGCTAAAGTGTATGTAAAACCAATTTTCTGAATGTCAGAACATACCTACACACTTGTTACGAAGGGGCTGTATTCTCTTTTGTGTAAAACACATCTCCTCCAATATAAAGATCTGTTGGCTTAATATAGCATGAATGGGATTCATCTCATAAAAAATTAGCCATTTAGAGGTCAACTATTTGGTTTAAACTAGTGTTTTCATACAGAGGGAAGGGGGTTCATGCCGTACCTTTGAGGAGAGACATCAATCTCCAGAGGACGGTTCTTCCCAAGTAACTTAAATGGTAATTTTGAGACAGAACAAATCATCTTTGGAAAATGCATCTCTATTACTGCAGAAGGATTCTAGACAAATATAGTTAGAGGGTTTTAAGTAGAATTATCCCACTCCATGTTTATAATTCTGTTACTATTGTATTACCATTTTTTTAAGAGGTGTACACTTAATAGTTGCAATGAAATAATGAAATACATACTTTGCACGATATTATGTTGTTGTATTTATCTTTCCTACTTTATTAAACTACCTAAACACTTTGGATGGATTCCTCTTGCCTAAATTTATATACAATGTAGACATCTATTTCTGAGTTACTTGATCTATTCTGTCTCACATAGAGGAGCAGATTTTTTTAGGAAGCAATTCAATTGGTCAGATTGCAAATGTCTATTTTACTGTGGTGTTAATCATGCTTTGAATGTATGTCTTATTTGCCATGGTTTGCAAAGGAACCTGGAATGAACAGTTCAGAATTCTACACATCTACATTAGGTCAGATAAACTCCTTCAAGACTACAGTGAAAGCATATTTTTTCCTTTAGGACAGTGCATGTGTATAAAGTATAGAAACTGAAAGAGGAATTCATGCTTTTTTATAATATGTTGCCTAAAATATTCAATAGTTGAGTAGTTTACTGGACATACAAGGGGTTGACTACTAGTCTTTGCCATGAGACGTTTTAGATTATGATTATCCAGAACAGTTTTTCTTCCTTACATCTCAGCTTAAAAGGACTTCTTGGATATGGCCATGACAGAGTTAGAGTGTTTGGAGGCTGCCGGACCTGAGCAAGAGCTTAGAAGTGTGTGAAATGTCAAAGCCATAGACAGATATTAGACTGGTGAATGGCTGTCCCAGTCAAGCTCTCTCACCTTGACTGCACATTTCATAGTGGAGACAGGAGGCATGGATGGATGTCTGTGTAATTTAAACCGTTGGGCCTGCAGCTGAATAATGATGTAATCTGTCTTGTCTGGCTTAAAGGATCTTCAGACTGACATGCAAAGGAGCCATGAAACAGTAGATATTTTGTTTTGTTAATTTTATGAAAATTCCTTATGAATTAGTGGCAGTAGCTCTAATAAATCTGTAATTATATTTTTTTTTTTCTGGTGTGTGTCTCTTGCTGATGACATATCCTAGTTAAATCATACTTATTGTTACTCTGTGCTTCGCCAGGAAAAATTGAGACTTGCACAAGAGGGTGAGAAAAGTAGTGGCAGAATTTTAATGTCACACATTTGGTCCTGTTTGGAGACCAACAGTTATTGCTAAAGCCTGGTTACAATGGAAGATGTTACACGTTCATTTGAGCCAGTACAATTGAATCTAGGACTTCCTAGTGTTTGAGGGGATGAGAGATTTTAGTTCACTCCACTAGAGACCAGGAGTACGCTCTGGATCAAATTATCTGCTACTTAAATGCTTACCTGCAGAGAAGTAGCAACAAGAAACAATAAATAATAATTCTGTTCTCATTTAGTCATCCGTGCTGAACAGCCCTGGCAATTTTGCCATGTGGGTTTTTTTGTTATTTTTTATTACATGTTGTATAAGTTTCCTGAAAAGAAACACCAGGTTTGTGATTTACCATATAAAAGCTGGCATAGCAGTACTCATTAAGAAAAATCATATTAACATCTCAATATCAATGTATCAAAACTTAAATGTTTTTTGTCCTTTTTGCATATCATTAGCATGTGGTGTTTCATTTCCCTTTGACTAGTGCTTCCATGAAACAATCCAAATTAACAGTTTGCTAGCAGCTGTTTTAATGAACATTTTATCTTCAATAATGCCTCAGATTAGACTGAAAAGCTGTATTGAGAGATGATGTACTAAATTATGTGGAGTTTTGTGATTCATCAGACTCATTTTTTCAGTGTGTAATGGATACATTATTTTACAAAGTTGGGGGCATAGCTCTACAGTGGGGGAATCACACAATAAGAGGAAAGGAGCGAAATAATGCATATAATGCATATTAATGCATTTAAGTGTGTAGACTGTTTGAAAGCTACTGATATTTACAGGAACAAGGAATGTCATAAGAACAGTTTTACTGTGTTGATATATTCTGTTGTATCCTGTGTAGGTTCTTACAGAACGCTCAGCCTGTTTGTCACACAGGGTGACAAATGTCTGTAACATTGTCCTTTCATCCTCTTCCTCTTGAAATAAAAATTCCTGTGAGTTTGACAAAACATGCTTTCCATTACTTCAAAGAGCCTCCTTAGCTAGGCTTGTAAAAAACTAGACAACATCAAAGGGGCCTTACATTTATTCAGTGGGTCACCTCTATTCCTTTCTCTTTCGTATAGGGATGAATGTACTGTTGGGATAGCTTAATGTGTTCAGTTTATTTACTTGGAACATACCAGGTCAGAACGCTGCTACTCTGCTTGCCTTTCTTGATAGTTTAACATAATCCTGTTGTTTGTACAAATCCTGTTGTTTACAGTGAAAAGTATCTGCTTTCTTCCTTGGTTTTGCTTTCTAATCATACTTGCATATTGCTCATTGTAACTACTCTGTTACATCAGGACGTGGTTTTAGCTTCCAGTCTAGTTGACGTCAAACTATGAGGGAGAAATGCAGCCTCCTTTTTTTCCTTCTGCTGCACCAAAACACCTCATTTTTTTTCACAGTAGTGTAACAGCAGAAATATTCTTCATTCGATAAAGAGAAAGAGATTTAATACTTAGGTTGGTTTCATGTGCCAAAGTCTGAAATTGTTGACCAAAACAGCTCTGTTTAGCTGCTTAATAGAAAAAGAACTGAGTTGAACTGATGAGGTATTTCGTTTTTTGACTTCAAAGGCCTCCTCCCCTGTTTTCTGCTTTGCCTGGTCCGAGCAACTCAGCTCTAATCTCTGGCATCAGTAAAACTAGGACTTACAAACATTTCTTGCATTTCAGGGAGAAGAACCTGTAGATATTTTCAAAATGTGTTTGGTACACTGCTAAAATCAGACCTCCTCAAAAATCTTGGTAACTACCAGCTTTTAAAACCATGGAGACGATGTTCTCCATCTGAACAGATGAACTTGGCCCAGAAAGTAGGAGTACCAAGTTCAATTTCTCCCTCAATGTACCTAACCAAATCGCATAACACAGTGGAATAGGCCCTTGAGAGGAATAAACAAGATGCTTCCATTAATGTTTTTGCACCCTCACCTGTGCAGGGTGGATCCTTATGGCCTATGTTCCACAGGATAGCCACAATGCCTGCACGTTCACTATATGGCTCTTAATACCTCATGCATGACTGTTGAATAGAAAACATATAGTCCTGGAAGCAAAGACCAAATCCTGGAATCTCACCATCTCATCCGAGTGGTCTAACTAATAATTAAAAGCAGTGTGAATGAATTTCTGTTTATTTCTGTTAATGCCATGTCCCTTTCTAGCAACATTAGAGGAGTTGTCAATCAGATTTGGCTGGAGTAGGATGGTGAGGGAGTGGAATCCTGGGAGGTTTAATACAAGAGTACTAGAAGTGTTTTCATATGATGAGCTCTTTTAAGCCTTAGTATCTTTGTCTTTCCAGTCTCTGAGCTCTTTTGGACAGCAACTGTCTTCTGCTTGAGCAGTGCCCAGCACAGCAGTGGCCTCTGGGTGGTACTGCTGCACCTGTGTAAGTGACCCAAGAAAAATTTAGATTTCACCTCCCTTTCCAAGCAAGCTGCTTAAAAATGTACTATCTTTTGTGGGGTTTTTATAGCTGTGTCAGCTATAAACTGACAACTACAGTCTCGTAGCCTGTGCCAAGATTTAAAACTGACTGTTTTTGTCCTGTTAGAATCAATATCTGAATATAATCATGCCAAAAGTACTTGTCCGAGTCTTGGCATTGCTGTGCAATCATCAGACATCTGTTTAGGGAACTTAGACAGCTATCGCAGTCAAAATAATAGGCAGCCAACATTTTAAAACTACCTACTCAGGAAAAAAAACCACCACATCATAATTTCTGGAATGAAAAGGCAAACTTTTTCTAGCATTCAAGCTATTTTTCCACACGTTCAAATACTAAAAGAAGTAGAAAAGTGAGAAAACATTCAGAAAAAGATGAAAGCATTATGAAAATAAGCCAATTAAGGAATTTTAAAAGTACTAGTGTTGCTGTAAATAATGGTGCCATTGAAATTAATAGTCAAACTTGGCTGTAAGACAAATATCCCAGAAAACATTGGTCTGTCTTCATATTTTCTGGTTCCTCGAGGGAATTTCTACCCATGGAACTTTGAATTATATTATCTCTGTATGTAATTCAAATCTTGGAATTAAGAATGAGAATCCAGCTAACCATATTTGTAGCATTCTAATTTCAAAGAGACAAATATTTAAACAATATTCGGGAAGTATATGACTGATAATGCATTTGAACACTGTTTTTATCTGTTTTTAAAACTGAACATTGATTTTATCCATTTACCAAAGTAACATGCATAAAAGTAACAGTAAAGCCTTTTGTACCAAAACAGCAGTTTTCTCACAGCAAAACTCTTTACGGGAGCAAGCACAGCAATTTTTACATGAATGACATCTGTGGAAAGCTGAAGAAGGAAAGCTGGGAAAGAGCAGTATTTTTTCTGCCTCTTTCACTCTAGTGAGAGACATCCCAGATACCCAGTCAGAGGAGGGCACATGCTTTGAGAATTCTGATTTCTAGGTTTTAATGCAGAGATCACCAGGACTGTTTAAAAAGGAGGGGAGGGAAGAGAAGAGGAGGAGAAGTGAGGTAAGGGAAGGGAAGGGGACAGTCTAAAGCATTTGAAACTCAGAGTGATTTGATACAGAACTGATTAGTTAAAATAAAATAACAATCCACTGAATTAGAGCTGTCATGTATAATTCTGTCTAGATGGATTTACAAACTAGCAGACCCTAAACTTAATGCACAGACAGTACCTTTTGATTTTCTGGAGCAATTGGGGCTCACCATAATGATGAAATTTTGGATTTGATTCTATAGTAAATCCATTCTAATAGTGACTACAATGTACTTCAATTTAATATTAATTAAGTAAGGAAAAAGCCATAAGGAATCATGGTAGTTCAGAAAAGGAAACAGTATAAAGAAGAGAAAGTCAATTAGCATGAAATTAGCAACAGCTAGGAAGTCAAAATGTTTGCAAGAGACATTGAGTATGAAAAATCCATGCTGTAACTCCAAGAAAATGTTTAATTGCTCAAATACTGCAAAGCAAATGTATAAATTTAACAATAACAAATTGCTAGGTCTAGGTAGTATCTATGCAAAAACTCTATGAAGCCCAAATGAGACATCGTTGAACTTCTCACAACCACTTACCCTACCATTCAAAGCAGGCTTGGTGCCCAACAAATTGGAAGCATCAGCTGGGACATCAGACTTGAAAAATACATGAAAGCTGGTCTGGTGAACTACATTTCAGTTATTCTGATTTTTTATCAAGCCAATTTTCTACAAATTATAATAAATTACAGCATACAGAGGCATCTGGATATGTATGATATATTGGAGGAGAGTCCACACTGATTTTTTAAATCAAGCATGCTCATGAATATATGAGTGTTTCTGAAGAAGCCAATATGCTTTCTGTTAAGCGAATTTCTTTAACTGGGTACACCTGGATTTACAAGAATTTTTTCACAGTCTTTCCCTAAACTATCATGACATAAGAAAACATGGAGTAAGAACAGAAAGAAAACAATGGGTTAGAAAATTCAGTTTTCATTATGGAGACAGGAAACAATGGGAGGTTCAGCCTGACTTCTGTGGGGGCAAGGCTGTATAAATTAGGGCTTGTCAGCTGTGAAGAAAAGTAACTGAGTTTTATATAGTCATGAATGACAAAGAGAAGCTGAATAGGGAATGATTAATCATTCTGTCTTTCTCAGAAAGCCAGAATAAGGGGCACCCAATTAAATTACTAGGCAGCAGATTTTAAGTAGATAACAAGAAGCAGTTTTTATAACAATACATTATTAAATTGCAGCTTTAATTGCCACAGGGTGTTGTAGAGCCCTAATGTTTAAATGGTTTAAAAATGGGACTCAGCAAATGGAATATTATTACACATCAGTGGCTATCAAAAATAAATGATCCAGATGTCCTGATTTGACAGCTTCTGAAAGATGAAGAAAATACCTCAATATTCTTCTTGTTTCTGAGATGTTTTCTTTACAAAGCTACTATCAGCCTTTGCTAAAAGCAGAATACTCGATTAGATGACTTCTGCTGGCATGGTAGTGGCTCTATTTTTATAAAACTAGTTTCACAGTGATTTTTCAGACTGAAACTGCACTTTAAAATAATCTCACCAGACTTGGAGTTTACTGTCCATGCCCTGACCTTATTGTTACACATCCTTTGTATAACACAGACTGGATTACTGCAATTAATTCTTTACTGGCTTGCCTGAAAGGCAGGTCCAGCCTGCAGCTATTGCAGTATAAAGCAACAGGCTTATTATCAGAAAAGAGCAGATGGGATTTGTGGACTTCCTGCTTCTTTGTTCTCTGCACTGGCAGCCTATTAGTAACTATACTGATTCAGAAATTCTTACTATAGGACACTGTGTAAGTAGCATCCTGTAGTAGATTTAAGGCATACAATTTCTCCGGTCCAGGAATAACAGGTTTCATGGGCACATCATCATGTTTGGGTTTGGTGTTAGACAAATTTTATCAAAGCCTTAAAAAAAATGAATGGAAACATCAAGTCTTCAATGTGCTTTGTAAAGTGCTGATGAAGTTCTGGGTTGATCAAACTCATCAGCTACTGCTGGCATACTGAATGGAGCTCATTGACAATTTACCAGTATTGCAAATACTGGGAGGAGAATAATTTGTGTTTGAAAACCCCCAAAATTAGGTTAAATATTTTAATGACTAAGGTGTTCAAAACATCTTTGCAGAAGACAAGCAGACCAGCATGAACACCACGAGACAGTGCGTTCATCAACATACATTTTACCTGCCATTCATCAACATACATTTTACCTGCCAACACCTCTATGTGAAGCTACAGTATATGTTAGTGCACTTAAAATAGAGCAACAAATACAACATGGTTAAATGCATTTCTATCCTTTACTAGATCCACCTGTCCAGGTAAAAAGGGGGTTTCTCACATTGGCTGTGAGCATGGTAGTTGAAGCATGCACAACTTTAAGCTGCTTTCTACCCATACTGCTGGATGGAAATCAGGCTTACAGCAGTACAGTAAAGAAAGAGCCAATCAATCTTCTGTCCCATTTTCTTGGGGACCAGATGTAACAACACTGTTCCTGCCTATGCTCAATTCATCTGAACTGCCTGGAACAGCTTTTGTACCCATGCTAAGACACTATGCTCAGTCCTAAGCTTTCTCTCTTTGGGAACTCAGTTCTGAAACAAGTGCCTGCATGGAACATTTGCACAGGTGGCACAAACAGTAGATGGCATTTGAAAATTTGCAACTACTTGTACTCACAACAGAGGTAAAGCATTTCCATGGTGACTCTTCAGATCCTATGTCATGATGTTTACATGCTCTAGTGTGTCTTCAAATGTGTCTCCTGGTGCATCTCCAAACTGATGTCTGCATCAAGATTTTTTAAATTATGCAATATCCAGACCATACTGTCATATTCCTGTACTGACAACAGAAAACATCAGATATCCATTTCCCATTTTTTTTGCTGGTTCACTAAATGACCTGCTTAGTTCAAAGAAAAAGAGTGATTCCTCCATTCTGAATCTCTTTTGAGTATTCCACAGAATCATCAAAGCTGGAAGAGACCTTCAAGATCATGCAGTCTAAACATTAGCCCAATACCACCATAATCACCCCTAAACCATAAACCCAAGTGACACATCTTCAAGATGTCTCTTGAACACAACCAGAGATGGTGACTCCACCTCCCTGGGCAACCTACTGCAGTGATTAACCACTCTTTCAGTGCAAATTTATTTTATAATATCTAACTGAACCTTCTCACCTCATTGCATCATCCAGCACTATTCTTATTATAAACTTCTTCTTGGCTTTTTTTTCGTTGTATGTTACTGATGTCAATAAACTCCATATTACATATGCTCCTAATTCATCTTTTAAATCACTTTGCAATCTTACTGGATGAACAATGCACTTCTAAGAATTAAGGCTAGTACCATTACTAGTGATAACAACCTTAGCCCATTTTGTCTAGGGCTAAACATACAGAAACTCAACTCTTTTACCTCTGGAAATAAATGTTACAGCTACTGCAGCAGTGAAAACTGGTTTTTATTACTCACTCTAATGACACACGGCAGAATTAGAGCCAGATGATTTTTACTCTCAACATTTTTCCATTTCTTCTTCCAAAGGGACAGAGGAGATACCAACAAAAGTTTTAGATTAAGTGCTATCTGGTGGCAAAGTAGTACACAAAGTAGTACTTAAGAAAGTTACATCATCTGGAAGTCAATGCTTTGTGCTGTGCTCTATCTTCCTTTCCAGTCCTTCTTATAAGACTGGGAGGTATTACTTGCACTGCAAGAGTGCTTGAAAGACTAACAAACAACAGTTCTGTTGCCCTGTGCATATGCAGAAGAAAGTTTCCAGATTATAAACAAAAGAGAGAGAAGTGTGACAGGCTGGATGATTTCAAAGTTGACTTATGCCCTGAACAGAAAAATAATATCTGTTTCTATTTGCACAAGAAATCTGAACCAGCAAAAAAGCACGGGGAAGGCAACAGTGGCTGATAAGGCTACTGCTCTGCATAAAGCTGATACTCAAGAACTGAGTAGTGACTGAGTAATAGCTATTATTAGTGGATAGGCAAGCAACTTATGTACTTAGAATCACAGAATCATGTAGAAAAGACCTCTAAAATCATCAAATCTGTTAACCTAGCATTGCCAAGACCCCACTAAACCACGTCCCTAAGTGCCACATCTACACATCTTTTCAATACTTCCAGGATGGTGACTCAACCACTTCCCTGGGCAGCCTCTTCCAGTGCTTGACAACCCTTTTGGTGAAGACATATTTCATGATATCTAATCTAAACCTCCCCTGGCTTCCTTGAGATTTGTTCCCAGTTTTGTATCAGCGCTTTAGGAAACTTCAAGATGGTTATTTAGGTTACATCTCCTCTTCACATGGCTAGAGGAAATGAACTCAATGAGGGTTGTGGGATGGTTGAGCAGTCTTGGGCAACACTGAATCTCGGCTCGCCTCCTAGGTGGAAGGAAGGGACACAAGCAATGGTTTCTTACAATGCTGGACAATGAAGGACAATGTAAAGACACTACCATGAGTGAATGTTATTCAACTCTTTTGCAAAGATTTGCATGTTACAAGTTCACCTATGTATCTGGACTGTGTTAAAGGAAGACATTTCAATACAAAGACATCTTCCCCCTCAGGTGTTCTCCTATACATCAACAATTACATAGTTAATGCAGTTTTCTGCAGTGTTTGGTTCCGTGTTCTTGCTTCACCAGTAACGCAGCTTCAAAAATACGGCGCCTTCCTCGCTATGAACCAAAACTCCCAGAATCAGCACGTTTCAAACACACGGGTTTTGGCTGAATTAGCTCCTTTCAAGCCCAACAAAGCCTCTACTTGTGATTCCCATTCCCCTCACACTCGATCTGCGTAATTACCACCCTGACACCACCAGGCTCTAATTACACGGCTTACGGGAGGCGCAGCGCTTGGGGCCGGCTCCAGCCCGCGGGCGGGGCGGGGTG
>NW_020884872.1:49284931-49584772 GCF_003945725.1 Corapipo altera | reverse complement strand
CTTCAACCCCCGGCTCGGGGGAACAGTGCTCGTTTTCCACTCTGAGGTAGATGGTTCAGATCTCAGCCTAGTTTCAGCCTCCTGTTTACATAAGGAATTAAAAATAGCCGAATTTTGTTCCGGGAAAGCCTTGATCTGAGCAGCGCTGCCTCCTCATCCTAAAATCTCTGCCCAATTGTCTCCCATCTTCAGGGATTTGGGAGGGCTTTTGTCTTTTAGACATTGATCTAAATTGTTGTGTATCAACGCGCCCACGAAGCTCCAAAAGGCACGGCAGGGTGCTAGTAAATTAAATAAATCGGAAACGACTAGCGAATGAATAAAGCAGAAAATAAAATCAACCTGGAGGAATGGTTACGTTCACTTAAAAACAAATAGAAGGGGAAATTACAAGCTACAGATAAATAGATAAGTAAGGCAGGTGCCTCAAAACCTCTTTCAGCAACGTGGAGGAACGTCGTAGGGACAGTGCTGGCATACTGTCTTAGCTGTGTAACCATGTTAAATGTAATTGATCCTAAATTGTTTTGAAGTATCAATAAGAATATGTAAATTATCTATATTTAAATAACTATTTTAAGTATCTGTCAAAGCTTCAATGAAATATTTTTAATGAGACTAGTTTTTGAGTTGAGACAAAGTTTATGTCAACTGAGTATAAAGCAGCTGAAATGTGTTTAAACATTCTTATTTTTGGTAGAAGAGAAAGGGTTCAAAAATTAATCCAAACGCCATAAATGCTTCTGAGTGCTGGTTGTGTTTGCTTTGTGGTACACAATACCATAGTTCTGAAAATTGCTTTTGAGAATCATCTACAAATGGCATGGAGATTTTTGTCAGTGTTGCTTCGTTGTGGGTACAATTAGTCTATACAGGGCTGGTTTGGGCTTGTCAGTCCAGATTTAATCAGATTTTCGATTGGTTCTAACTGCTAGGTTTCTTAGCATTAAGGAGTAGCAAATTTGATTGATCATGTCCTCTTAAACAAAGTGTTTTCCGTGTTTACATTTAAGAATGGTAGAAAGTCATTGTTGCATTGTGTCTTAGTAAAATTCCCAATTTGATTTGCTCTCTGGGAGCAATCCTAAATGCTTTTTGGGCATGAGAACTTACCTTTGTCACACACATGTGTCTACCGGCAGAATTTCATCATAGGGATTTGTTAACAAGTTTATTCCACTAAGAGTGAGTTGTTTTAGCCGTTTGTCAGCAAACCGGTGTCTGGAAAGCTAAAGCCCACTGCCTATCATAGTTGTTGATTGGTAGTTTTAGGCCTTAAATACCTTTGGTGGTTTTTGGTGTAGGTTTTTTTGTGTGTCTGTATGTGTTTTGGTTTTTTTTATCTGCAGTTATAAAAAAACATAAAAACATAAAACAACTGACCCTGTGGAACTGCAGAGATATCAAACCACTTTTTGGCATTGAGCTTTTTACAGGAGGGTCTGATCATCAGTTAGGTGTTTAGCTTTTGAAGCAGTTCTGCAGGTTAACAATAAAGCCGAAAGCTTTTTTTTGCTTTTTGGTTTTTTCAGTATCATTTTTTAAATGTGTGGTCAGGCAGTGCAGGAAGTCTGGGGAAATGAGTCCTCTCCTCAGAGAAATTCAGTAGTTGATGTCTGCTGGGATTGCCAAGAGAGCAGTCGCAGTGAGGATATTTATTCTTTGTAAGCTCGATAGACAGTGCTGATTGACTCGAAAGGCAAAAAACCCCCATGGAGGAGACACTGGAGAGTGCTTACTCTGGTGGGACTTAGGTAGCTCTTAAGCCAAAACCATGAAGGTGAAAGGCTGCTGCTATCTGCTAGTATCCCTTGAGGAACAAAATCCTGTTTATTTTTTAGTCTTGTCATTTACCCCTGCTGTGTGCAGGCCAGATTCCTTTGCAGTCTACAGAGTGTTCTGGTGTCTGAGTATCTGCTCTGACTGTAGCCCGATGTATTGGAGGTGGTCAGGCCAGGGAGCTGCAAGATTAGATATTAGGAAGAAAGTCTTTACTGTGAGGCGGTGGAACAGGTTACCCAATGAAGTTGTGGATGCCCCATCCCTGGAAGTGTTCAAGGCCAGATTGGATGGGGCTCTGAGCAATCTGGTCTAGTGGAAGGTGTTCCTGCCCATGGCAGGAGAGTTGGATCTAGATGATTTTTAAGGTCCCTTCAAGCCATTCTGTTGTCTCCAGCAGCCAAGAATAATTTGCTTCCCAAGAGATTTGCGCTCTCCCAGGTGAATTGAGTCTGCTGTGTTTGCTAATCTGCCACGGTTGACAGCAGCAACCCAGATCTCAGCCTCAAGAATTCCCCCATGAAATCTGCTTTGGTACCTGGCTTAATAATGTACCTGGCCATCTGATTAATTGTCTGCTCCTGTCTGAGAATAAGGCACATACACTAGATTTTCTTGCATATTTTTTTTTTCTACTGGAGTTGAATATCGAAAATGGATTTTCATTGTTCCTCACCAAATGTTTTGTAATCTTTACAAATATGACTGATACAACATTTGATTCATTTGGGAGAAGATATGGTGTAGGAAAATTATATATATATAATTTTCTGTATATATTATAGAAAATAAGGTGATTATATTATTATATATAATAAGGTGATTAAATTGTGATAGGTAAAGGTGTGAAATAGTTAACAGTGAAATTGTGATTTAAATATAAAATCAAATATTGAAATTGTCTTATCTCCAATAAATATAAGTATAAAAGGGGCAAGTGAGAGCACCTTTTTCTGTATGTGTATAGCACCTAATACATTTGAACTTTGGGCAGTGCTGGAATGAAGACAGTGGTAGTGATGAGATGGAAGATTTTAATGTGAAATCTTGTTCTTTGTTTTGTCATGCCAGAGCTGTAAAGTTTGTATTTTGCCACCTAGTTTTCTGAGGAGGGAAGGAAGAAAACTAATGTAACTCTTCTACCCCAGAAAGTCTTTTTTAATTAGATATCTTCTTGCAAGGCTTCGTATGTAATACATTATTAGTAGATAATAGATAAGAACTTAAAAAAGCAACTTTTAAGTGTTGCATATCTTGCTGAAATTTTTGTGTGTTTTGGTTAAGGTTGTACGTCTTGCCTACCAAGACTCACACTTCTCAAGAGAAATCATTGAATCCTCTGCAGTGGTGCAGGCGTGTTCTGGATCATCCAACTCCTGAGACAGAGGCTGCAAAACGTTCCTTATGCTTTAGGTTGGAGCAAGGTAATTTTATTCTTAGAATTTTTTTGATAGTTAGCTTGGTATTTTTGGTCTGGTGTTTCACTTGTCTTTGGTGTCTTTTCACAATTTAGCAAGCTTTACAAATGGCAGACATGCAGTTTTTTCGTATGTATACCTAAATGCTAACAAATGTTTGAATTTTTTTTTTCTGATGATGCAGTTTTGAAGGTGTTTACCTCGTTTGTTATCAATTTTTTCTCCTGCCCAACTTGTTTAAACTTGGCACCCATTGCTTAAAATAGTAGACTAAGAAGAGCCTTAACTTGACTGATAGTACTGCTCTGTTGGCCTCTGGGTTATCTCAAGTACTGGATCCAGTCTGATGGCTGTTCAGTGCCAGTGACCTTGTAGAGTTATATCTGGGTGTGCTGAATTTTGTTTTAAATATCAGACAGCGTGATTCTTACTTTTTTTTGCCATTTAGGGTCTCAGTAAGATTGTACTAAGCATTGTTGAAAAAAGTGATTAAGGGAGAATATTGTCTTAAGGTTTGTAACTCACTAGGAAAGAAGATGAAAGTGAACAATACAGGAAGCAACAGGAGATGGAAATAAAGCTAATGACAGTGTGAACATATGGCTGTATAAGTTAACTACAGCAATTACTAAGAAAGACTGAACATATTCCTGTGTGCTTTGGAGGATATGGGTAGCTGTGGCTGAGTCTTAACCAAATCAGTCATTTATCTGACTCAGACTCTGAAGTTATCTCTCGCTTTGTATTGCCTTTAAAAGATACTACAGTGATTATTGCCCTAGCAATATTCTGATGAGCTCATTTGCCTTAAGTTACATGGGTCAAGCTGTGGTTCCTGTGTTGGTAATCATCCCACCTAGCTTTAGGTTTGAAGGATGTCCATGCTTGACCACCAATGGGAGCTTTGTCTGTAAAGTCAGAGGAATCACGTGAGCTGCTCCAGTGACGAGCTCTAGGTATTGGCCATAGAATGAATTCAGTAACTCTCTTTTAAGTCCACTGACAACAGTGGGTGCTTGGTATTCACCTCATCTGATCACCTAAAGGTATTGTCTGTGTGGTGTTGAGCATCCAGGAGTGGAGATGAATCTGATGTGGAAGCTCCACTTAGATTGCTGCACGTAGGTACCTAGTGCCATTTGAGATGGTCTCATTTAGGCTGATATCTAGTCAGGATACAGACCTTCCATAGGTCTTGTGCCTCACCTGCCATCTTTTAATCATATCTTGGCCTCCCCAAGGGCCTCTCAGGTGGGCAAGCACATCTGAGTATGGACAACTGAATCAAGGCTGTAATGGGAACGTAGAAACAAGTCAGAGGACAGCATGACCTATTTTTTCCCTTATAAGGATTTATCTGAATTTAGTAGACAATAAAGATGTCAGATTTGAATCTCTGTGGTTATCAGTTCAGTTGCTGTCTGTGCAGAAGTCACAGGAAGTGACATATATCACAGAGTTATGTTGACAGTGTGTTGCTCTGATCCACGTGTTCTACTCGTGGTGATTTGCTCATGAATTTCCTGAGGTCTGTACAAAGTTTCTGAGAAATTATATGCCATAAATAAAACTCATTATGGGAACAGTACGTTCAGGGATACAATAGACTTGTGTTTGTACTGCAGCAATTCTTTGCTAAAATTGCTTTAATTAATAATTCAGTTAGTCTCTTGATTAACTCTTGTATTTCTTAATGTTTTCTTTAGCACCTGTGCTTTACAAGTAATGTGTAATAAAAAAATGTCATCCTTATTCTAACTCTGTAGAAGTTGGTTTCACAATATTTATTTCTGTATCAGTTTTGCACCAGGTGTGAGATTTCTGTGAGAATCTAATGATTTGGTTTTTAAAGTACAAAAAACTTTCTGTAACCTGACTTTCCAGTGTTTTGTTTTGCAATGCACTCAATCAGTAATATGTGTGTATAAATAGGTACATGTAATTTATGCAAATTTTAAAAGTGACTCAGTAAGAATGGCATTCTTCTTTCCTGGTACTGAAGTTTCAAACTTTGTACTTTTAAGTTGAATGCTGTTTTCCCCTTTTAGCCATATGCTTTGCAAGGGCATTTTGGAGATGTTTTGAAAATGTAATTGTGCCTCTTCTGCTTGGCCTTGAGTCTCTGGTTAACAGTGGTGGACTTGAGAGCTACTAAATGTGTAGTCAAAAAACATTTATAAAGTACCAGTGTGTGATTTCTGGAATGGCTTACAGGTAGAATTTGCTTAGTGATTTTGTCCATGGTGCATTAGCCAAAAGTTAAACTAGTTGAGCTGTCATTGCTCTTTAGGCACTGTAGCGCGCATAGAAATTAAAAGCAGTAAAATTGATTTTTGTTCGCAAAGTCAGCATATCTGAGTAAGTGCCCACAGAGAGAAGAGCTGTGAGCCAAAAGTAATAACAATTTTGCTAGCATACTTTTGACTTTTAACTAATTTCTGTTCTCAAGATTATTAATTCTCCCCTCATTTATTCCTGCTTATGTAGATTTTTAAAATTACGTTGTATCCGTGTTTTCCTAAAAGTTTTCATTTGTTGTCTGAAATATCCCAGCATTAGGATAGCTCATAACAAGGCTAAAAGTCTTGTGAGAGACTTCTGCCAAAACAGTCCAAGGTGATGAAATAATCCAACGACTACTTGGTCTTTCAGACTGGAGAATCACTTGAATGATGGTATTTTCTTTTCACTTTGCTGTGCTCACCAGCCTGTTTCTTTTTTAATGAAAATGACTGGTTTAAGTATTTCACGGTGGAAGTTAAGAATTCATCTTGGCATAAATCCTTAAGGTTTATTGTAAGCACAGTGGTGGTATCCAGCAGGTGGTTCTTCTGTGAACCACTGTGAGAACTTGGACAAGCTTCTCAATATTCCTCTGGTCAGCGTCTAAGTAGGTAAAGCTTTTATCATGTTTGTAAGGAACTAGGCTTATTACAAACCCTGTTTCTGTGGATTAAGCATGCTAGCTTTAAGGAGGATGTAAGTTAAATGTAACCTTCTGTGATAAGATCTTTACTTGGAATTGTTCCCGTTTCCCATGAACAATTATAGTATTGAGGTACTATTTCTTTGTTATTTGTTTTGGTTGTTCTTTCTCTGCCACCGTACCTGGATCACTTCTTTCTTCCTGCTCTTCTTCAGTTATCTTTTGTTTGAAACCTTTCTGATTTGTTATCCTTACAGCAGATCTCTGTTGCAGGGTTAGAGTTTCCTCTCCATTTGATTTTTATTCTTGCTGTTTGTTTTATTTCGGTAGGTCAGCTGAAATGAACAGGACCACCTAACAGTCTTAATGGCATCATAGAGCTGCTTCTGTATTTTCTTGATAGTACTTGAAGATGTTGGAACATGTCAGTATTAAGCCCAATGAGCAGAGAAATGTTATTTGTAACCTTCCTAGCTAGTGCAGATGGTTATAACCCATCTGAAATTGATAAGTTGGTGATTGACACCCTGGTTGAAGGTAACTTCACTTCTGTAAAAAGCTCTGAAGCAGGCAGGTGGATAAACTGAGGAGTTAAGAGGCTTAGCAAGGAGTCAGTCTGTAGGAGCTCAGCTTTTATGCAGGGCTTCAAAGCATATCTTATCCAGTTCAGCCTCCCAGACAGAAAGCTCTTCTTTCTTGTAGAATATGAAATATTGGCTAGATTCAGAGTTTGGCTTAGATGAGTTCTTATTCAGAAATGCTGCTTCAGATGTTTAAGAACAAGCAACAGAATTCTGTAGGTTTTGCAGTTGGCTGCAGTAGTTTAAAGAGTAAAACTGTTTTGCTTCTTAAATTATTAATGTGTTTCAGGATGAATGCTCTTATGTTGTCTGTGGATGATGTTGTGAAACAGATCCATTGTAGTTTCTCTCCAATTGCTTATGATTCCACAAGCACCGAGAATCTTGTCAGTGAAATTTTATCCTTTATTGTGCAGGATCCCAGTGTTACATGTTAGTTAAGGTTTATGTCCAAATATATAACATACTGAGAAGAAAAACTTATTTTGACATTACCATATTCTTTTTACCTATAAAAATGAGGGAAGCCCCAGGCAAAAGGTTTTAACTGGATGTGCAACTTGTTGCTTATGCAGAAGGAGGCAGGTTCATTCCCATTATCCTAATTCTCTTCCAGTTCTCAGGGGTTCATAGTGAAATCATTTAATTTGGAGTTTATAAGATAAGGAATACACTTCAGCAGCTGTTAAGAACTGTTGTCATTAGGAACTTATATGCTGTAGTCTGTTTACAGCAGAAACAAACAGAAAACACTGTTAAGTGGACAGAAGCTTTTATCTTGTATGCTAGAGCTGGATCCAGTGCTAAACCAAGGCCAAAGTGGAATTTTGTTATTTTTTAAAATAGATTTAGTAGGTTTAATTTATTTGCTGTCTGTTGATGGAGCAGAGATGTATGTTGTGGTACTCAGAACTAGATTAATAAGATTTCATATAGCTTTCTTATTTTTCATATATAATGTGGATTAGTTCCATGTAAAATGCTTTTGAGGTAGCAAATGATAATGTGCGGAAGCTTACAGATGATTGGATTGTTGTTTTCATCATAAAAAATAAAATGTCTAAAGCTGTAGAAGGAATGAAAAAAGTGACATGGGAGGTTTGGTTTCTCTTTATGTATGTTTCTGATAATAAAAAGTGATGAGCAACCACAACTCTCATCAGCATCTTAGCACCCTTTGAGGAATGTGGCATTTCAGAGGTCAAGGTGTATAGCCATCTGCTGCTGCAGTACAAACTTAGTGCTTGGAGTGCATCTATACATGCACAGCAGTTATTTCCTATTACATTTAATTTATTTGAAGTAACCTGTTGTAACAGCTGCATAATTCCACGCAGTTCATAGAGGTTTTGCAAATGTATTGTCTAGCGCAGTTTCTGAGGATTCATGTTTTTCAATTTGGAAAAACTTGGGGTTGATATTATACTTGCATTTCAAACAGAATATTTTGCCCTACCACTGTAACATTTCTACTCTACTCTGCAAGTACACTTGAAGATGGAAGTGTTTGGTTTAAAACCCTTATGGCAACAAATGCATAGAAGATCAGACACTTTACTTTTTATTAATTTCTGAGATATCACTTGCCTTTTTACTGCAGCTCTTAGATGTGACTTCTACTTTTTATTAAATTACAATATACATACTGTTCAGGAATTTAATTTCAGTATTGGGGGTTGATTGTTGTGCAGCTCATAATTATTTGCTTAGAATAGACCTTAGGTTGTTGTTATACTTGCAAGAGGAAGCTGAATTCTGAAGTCTCTGTAAAGACTGGTAGAGAGGTGGTGTTGGGTCTTGCCTCAGTTGAGAAGATACCCATGCCATTTTAGAGTATATTTTATAAATTCATGCTAGCTGCTGAGCAGGGATTATCAGCTTCTTGTGAGTGGTTAAACAGCTAGAGACATTGTCAGATTTTATGTGAGGATTTCAGTAGGTTTGTTTAAAATAACTTACGGTGTAAGTTCAAAGTCTGTAATGCAGTAGATGTCTAAAAGCAGTAAAAGTAGCATCAACCCTGTTTTATGCTAAAAATACAGGCACAATTAGTGTTACCCAGCAGAGTACTTACTAATCACTGGGTTTGTTTTTGAAGTATGCAAATACTTTACTGGATAGAAATTAAAAAGAAACCTAGGTTTTAATAGTTCACTTAAGGGTACTTGAAAGCTTATTCCCTGGAGATATTTTTTCTATGGAAAAGATGATCTTTTCAAAACTGCTGTTCTGGAAGCTGTCATTCCATTTTTGCTTATGATAGTCTGTGTCTTGCTCATTGTGTACTAGTCCCCAATTTATTGTTTTAGGTTTTGTCTTTCTTGCTGACTTTTTTTCACAGTCTGTTTTTTATGTCTGCGGAAGAGAGCAGGGAATAACATAATGCAGACAAGCCTCTTCCATGGGGTTATATAGAGGCTTCTTTACTGATATGTTGATAATTTCTGTATTTTCACTTTCAGAGAGAACTTTGGTTCTTGTCTTCATAGCATTGCATCTTTTGGGAAGCTTTGATTTAGACTGTTTTATGCCATGGTCCTGAAGTATCTTTTGGTTGGACTGTATCTTCTGGGATATAGTCCACAGTTATATGTAAATATGCCATACAGTCTGTTTTACCTTTGCAACTGACTTTGCATGTTAATATATTAGAAAGAAGTTGGTTATCTGCACTTGCTTTCCCAGGTGTTCCACACTCAGCTTAAATGTGTTCATATTTCATGGAAATAACACATTTACACCAGTAATTTGCTTTCAAGTAAAGGTTTATGGAAAAGTTCTTGTAATGAAATAAAACTTTTTTTTGACTTTACCTGATAATGAAATGTAGGCTGTAAGCTCTAATCTGAATACTTGTGAGGCATAGGCATTTACAGATTTGCTTGATATTTTTTAACGTTGCAAGACAGAAAATGAGTTTGTACAAATGATAGAGACGTAGAAATTTATACAAATAAAATTTCTTAGCATTTTATATATTTTTTATTAATCTCCTTTAAAATACTATTTTCTTAATTTTACTTCTAGATTAGGATCTATTTGAAAAATTTTTAAATACAGAAAATATTTTCTTGTGGAGTATTTACTTTCAGTGGGGTCACTAAACAATTATAAAAGTCTTTTTGAATATGGCTTTTTCAGGTGCAATAATGGAATACTTCATTAAACGCTTCACACTTCAGAAGTCTGAGTGAGAAAAGTAGTGAAAATGTGCCTGTGGGACGAAAAACTACGTTTGTTAGCAAAAAATAGCTGGAACCTAGGTAGTTCTTGTTTTGAGAAAAATTAGTAGCAGTGCAAAGATTACATTTTTGCTAACTTTAAAGAATCATATGGAATTAAGTCTACTTCAAGTTCTTGGATATTTTATACTCTGGCTATGAGATGTTGTGGAAAACTGATACGGGATAACAATTTTTAAAATAACATTCAGCTGATAGCATAGGCACTTATTTATTTGTTTTATTAATTTTATATATTTTTAAGTTTATTATGTTACCAAGACAAAAGAGGTATTGGGTCATGTTCACTGGTGAATTTGGACCACCATTACCACTTCTACAATGTAAAGTGCCTGTAAACTGATTTTTCACTGCTGGCTGTGCTCGGATTAAGCTCAATTTGTATTGCCAGAGAAATATGTATGACATCATTATTTTGGAAGAGCCTTTTCCTTGAAAGCAGATGGCTGAACATACTTAATCCTGTGTGCCCCTCAAATGCAGAGAGGGTCATTGCACATGCAGGCTGCCTTGGAACAAATAAGTTTGCCTACTTTTGGAAAGAAAGTCAGCTTCTTTGTATTCACTTGTCTTCCCCCATTATGCAGTACCAAGTAACAATGTTGATCTTGCTGCCTGTGCTGTATTAATTCATAGTGAGATGATTTGTACCTTGAATTACACATTTCTAAAATGGTTACGCAGAGTTAGAAGTGGATAACTTTAGCCTAGGTGTCCTCTTGCAGTCAGGTAAGTTCCACTCTAAGAGTTGATGAGTTGTTCTCTGCTGCATAGGAGAGATCAGTTGATTTTTCATAGTTTTATCTGCAGGTGATGGAGGACAGAGTGTTGCTTTCGAAGTATGATAAGGATTTGTAAGAGGTCTTTTTGATCCTAAAAGGTTATGAATAATTTCACTGAACCTTAGTCATTTAAGTTGGATACCTGGGAGGAACTTACCTGTCTGACTCTGAAGAAGCCACAGTCCACCCAACCTGTCTTACTCCATTCTTAAGCAGTGGTGTGAACTGAGTCTGACGATAGTAATTTTTGTCCACTAATTAGAAAAAACTTCGGAGTACTTGGCATTGGAAGGATTTAGTGTGCTGGTTTAGAAGTAAACCGGTGGGAGAAATGAACCCAACTCTAGAGAGATTATAAATCAGAGTTACAATTTACTAAAAATAAATTACGATAGATGCAACGATACAGAGGAAAACTGGTTTTAACCCACAAAAACAGATGTATAACCCAGCCCCTGGGACAAGAACAGAACAGTGTTCATTGGTCCCTGTACTGAGCACCACATGGCCCCCCTGGGTGCAAAGTAAAAGGGAAGGAAAGCCTCTTGGTCCAGAGGATGGTGGCAGTTCTGTTGAGATAATGATCACAGTCTTGTTGAGAGTGGCAGTCACAGTCCTGTTGGAGTTCTGGTTGTTCCAAAAAACCCGAAGATTATATGTGCTCAGGTTCAGGTGGGAATGTACAGTATCTCCCCCAGGGCAGGAAGTTTCACAATGGATGATTTAACTCATGGGATATTTTTGGAGTCTTTGATGGTCTAGGTGTTGCAGCTGCCTATTGTGCCAGTCCAGTACAGCCCATTAGCAGAGATGACCCCTCAGGCTGGGTGTGAAGGTGCTAATTCCTACCCAGAGGGGAGTTATCACAGCTGAGTCATTAGCTGTGCCCTGGGCAGTTACTGCAAGTGATCCATTGTTAACAGTCCATCAGAAATTCCATAGAGGGTGTAGAGTACATAGTTTTGGTTATACCCACATAGTAATAAACTGGTCCTGGCCCTTGCAACTAGGACATTTAGATGGCAGTATTCCTTTATACTTCTAACAAGTTTTGAACACCCTCTTCATTTTGCAAGAATAACCCTGGTGCCTTTCATTCAGAGGTGGTTTCTCATAGTCTGCTACTTCAGTCATGGCAATTCATACCTTGTTTGTAATCATTTGCTTAGGTGCCTAAGCTTATTCTCCAAAATGAAGACGCATAGGACAATTAGGGATTTTTTTGATGTTTTTTGCATACTAGGAGCTATCCATACCTTTCTGTCATAGGCACAAAAAATCAGTACCACAGTCCAATCACTGGTGAAATAATTGGTGTAAATTCTATATAGTATGTGTCTGCTAGTCTTAAGTGAGATACAGGGGTTATTACTTTGTGTTGCATCTGCATCACAGCGGAAAATCTTTGTGATTGAATCTCCCTGGGAAAGATATTTTGTGTCTAACTTTCCAGAGCCAGACATGTTTCTCTTGTGTCTGACTGTAGGTACCTTGTCCTTGAGTCTCAGCATTTGTTGAATTCATAGAACTTGTAATGGCCCAGATTTGTTCTAACTAATTTTAGGCACGCATCTGGTATATACCTGATTTAAAACACAATCACTTTGATTGTGATTCATTGATCTTAATGAGGCTCCTAGGCATAATTTGACATGCTTTTGCATCCTTGAGGTATCTAGATGGGCAGATGAGTTTGATACAGGATCTGCACAACAGCCTCACTTAACTGGAACACCGCAAATGTCATTACATTCTGGTTTTAGATTGCTGAATCATGCTTCTCCTGTTTTGTGCTGAAGAGTGGGATATGCTTCGGACTGTAGGTGTTTACTTCTATGTGTATGTAAGTGTTGTCTTTTCTGTTTAGAATTGCTTTTTGCATATGAAGAAATTCAGTATGCACTTTATATTGGTAGAATATAGAAAAGTTATCGGCATGCAAGAAAATAAGTGCAAGGTAACTTTCATTGCTATATTTTTAGCACGTGAATGGATCTCAAGTAGGAGTAACTGCTTGCACTTCACTTAATATCACTTGAAAGCCATGTAAAGTTTTGTGTCAGAAATTAAAGTAAGCTTTTAGGTCTAGGGGATATAATTTGTTTTATTCTTCAGGAATCGCTCATACTATATAGTTCCAATTTCTTTAGGCTCAAGGTACTACCCCACTATTAGCCTTAATAAATGAGTAGAATTAAGTTTTTAGAATTTACATCTGACTGGTGGCATATCCTTTTTTATTTTGTTTTATTTTAGAGTTATTTGGCACTTGATATGTTTGTGATTTTTGTCTTCAAGCAATTTCTTCTTCATAAAATGTCTGAAGCCTTTTATGGGTGCAGGGCAGAATTTTATGGCCTGAAGGGCTTGGGTGATAGCAGCTGTGTCATCTATTGTGTTGCTGCCTGCAAACACAGAGGACTGGGCTCAGCATCCTAACACTCTAAGGTCCTTTCTTCTTAGAAGTCCATGTCCCTCATTCAGCTCTCTGAACCAGACCTTCTTGATGTTCTTCATTGTTCTTTCCTGACCCATAGGAAAGGCAGGGTAGAGAGTGATTTGTCTGCATGAAATAGGGCAAGATGGAGTGACAGAGGGAGTCATGGCTTCAGTTTGTTCCTCTGTAGTGTTAGCAGTTTTCTTTCTTATCTTTTCTGCTTCATATGTTGCATTTATATAGTCAGTGTTCAGAGAGTCTTATGGTTATTTCTTGAAACACTGGGTGTGAAATACTTTACTGTAATCACAAATGGGTCTTTATTTATGAATAAGGAAACAAATTTCAGTTTTTAATCAGGCATGTACGTTCTTATTGTGTTGGACATAGTCCAAAAAAGATTTTATTTTTGATCTATGTGGGTGCTGCAAAATCTGAAACAATTACTTCGAAGAAACAAAATGGTTTTTAGGGAGAAGCTTGAAGAAGTGTCTCAGACTTTGTTGTCCAAGCCCATTTTTGCTTACTGTGGACATGGCAGGTTCTGGTGGTGGAAATGCTTAGAAGGTACTGCAGAGTACCTTTTATCTGGGACAGTAAGACACAGGCAGAAGGATGTTGCAGCCGTGTAATAATTGTACTGAAGGAGCTTCTGCAATTTGTGTGCTCTGACTCTTGTCTGTGTGCCATTCTCACACTTTCCCTGTTGTACTGTGCTCTTGGGTGATATTATACTCTCCCTCCTACTCTGTCAACTAATACCTGTGTTACTTGTTAGTGAGGAGCAAAGATTGCCTCTGTTAAATGCTTGTACAGTTCTTGATGTAGTGTAGGTACCTCTGGAAGGTACTCTCAAGAAGTTTACTTAAGGAGTCTCTCTCAAGATGTCTGAAATCACCCCAGGGGAGCTTAAATTTAGGAATGTGCTCCAAGTTACTGCCAGGAGCCATTGGTCTCTAGGGAATCTGAAGAGACTAGTCTGCTTAGGTTAAAAACTGTTGCGGAATCCCTGACCCCCTTGACAGTAATAATGGTAACGGTATTTATAGCAAACATCTGTTATTTAACCCATTTTCCTAGAAGTAATTATTTGGTTAGTACTTCTTAATTTGGCTCTAAATTGGGGCTGAACCTTAATTCTACATGAGAATATGTATTCTGAATACATTCTTATATTTGGCAGTCAGTTAAACCTCTATCAGAACTTTTCTTAATCCTAGACTTTCGTGATTTTTTTTCTCCATTTGGTGTTTTAAAAGTAGGAAAAACCTGTTTTACAGTAGCTTTTATTTTTTAAGTGTTTTGTATCTTTTCTCTGCTTGGGTAATAGTGTTAACACTTTCTCATAATAGGCACATAACTGTGACACTTACTATATTTATCCAAAAACCACAGGGTTCCTGGAGGGTAAGTGCTACTTTTGACCTCGATTTGAGCCTAACTTTTAGCTTTTTCAGTCTGACTCAATGTAGGCAGTAGGTATACTTGAGCAAAGAAAATGGAGTGTGGCATCTGGAAATAGGGTGTCAGAGTCAGAAACTATAAACAGAGAAACTCTCTTGCAAAACTCTGCTGCCAGAGGGTTTAACCTGTGAATAAATACAGATGGCAAGCAGATAGAGTTGTAGGGGCGCTATAATGTGTTTATGGGTGTTTCTTGGATGCAGAGGAAGTTCAGGAGTAAACAGTAATGTTAGAAAAAAATCAGTTCAGGGTTCATGTTGGAATAATTTTATCTTTTCTGTGTTATGATAAATGATCAAGAGTTATACCCCAACAGACATATATATTTGATTTCTACCTGGTATGTAATAAAGATTCTATATTGTTAGGTGAAGGATTGCAAATTGTCCTTCTATGAGTCTGTTATTAACAGAATGGATCCCTCACCCTTTGTGCTTACCTGTCTTGCCAAAGAAGAAAAGAACTATGTATGCTATGAGAAAATTTAAATTTAGGAAATGTAACTAGATGTATTTCTCTTCCAGTCACCTGTTCAGAGCAAAAATGCACACCTTTGATTAAAATTGTTGCTAGCATGTCTGATCAGCAGTATAGTACATGTCCACCTACAGTTGTGATACATCCTGTGTGGCATGTGGAGATGAAGTTCTCTTTTATTAACTGAATGAAAGCTGTGGCTACCTTCTCTAAAGTAGTGCACTAACCAGTAGATAATAGTTTGGGGATGTTTTGTTTTACTTCTAGTACAATATATAGACTAAATGAATAGGATATCTTCAGCATGAGAGCACCTTGTGTAGTACCTGTGCTCTGATCTGCAAGGGGAGTTGAACTAATACCTGTTGTTTAAATCACACAGAGATGTCTTGCTCCTCATCCTAGAGGAAGCCCCTAAGCATGGACTTGCAGAGTGAACAGGCAAAGGCACCCTTCATCTTCGTCCATTTTATCAAGGGCAGCTGAGCACTTCTTGAAATATATTCAACGTATTTTTAAAATAAAGTTGTTCACAACATGGTTGAATTCTTGTCCTGATTATTACATAGTCATGATTTGATCTTAATTTGTTTTTCTGGGGTAGTACTTTTAGTATTGTCTCTTCCCATCATTTATTCAACTCCTGAGACCAAAGCTGCAGAAAAGGAGAACTCTCTGGGGCTGCAATGACTCAGCTCTCATGCTGAATGAACAGGAAGGTAAATACAATGGCACTGATGATCTTAGACCTACCAGTACGAAGATTACAAAGCAGCTGCTTTTCTCTAGGGACTGAAACCAACATTTTCAAAGGAGTGAATGCACTGCTATCATTGGGATTTTAAAACTGTTGTTGGCTAATTGAAGTAGGGATGTTTAATATACCGTTGTAAGAGGTTGGGGAGATTTATTTCTGCACAAAAAAGTGCAGTTAGCTTAACTGGTTTTGAAAACAGGACTCCTTCTCAGGCTGAAGTTAAGAAAATACATAAGGCCTGTACTACTTTTGATATTTAGGAGGTAGCTTGCTGATGAGATGAAAACTTCTCATGTTCTTAGTAGCCTTGAAAGGTACACTTGTATACAGAGCATATACAGGCAAGCAGACCTCATGCCTTCTTCTTGTGTTATCAAAACATAATTAGACCCTGAGAGCTGATCCTGTCAATGTATACAGCGTGTCTACACCACACAGAGCATGCCTAACAACCTAGCTCCAGTACATCCACACAGTGCAGTGCTGCATGGATAATATCCATTGGTATAGCTTGTCCCTTGGATCCAGCTTGAATGAATGTCTTGATACTCCTCACATTTCAGCTTTCAGGTCATGTCTCTCGTTACCATATATATCTCTCTGTGTGTTAAACATGCTATAAATGATCTCAAGATGAGATCTGTGCTACTTTATATAAACTTCAGGCTTGAAATCAGTGACTAGTTGAAAAATAATAACATCTCCAGAGCATGATATCTGTCTTAAGTGATAGAGAGGAGAATAATTGGTTAGGTAAGACTGGAGGTCACATTTGAGTATTGAAAGCTAGTTGAGGTGAATATGGATCACAGTTTAATAAAGATGGAGGATGTACTATGTTTTGCAAAATGTTCTTCCTCTACCTCTCTCCTCCTGTGTGGCTGAAATTCAGATTAGCTTCCATACTGTAGCTCTTGTAAGAATTTTTAATCATCAAACAAAATTAATTTGCAGCTTTTACTTATACTGTGGTATACTGGAATTAATTCTGTTGAAAACAGGCCTCCTACCACTTCAGAATTAACCTAAGACAAGAGTTAAGTGTCTCCAGTTTTATGGTAGGAGAGGCGGTAACTAAATAGCATTTTAAAAATCTTTTGTAATTACATCTAATGTATAATGTACTAGATAGAAATAGTGGAAAACTTAAAGTAGTTGAAATGTAGTAGAAAAAAGAACTTGTTGACTCAAAACCTATTGAAGTCACTGGAAGTCTATAATTTTCTTTTGGTCTGTGCATTGTCTTGATGTTCTGTAAGGTATTTTGCGTACTAATTGCGTGCTTTTTGGGATGAATGTCAAATCACTTGGAGATGAGTTTTCTACTTTATATTTGAAGTTAAAAATGTGGTAAGCTGAGTTTCTGTATGTGTTTGTTCCCATATGACTGAAAATACATAAGTTCATACTTCAGATTTGACTGGCAGTGATCAGTACAAAGAGTTTCAAACTCTGGAGTTTGATTCCCCAAATTCAGAGATTTTGCTTGAGGAGGGCTGTGCAAAACTTGCCTGGGTGCCATGGTGTTTTGACTCACAGAGCAAATAGTGCTGTTCTTGCCATTGTTTAAGAACTGGGAAGGTCAGGTCAGTTCTGGAGATGTGAGTGCAGCACAGTTTGGTTTGTCAAGCATGTGAAAAGATGTGAATCCATGACCTGCTTTTGTAGAAGTCCCTGGTAGGTACATGTATTTGTTCTGGAAAGTTTTCCTTGAATTGATATAATGTACTTAGTTCATATAATGCTTATAGAGTGTTGTCATAAAGAACAACTTTCCTCAGTGCTGTAAGAGTCATTTACAGGTATTACTCTACTGTATTAGGGAAATACCCCAGCACCAAGTCTTACTTGGTCTTTATAAAGTAATCCAAAGAATTTAGTGTGTGTATGGAGTAGACTGGTTTGGGGAAACAAGTATCTTTGAGCTGCAAGACAGATGCCCAAGAAAAGCATCATTATCATAAGTACTAGCTCAAGCAGTAATCTAACAGAGAGCTAAATGAATTTACCAGCTTCTACTGCAACTGAAAAAGATAGTCACTGCAGCCTATGTGACAAGTACAAGGGTGGATGAAAGCCCCTCTGAATAGGGGACATGAAACAGTTTTGCTTCCCCTTGGATGTTGAGGCAAACTGCTCATACTAGGATAGCCCCAAGGGACAGAGCTGTCTGAGTGGGGAAGAGGAGGACCTGTAGCAAAAATCACATAACCAATGTATGTACCAGATGGATTGGTAGCTTGAGAGCCTGCTTGTGAATAATAGATAATCATGTCCAAAAAGCATCAGGCCATATTTCTCTCAGCATTACCACCAGATACTTTTTAGGATGTTGAAGGGCTTAAGTGTACAGATTTATGATCATGAGCCTGTATTACAAGCAAACCCCCCACTCCAACATACATTATTAATTTAATATATGATACTAGGTTTCTCCCTTCATTGATCCAGACTCTTGGCCGTTGAGAGTAGTGAGTTAGAGGGCTCCAGGGGATATGCCGGGGAAGAGTTGTAGAGTTACAGAACCCCTGATCCTTTCTGTTAAGTGGTTTGCAGTCTTTCAAAATAGCAGCTCTCTTAACTACTCTCCATCTCAAAGTGGAAGGAATTTCTGCATTTTCTCCTGGTTAAGGCTGTTTAATTAGCTTTTTTTTTTTTTTAATCTCGGTTAGATTACATGCCTGACTTTAAACTTCCTTTGTTTCTTTATACCCGACCTGAAAATTAGTGGCAAACCCTACAAACTACCTGATTTCAGGTGAAGTTCCAAGACTGTATCTCCTTCCTACTCCACGAGCATGTCATTGATCCTGTTACAGTTAAAGACACCTCTCTGTGAGACATATTCTGTGACAGTATGGCAGTTTTGAGTCAAACAGATTTATGTCCTCCTATTTTTGGATAATGCCATGATCCACAGAACTGTGGTATTAATAAATCTGCACAGTGGCTATCAAACCAATGTTCTACTGTGTGAGAGCTGCATCCTGGGCAAGCATCTTTGCTGAGGATGCTGCAAGTTTTGAATTATGGCAGGAGGTGATGCCTGCAGCTCCATCTTCCTCACTGCTGCTTACTTGCAGACATTCTCTTTACTGCTTCAGAGCTAATGTCATACTGATTTGCAAAGCAAATGTTCATTGAATTTAAAAGGTATGAACTATATGGCAGACAAAGGTTGCCAGTGCTCTACAAGCAAGTAGTCAGTGAAGAGATGTCTTGAAACCCAGACACCCTGTTTTTCAGATGTGGGGGATGCTACAAACCCAAGAGCCAGCACTTAAAGACAGAAAAAAGATTTTTCTGTTAAAAATGTAGCTGGTTTGACTATTTGTGGAGTATTGTGGCCAACAGAACAATTAAACCAGTGCTGAGTGATTGCCATATATGCTTCCCACAGTAATCTGGGAGATTTTGCTGTATCATGCTATCACTGAATTACAGGCAAAGCAGTTATCAAAGGTAACTAATTCAAGAAGGAAAAAAAGGTTGGGATGAGTTTCACAATGTTTATGCAATGAGCATGAGAGTTTGGATTTTTCTTACGATGACATGAGAGGATATGAATGTCTTTCATAATGGTGAGGTGCAAGTGTGTGTAATCAGTTATAGACCTGTGTTTTATTAAGGAAAAGATAAAGTCTTTCACAAATTGTGTCAGCAAAAATAATTCTCTTGTCATGACTTCTGACACAGCTCTGCTTAAATCTTAACTCTTTGCCATGCCATAAAGTGCAAAAGCAATGGCTTTATGAAGACACCTGTTCCAGCACTCATACATTAGCATGATGTAGAGCTTTTGGCAAGGTTGTTTGAACTGTTTGAGATAGGGTTAGTTGTACCCATCAGACTGGGTGCAGTTAGCTGCTTATGAAGGTATGCTGATTTTGGAAGAGACATTGGTTTCTTGCCACAGCCCTGTTTTTTTCTGGGGAGATAGAGTAGCCTCTTCAGGGCTCTTGGATACTCTGCTGTATGGTATAAAAAAACCCCTGAAAGTCTCTTGTGAATCAACTACCTTTGGAATAAGATGATCCTCAGTTTGCTGTAGTTGGGTCTTCCTTTCATCCCTTTACATAGGAGGGTAACTAGTTTTCTCTTTGGCAAGGAGGTACGTCCTGTTCTAATTTCATTTGTGCCTACAGGAATTGCTGCCTCTTCAGATCTACTAGTTGAGATTATTGGATGACTTTCTTTTCCGTTTCAGTCAGTACATGCTGGGTGAACTTAATCAGAGACCTGATAATTTACAGCCAGAACCAGCGGAGGCAGGAGGTCTATCCAGCTGGCACTGCAAGAGTTGGAGGAAGATGTTTTTGTGGCCTTAGGTGCATTGTCTGCACATCATGGTGGTAGATCTTTACCCTTTGAGTGATATTGTAAGGTGATTGCCGTTTTGTTCCCTTTTTTGTTGCTAATTCTTAAAATACAATGAAAGTGCTATTGTTTTACTCTGCACTGTATGTGCAAGTAAATTATTGGTGCCAGACACTGAGTTTATCTCACCTGCCTTTATGCACATCTTGGAGGCTGTTCTCTGACGTGTTTTTTGGAGGCAGTGTTGACTTCAGCAGCCCCACCTTCCTGCTGCTGTTCTCCACTTCTCCACCTTTCCCTTAAATGCTCTGGTGCAACTGGGCTTTGTCATACTGCTAAAGGGGATTGAAAAACTCTTCCTTTTATAAAAAGAATTAATTAACATAAATGTCCCCTTTCAATTGGAACTGCTGCTGAGAAAGATGTTCAGTAACTTTAGTTGAATATCTGCAAGCTGTTTGAGTAGGATGGACGCAAGCATTGCAGTGCTCTAGTGCTGCAAGAGTTGTCTTTTTCAATTGCTTAGAAAAAGTGAAAACTGAATGCAGTCTTTGAAATCTGTTTTTAGGCTCTGTTTATTGTTCTCTGCAATGAATACTGTCAGAGTGAGTTTCATTTCAATGTATGCAGAGATCTGTATTGGAGCCAGTCACACTGGGCTGCCTTTGTAGGCAGAGCAGACAAAGGGGCACAGCTCGTGTCCTTTGCAGGTGGAGGTGAGATGAATTGCACCCTGTCTTTTCTCTTGGAGTATATTGTATCTTGAGGTGACTAGGTCAGCCATCAATGTCTGTACATAAGAGCATGTTCATTGTGTCTGGGATGCAGGATGCAGTGTCTTAAAGCACCATAAACAGATAGAGAGAATGTGAGGAAATAGCATACATGCTTGCCCCGACACCATTCCAGCTGTATATCCAGTTCAGACACTGACTGAACCAGATGTGACCTCTGAATTGATGTGATTTTTTTAACCTTTGATGGATTCTTCTTTTGTGGGTTTGTGTAGTTTTTCCATTTTAGTTTTTGTGTTCATGGTGCTGTTTGGTAGGAATTCCTTGTTTTGGAAGGTTCCTAATTCCTTATTTGATGCTAATAATTTGGTAGAAGAATCTGGGACTGCATTTTTTGTTTCAGGTTACCTTCTGTAGTAATACATGAGAATGAGTCTCCTGCTCAGAAAGGTCTATTTTACTTTAAATGAGCTGAAATGTGAGAGCTTGTATGTTCATGGGTTCTGGTTAAGAATTCACCAAATAGAATGAAAATGCATCAGACTGACAGTTTATATAAAAACTGGGAGCTGGGGAGGGAACAGACATTTGGGCCCTAGGTTGTGCCTAAGGCGTAAAACTCCAGCATAATATCTGGCCAATTTCTCAAAAAAGAGAAGCTGGGAAGCCAAGTTTGGCTGTTACTTCTGCTCAGAAAATTTGATTTTGGACCTGTGCACACAGAGAGAGTTGTGCACACAGGAAGAAAATGAATGCTGGGGCAGTTACATGTTTCACAGCCTCTGTGCTTGTCTGTTTGTGTAGCTGTATGGTAAAGAATGTGCCTTAAAGAGGCAAATTATAAAAACACCAGTGAAACAAACGAAAAAACCCACCACCCAAGTCTCCAAATCACATAGCTAAGCTGCAGTATCCTTTTTTTGTGGTTTGTAGGAAGTAGCTCAGACCTCTCAATTTTTTGAATTCTTTGATGTCATAAAATCACTTTTGTGACAAAGTTGGGTCAGAGAATGTTTTTCAGCATGCTGCAGCTGAACAGCAGAGTGGTTGTTTTTCTGGCATGCAGTGCGACCAAAGACAATTTTCAGGTCAGTCTTTCACTGTTACAGTGAAGTACAGTAGTTGTACATTTACCTTGAATATTTCCCTGCTCACACCAATTGCAGTATGCCAAACACCATTGCTTATTGCATTACTTTGCTGTGCTAGCTGAAAGTTTTAGAAACTGCTGCAGTTTAGATAGGTTTTCTGATTGTACCTTTAAAAGAGGTCTATTTTATTTTTGCTGAGGCAGCTCCTGAGGTATATGAATTGTTGCAGCCTAATATCAAGCAAATATTTAGGACTTGTAATTGCAAAGGAAAGCTTTGAAACACAGTGTTCATCTAAACCCTGGAAGGTGTTGCAGTCCTCTTCTGAGCACAGGAGCCAAATGCCTCACCCCGTGAAGCAGAGCTAAGGATTATACATACTTCTAAGGTCCATGTGTTTGGGAGCTACTGAGGTACTTGAAATTTAGATTCTACTTCTTTGAAAACTTAGCTCCCTGAAAATCTGTTCCTGGATAGGGGCAGATACTCTAGATATCTCTTGAGTATCTAGCACCTCTCTTCTGCCTCAGACTACTTCAAGTTCTAACAGGAGCCCAGGGTTTTCCAGTGGCCCATGTAAATCTCTTCAGACTGCTGAGTAGTGGGAGCCCGCGTTTCCCGCTTCTGGGCAAGTGTCCCAATAGGAGCACTATTCAGTGAGTAGTGGGGACTCTTTCCATGTCTTCCTCTATCAGTCAAGTGTGTTAGACATCTGACTGCAGGAGTACTTTTCAGACTCTGAATTGCTCCTTTACAGGGACCAAAAGTGAAGGTTGAATACCTGTCTTTGGGAATGGGATATTAGATAAGCCTCACTGAGGTGATGTCTCTTAGGTGGTTTAGACATTATCATCTATGGTAAAGAGAGGGGTTTGAATTCCCTTATAGCACTCCGATTTTCTCCAGTGATTAGCAAAATGCTTGTTTACCATGCAGGTTTCTGTGTTTTACTCTTGTGAGAGATATCTTTTTTTGAGCGTGGCTGCTGTGCAACAGCACATATGGAAAATGCACCAGAGAAGTGGTTTGGTCTTTCTGCTCTGAAGAAAGTGTGTCAAGAGGAAAGTGCTGTGTGGATTGATAGGATTGTTAAATTCCTCCAGTACTGGCTTGAAAGAGGGTTTTGTGCAGGCTATGTAATTAGTACCCATGTTCAAATGTCTGCATATATGCAATTTAATTTGTTTCTAGCTTGAGCTTAAGAATTATTTTTGACTTTGTCCTGGAGGCCTATATAAAACTTACGCTAATTGAGTAGATAAACAAGCTAGATAATGCCTCATATAATTTAGTATGTTTAGTCAGTAATACAACAGGGGTATTTATGACTTTGTTTTCTGTCTTTATAGCAAAGAAGTACTGTTTATTTGTGTTGCTTAGAGTGAAAGTAAGTTCCAGTTCTGACAAACAGATTTCACTGAGTTTCATAATGGAGTTATGAAAATGGAAGGTGTGCAAAATGTGCATGTATTTTATTTGGTTTGTTGGAAATCCTGATTCCCTAGCTAGTATGATCACAGAATCACAGAATGGGTAAGGTTGGAAATGACCACAGTGGGTCTTCTGGTCCAGCCTCCCTACTCAAGCAGGGTCATCCTAGACCATATTGAACAGGATTGTGTCCATATGACTTTTGAATATCTCCAGTGAGAGAGACTCTACAACCTCTCAGTGCAACCTGTTCCAATGGTTTGTCACCCACATGTCCTATGTATATCACATCTAATGTCCTAGGTATATCTGATTCATCAAGTAGAGGACCTGTGTTTGATCTGCCTCTGTTAACATCAGTGTGACCCCTGAAAATTAAAGCAATATAATGAGAACCTATACCAGTTTTTACACTGGGTACGCTTATGAACATTCCTATTAATTTAAATAGGAAATTTCATCTTTGCTCTCAAAGCCACACTTCTGTATATGTTTAGGAATTTTGTACCTTATGTAGCTTAAATGAGGAATTGGTTTTAGGAAAGGAATTGCTTTAGGTATAGTACAGCATGTTGAGGTTTTGAGGGTGCCTTGTTCCTTTTGAACCATGCAATTCTATAGATGTTTACTTGTTCAGGCTTTCATGTGAAATTTTCCATCAGTTCTTATTAAACACTGATTATTCACAGGAGCCAGGGTAGTGAATATTTGTGTTTTATTAGTTGGTTGTATTTTTCAATAGGAGTTACTATTTTCATCTGTTTTACCATTTTGATATCTCTGGGGAAGTTGTAAAAATAAGGTCTTAATTTTTAAACTTTCAGCTCTGTTAGTAAATATTTTAAAGGTATAAGCAGGCTCACTTGTTGCTGATTTTATTTTTTAAAGGAAAGGTTTTGTTTGATTCATTATGTGGTCAGTTTGACAGGTTTTAAAATATTACAATAGATATTTTGTAGCACAGTACATTAGCAGCAGTTTAGTTACTAAGAATTTTTCAAAACCAGGGAAATCATACCCAGAAAATTGGGCACTTCTAATCTAACTGTAGACTTAGATGACTGGGACAATTTATGGTTATTGTATTACAGAATATTATTTCCAACAGTTTTATGCTTTAAGAAGTCAAATTTTTAATGTGTTTACATCTTTGCTGTCAGTAAATTAAATTGATTTTTTGGCTTCTTTCTCTTGGTGGTTGTTTTAGATGCCCCTGTTTTCCTTCCTATGGCTGAATGTCTTTCTTCCTTCAATGCATCTTCCATATAAGGAAGCTGCAAAGGTTAGAAGATTCCTTTGTCTTTAAAGGGTACCTGAGTTTCTTATTTCATCAGTGGGCAACCGGACTTGGGGCTTTAAGAAGAAGCTACAAATACTGTAAAATTCAACACTTAACAGCTGGGCTTTTAAGCTTAAAATAAAGGTCTTAACACCACTGTCTCATCCGTGCACACTATAGTGGTGTTTTATTGTGCTAACCAGGACAGTCACTGGTTCAGTCATCCTCAAATGACTATCCATTGCACAGTTGTGGGATTTCACAATTTTTATATTAATTAATGTGTTTGCCTACATGTCTTTAGCACTTGCTTCCTGCATAGTTTTTTATTGTTTTTTTTTTAGCGTAAAACTTCAGTACATCTAATTTTTCTGTCTTTATTAATACCGTAAATTACTCTATGTGCTTTGATATTTCCATTTGAAAGCTAATGAGGACAGTTTTCTATATTTGATCCTAAACAATGGATTTAATCATATACCTAAAAAATCTCTATCCTTTGCTGATGCTTAAACACTTTGAAGTTTTATTTGAGGTACGGTGACAGAAGTTTGTAGAAGTGTGAATATTTTACACTGATATCTCTAGAGATTTAGTATAAATAGAGATCAGTGTAGATAGAGTTTCTTGGCATCTTCTGTCCATGTTTCCATGAGAACACATGCTATTTGAAAGAGGAGTTTGAAATTTGGTTTGCCATAAATACTAATGATACTCTTCGTGTGGGTTCTTGCTTTCACAGTCGTGATAACTGTTGCTTTGTGCTCAGTGGGCCAACTCACAGCAATTATTGTACAGGGTAATGAATGATGTTTATTTGTGCTCTACGCTTGACCACATCTGGGGGTGAGAACATGCTGGCAGCTAATTGGCCTGGCAGCTCATCAGGCTGCTACAAAACAGTAGCTTGTGTTAGGCAGAAAAATAAAATCACAAGGAAGTGCCATCCTTTGCTCTTCCTGATGATTTCTAGTGGAAATGACAGACATTGGCTGTGGATGTGATATTGAGATCTACTCTATTAAATACTTCAAATCAATTTGCTGTTATTAATTCCTTGTCAGTTACAGAATCAGTTAGGTTGGAAAATACCTCGGAGATCATTGAGTCCGAACTGTGACCAAACACCACCATGTCAACTAGACCATGGCACTCAGTGCCACGCCCAGTCTTTCCTTAAACACCTTCAGGAATGGTACCTCCACCACTTCCCTAGGCAGCCAATTCCAATATCTAATCACCTTTTCTTTGAATAATTTCTTCCTAATATCCAATCTAAACCTCCCCTGGCTCAGCTTAAGACTATGTATGTCTTCTTTTCCTTTTGCTAACTGCCTGGAAGAAGAGGCTGATCCCTACCTTGCTACAGCCTCCTTTCAGGTACTTGCAGAGAGATAAGGTCACCCCTGAGCCTCCTCTTCTCCAGGCTAAACAACCCCAACTCCTCATAGGATTTGCGCTCCAGACCCTTCACCAGCTTTTCTGCCCTTCTCTGGACCCACTCGAGCAAGTCAATCTCCTTCCTGAATTGAGGAGCCCAGAACTGGACACAGTGCTTAGGTGTGGCCTCCCAGTGCCAAATACAGGGTAAGAATCACTTCCCTAGTCCAGCTGACCACATTATTCCTGATACAAGCCACCTGGGCACACTGCTGGCTCATGTTCAGCTGGCTGTTGACCAGCACCCTCAGGTCCTTCTCCGCTGGGCCACTCTTAGAATTGCCTCCTCCCCACTATGTTGAGTTTCTAGCAGACATCCAGCAGGTTACATTCTCCCACAAGAACAAAAGCTGGCGATGGTGAAACATCAGCCAGCTGCTGATAGAACTGTTCATCCACTTCTTCACTCTGGTTGTGTGGTCTATAACAGACTCCCACCAGGATGTCAGCCTTGTTGGCCTTCCCTCTGATTCTTACCCATAGACACTCAACCTTATTATCACTCTCCTCAAGCTCTGTACAGTCAAAAGACTCCCTAACATACAGAGCCACCCTACCACCTCTCCTACCTTGCCTGTCTCTTTTGAAAAGCATGGAGCCATCCATTGCAGCATTCCAGTCATGCACATCATCCCACCACATTTCCGTGATGGCAGCTACATCACAATTTTCCTGCTGCACGATGGCATGCAGCTCCCCTTGTTTGTTACCCATGTTGTGTGCCTTAGAGAAGATGCACTTCAGCTGGGCTGCTGATTTTACCCCTAACTCTGGCTTGCCACTCCTGGGCTCATCTCTGTGGAGCCTGGTCTTATCCCCTTTCACCTTCAAATCTAGTTTAAAGCCCCTCAGTCATCCCTGCCAACTTGTGGGCTAGAATCCTTTTGCTTGATAGGTAAATCCCATCTGTCTCCAGCGCACCTGGTTCCTTATAAACTGCCCCATGATAAAAGACCCCAAAATTCCGATGGCACAAGTCTTTAAGCCACTTATTCATCACATGGGTTTTCCTGTTCCTAATCTCATCCCCAGGGATTTGTGTTAATTGCTAGTTTATAGAGTTGTGTCCATCTGTGTTTGGTCTCCTTTTTGTCCTGAAACACCTGTGTGCCTTATTTTTGAACTGATCACATTAGTGAACGTTAAGGACAAATGGCCCAACTGGGAATTCTGAGCTGCATGGCTGGGCATTGAGCAGTTTCCTAAAAGTGATGCTGATGCTGCCTTTAGGTAAGATCTCAGACCTTTAGGTTTCTTTAAGCTTGAAGGAACTAGAATTGTAAAAAAGGAGGGAATTGCAATAATTCTTTGATGAGGAGACACTAAAGAACACAATTTTAATTTTTGTATGTTTCTAATGTGTACTTCAGTAACCTTCCACAAAGCCTGAGCCTTGCAGGTAATCCCTGTTCCCAGCAGACTGCTTTGTGCCGCCACTAGAACCAGGCAGTTGCCTTTACTCCAAGCTTAGTAGCACTTGTGGGAAGGGTAGAAAAGGCTATTTACTCCTTACAGACCTAGGAGTACATTTAAGTGGGTCCAAGCAAAAGGAGAAAGATAACACCTCTTAGACTGGTGACAGACTGATTACTCCAAAAGGTTGCAAGGACGTAATTGACAGCCCATCAATGAGATATCCCTGCTGTCCCCATGACCACTTGGTGTTGATGTTAGCAAGAAGGAGGAATAAAGTTTGTATGTCCTGCTAAATCTTTTTGCTGTCAGGTTTGAAAATACAGTGACTGAGTATTTTTTTAATATCTGTGAGTGTTTAAGGTGAGCAGATGAACAGGTCCAAATAACACAGCAGATTTCTGCTGTTAAAGTAGCCATGTGGTGGAGAATAGATTTTGAGGGCTTTTGGGCCCTTCTGTTTTGAAAACCAGTTTGTGACATATGACACTACAAAGTACAGCTGCTAAGCATTGAGATTATGCCCTTGATTCCAAAGCTAGGTATAGGTATGTTCCTAGCTCCCTCTCTTGTGTGGCTGTACATAACATTTCTGAGGGCAAAATAGATTCTATCAAGGAAAAAAAAGAGGATAATACTGTCATATGTTTTTCATATTTGCTTGTATCTTAATGGATTCTCTGAAATTTATACTTGTAAAATTTTCCTTTGCCTTCTACTTAAAACAATTTTATCATTAGTATTTATTTTCTGAAGAGCATGTGGATGTTTTTTATTTTACCTTTTGAAGGTGTGTTAAAAATAGGCAAAACACAGGACAGTTGTATTAATATTTTTACTGGATGAGCTAAGAAAATGTAAATTAAATAAACCTTTAGCTTTCTTTTTGCCTACTCTGAGTGTTTAGTGATAGTGCTCAGAAGACCAGATGCCTTGCAGGCTTTTTGTAAACAATATGTAGAAAAAGAGATGCCTTGTTCTGTTGTTTGGTTGGTCCTGCAGAAACAGTGAAAAACAAAAAAACCCATGGTTATGCAATCAGGAATTTGATACTGTAAAAAGAGAAGGGAAAATATGGTAGCTTAAAAGCTTGCTATGGGATTACAGTTGTTTTTAGCACTTGGTGGTTAAGCGTCTTTTACTCCTGTGTCTCTAAACTCCTCTAACTGATAATTTAGCTGCTAATTCAATTGTGTGATGATTGATTGCCATGAACAATTCCTTGAAGAGCATTAAAAATTTCATTTGTGTTTCTCTACTGACTGTAGCAGTTTTTACTTTCTCTGTTATTTGGCACCCAGTGATGTATGTGATGAATATATACCAAAAAGGTGTGTACGTAGAAAATAGTAAGCAAGACATATTTGCTAGAAAAACTTTTGGAGCACACTTACACATGTAGAAGACTGTGCTGTTCCTCTGATTTGCTGCTGAATTTTCCATTGTTTTTCTTTTGTAATAAGTAAAAAATGTGTAATGAACAGATTAAGATGAAATTATTTTTCTCTCTAACAGCACTATTTTATTAATAACTATAAATCTTGTTTTTTTCCCCCTCCTCCCTCGCATCCCTAACAGCTAGCCGATGGCGGAACCTCTTCTCTACACCTGTCTCCTTGGCTTTTCCCTATAGTCCTGTTGCAAGACTCACCCCGTATACCAATGGCTTTAATAGTCCCAGCTTCTCTAAAACCTCCAGTAAAGCAATACTAACACCTGAACGGACAGGTAATGCTTATCTTTCTGTTGATTTGTGGTGCTTACAGAGCTGCTTAATTTAGTCTAATCTTGCTAGTATTTAACAGCAGTACACTTTTCAGATGATTGTATATAAACTCACATTTCATAGGGAGATATTTTTTTTTAAATACCTAAAATTTGGTAATTAACTGCAAGTTATCTTCCTAATTAAATTAACTACAGGTTATCTTCTGTTATGCAGCATGTTACAAGAAAGTGATACTAGTAAACATCAATAATGATTTACCTGATAATATAGTTGTGACTATGTCAGCTTAAACAGTCCCCAGCTTTGCTGCTTATTTCTGCCCCATGGTGCCCATTTCTTGTGTCTGCAGAAACATATGTGCAACTGTCTAATGAAATTGCAAGGAGACTTTCTCTATAATAAAAATAACTGTCAGAATCATGGCTGTTTTCAAACTGGTATTGTTGCTACTATCTGATATTTATTTTATGTTTAGCACTGATTTTCAGGGGACGCAGAGTTCTGGGAAAAATACAAACTTTCTATGGTCTGTAAATTGCAAGGATTTGCATTTTTCCTTCTTCAGTACAGGTATCAGGACTCGGTTTGTATCTGTGACTTCTCTTAAGCAGCAGTGGCAGTGAAGAAAATAATCTCCTGGGGAAGAGGCATTAGCATTTTATTGCTGATGGGAGCAGGCATGGGCTAAGGAAGTTAGTATCAGTGTCACACAGATCTGAGTACAATTTTCCTTACAACTCATAAAATCACTGCAAAAAGCCTTGTTTTAAGGGATATGGGACTGTGGGTGAGACGAAGCTCCAGATTGAATGCCTGATGTAGGTGTCTGCATGTGAGTGAAATGTGTAAGCTTCCCTATTCAGTGGGATCTAGTTCCTAAATGAAAGCATCTCGTGCTATTTGAGATACCCTCAGGTATCTTGTCTAGCTTCCCACTGCTGCTCCAAAAGAGCACAGCTATTACTACCTCTACAGAACCTCAGGGACTGCTGTAACTTGCACATTTGAAAAAGCAAACAGATTTACTCCTTACAGTCCTTCCAAAGCAAAGTAATCCCCTGCTTGTCCTTTTCTTTTGAAGGTGTTATTAGAGAACAGCTGAATTTAGGATGAATTTTAGGTGGCTGCTCTCAACATTGCTAGAGGATGCAAACACATCTGTGACATAAGCACAGCTGATGAGCCAAGTCACAGCAGTTCTTGCCTTGCAGGCTATGGATCTCTGGTGGTCCAGAGGATATTAGAAAGTGATTTACTGTTGTAGTTGAAGGGTTTTTCTTTAAAGTGCAACAACAACTAGATCATGCAACTAATTGCAAAATAGTTTGTTTTGCTATAATGCAGGGAAAAAGTGGAATCTGGAGCTTTCTCCAAAAGGTAGCTCTGTGAAAGAGGCAATGCTTTCTCTGTTGCATAATGTTCAGTCTTAATTGTTACTGTCATTGATTTATCTGATAATTATAAACAATTTAAAAAAAAGAAGAAACAATAAAATTTAGCTCAACGGCTCTGATATGGCATGTGAATACTGAGCAGATGTTGGTGACACATATACGCTTGCGTTTCAGAACAGAGCAGGAAGAATCACAGTCACATAAGAGAGATTCTAATTCAGATGTGGTTAGACTACACTAACTGATTTCAGCTGTATCAGAACTGTGTTGCATAAATTATTCATTATCTGGGCTATTCAATGCTATTTTGGGAACAAGCAGAGGAATTCATGATCTATTACTACACTTACTACTGCTCATGAGTATCAAAGCTCTCTGCTAATTGTTAGTGAATGGAACTACACTTCTGAAAGTTTTTATGTGCTGTACAGAAAATATATTAAGCTACTGTAGTATAAAGGGCAGATGATCATGAAGGAAAGATGGCCAGACATTTGCAGCCTAAAGTTTATTTTTTCTTATATAGGTTACATTTCTAGGAGTTCCCCTTTGAGTCCACAGTCATCAGTAGACAGTGAACTGAGCACTTCAGAACTGGAAGATGATTCCATCTCAATGGGGTACAAGCTGCAGGATCTCACTGATGTTCAGATCATGGCTCGTCTACAGGAGGAGAGTAGGTGGCTTTTTTTTTTGTTTGTTTTTATGATAGTTGTAAGAAAGATTTCCTGTTGCAGTTAAAACTGCTCCAGTCTGGTTTAGTCAAGTGGATCTTTCTTAAACGGTGTTGCGTCTTGAGTGACAGGTGGAAAAACTCTTCACCTGCATGGAGATGTGCACATTGTTGGGTTCATGTTAATCTGAGCTGATACTTGATCTCTCAAAATTTGATGTTTGTATTTTTCTTAATTCAGACTGGTACATCTATATATGTTGAGTACATTTAGATTTAGAAGATTTATAATGTCTTACCACATTAATGAGAAAGGCAAAAATAAGCAGCTCTTGTCACTTTCTTTGCCTCAAGTTTGATTTTCTTAATTGTCAGGTGAAATTTGAAATTAAATCCCCTTCGAATACTGAATTGAGGCCTTTAAATTTAGCATCTTGGTTTGAAACTAGTGATTATCACAAATCTGAGCCCCAAGTCTTGTTTGACAAAGATTATAGTTTGGCTAAATAGTAATTTTTGAAAAATTTATTCATAAATAAAGGGCATTTGTCTTAGAGGTCACTGAGACAGTAAGTGCAGTATGTTCCTTGCTTCCTATTAGTATCAAGCAAGACAGCAAGGAAGAATTGGTGAGATTAAAAGCAAGAGAAGTTCAGAGGTGGGGCCAGAAGGAAAATGCCAAATAATAAGTGATTATATAAAACAAAAAATGTGAAGAAAAAATAGAGCAGTGATCAGTCTGCAAGCACCAGACCGAGCAGGCAGAGTGATCACTTGTCAGCAGTCAAACTTACTGAGTATTTAGTAACACTTATTATGTTCAGCAGAGAAATTAGCAAGTGTTTTAATTTTAAAAAGAAAAAAATTATGACTATCAAATATAACAAGGATTGCATAACTTAAATGACAGCTGTGCTCATCTCCTTCAGAGTGAGGTTTGAAAAATATTTCAGGTACTTAGCTCTGAATCAGGTCATTGACAAACTGGAAAGAAAAACACTGGGTTTTCTTCTAATCTGTGTCAGGTGCAGTGGTTGTATCCATGTAGTAGCAGCTGAACAGGATGTTTGAGCACGTGACAGTTGTTGTCCATGTAATCCTGTGGAAAGTGGTAGTTCTATACGTGCATGCAGGCACGCGCTCTTCACAGCCACAAATAGAAACTCCCACTCGAGGAGGGGGAGAGGAAGCATATTAAGAAGTTTCTATTATGAAGCAAAGACATCTGTTAAAGCTGAGGGCTTTTTGTAAATCTAGGAAAGCTGTTATCTGCAGCTCTTGGCAGAGCTACTTGGCTCCTGGAAATGTGATATACATCCCCTTTTTCCCTGGCTACTGTGCAGCTAGGGAAAGGGGGGATGTGCAAGGGTTGTGAATATTTCCCTTTCACTTGACCTGGAGCAAACAGGCTCTTCTGGGGTAGTGCTAATAGCGAGATGATTTTCAAAACCTGGTGTTTTAAGAAAAGGGTGGTAGGATTGTGTACCTGTGTAAAAGACCGTTGTGTTACCACTAAGCCTTGTCCGTGAGACCAGATGCTTTCAGGAACTACTTCTGGTTCAGAGAGGATGGAGAGCCAGAATATTTACATGGGTTATAAGTTTAAAAAATGTCAAAAACTAATGTAAGTGTAATTGCTCTAATTAAGAGTATTTTATAGTTAAAAACCTAGTACTCATGTAGTCTTTTTATTGGCATAGAACTAGGTACCTTGTGAGGGGGATTAATTTTCTGTTAAGAGAGACATCTAAACCATCTTTTGGAGACACTGGTATTCTTTTTCAATTTTTTATTAAAAAGGGATCTTGAGGGAAATAATTTGGGCTTAAATGCCTAAAAGGTAGAACTGAAAATTAGATCAGATGAATCCTACGTCAGATCTTCAGCCTATTTACGTTGTAAATCCAATTTTTGCTGTAAAATTATGTCTACTTACCTGCTTAGTTTTCAAGCTTGAAGTGCATATTAAGAGTTAATCACTTAGCAGGAGCTGAATCGTCCTCCTCTTGGAATTTACAGGCCTTAGGCAAGATTATGCTTCTACTTCAGCATCTGTGTCAAGGCACACTTCCAGCGTCTCTCTGCATGCGGGAAAGAAAGGGACATGCGGTGACCAGGAATATGATCGCTATAGTCTTGAGGACGAGGAAGAGTTTGACCACCTTCCACCTCCACAGCCACGTCTGACTCGCTGCTCCCCCTTCCAGAGAGGGATCCCTCACTCACAGACTTTCTCCAGTATCCGGGACTGCAGGAGAAGCCCTACTTCCCCACAATTCCCTACAAATACTTATCAGCAACCCTACTACTCTCCTCAAGCCCAAACTCCAGATCAGCAACCAAATAGGATTAATGGAGGTGGGTTACATGCTTTCCTGAGAAGTGGTCTTCTCTCTGCATCAAGTGCCAGTTCCATTTTGTCCATAAATTGTGACAAATAGTTTAAGCCTGTGCTATTGTTAAGCATTTGTTTGCTACAAAATGTAATCTGTGACCTGGTCTTGAAAGTTGTTGCTTTAATCTGTTTTAAAATGCTACAAGCATGACCATGTGTGAAGAAAAAAGGAAAAAAGGAAAGAAGAGCATGTTTTAGCAGACTGTTAGCTGGTTAGAAGAACTGATCGTGTTTCAAGCTTGATGTATGCATGTCCATCGTGGATACAGTTACATACGAATCAAGGGTTTCAGATTTTCATTCTCTTTCTTATTCCTGAGCTTGCTGTTAATGCATCTGTGCTGTGAATCCAGGATGAGTGCTTATGGAGGGGTCGACACCTTGCTCCTGTTCTAGGTCTGATAGGGCTGACCATTAAAGTGGTGGGAGATACTGTCGCTCCCAAACTATCCTGAGACATTGCTGCTTTTTTGCACTGCATTTGAAATGGATTCCAGAGCCTCTGGAAGATTTGTCTTTTGGTGCTTACTCATGATTTAAGTTTCCCTACGTTGTTACTGTTAACTACTTTTCTTTTCTTGTTATGATCACAATTTTCTTCCTTCTGCTGTGTCTTACTTTCTTATTTCTTCAGTCTTTCCTCCAAGCTAATTCTAAGCAGTCCATTTCCAGCCAGGGTCTTGTTTGTAACATTACAGGTTACAGCTCACCCTCGGGCGAGAAAATAAACGTGTTGTTCAAAACAACACACAGTTGCTATTTATAGTGCTACAGGTATGCATGTTGCTTTTCTGACAAATAAGACATGACAGGTTGGTGCCAAAAGCACTTGCATTCAAAGTAAGCCATGTCGTGGAAGTATAATTGACAAGTGGCAGTATATAAGAAAAGCTGATGTTAGCAGAGGGTAGAGCAACGTGGGTGTCGGTTGGTGCAGCATATATACCATATTAATTTCAGTGTTATTTTTCTTGCTGGTGAGTTACAAGAATGGGACAGCATTGCTGGGCTTGCAGAAATGTTGGGAGATAGAAAGGGAAGTTATGCAGCATTTTTGTTTCAGGAAGGATAGGATGTGGTTTTGCGATTATTTTTTTTATTTAGTTTTTTTTATGTGACCCTCAAATGTGTTTCGAATGATTTTTTCATGTTCTATGTCAGTGGAACTTAAGCATTGGATTCCTACATGGAAACCTTTAGGGCATTAGAAACACTCCCAGTTTATTAACTAGCAAGTCTATTAATGTAGAAGACCATCAATTTTACCACCTGGTTGACTTTTTTTCTCGAGAACTTTGAGGTGTTGGATAATGTGTTTGGTGTCACCCAGAAGTTGGACATGTGTGATTTCAGTTACATACTTGAAGGAATGGCAGACAGTCTTATACTACTATATAAGAGGGGAATTGTCTCTTCAGTTTCTACACTTTCAACCGCTGACTCATGCAGCTCTGATCCATATAAATGGCAAATACTGATAGTGAGAAACATTTTACTTTGGCTGTGTTCTTTTGACAGACAAAGAGACAAGGAGTAAGTATATGTGGAAAGTATGATCCGTAATTAATAAAGATTGTACATACCACATGCTGCTGGTCTTGGCCGTTCCACCAGTCTTTCTGAATCTTTCTTCCTCTCTCTTCCCCCAAAGAGATCACATGTGTTCTTGTATATACTGTCAAGGGTCTGGCCCCTGTTTCATCTGGTCATTCACAGAGCTCTCCATAAAAGAAGAGTAAGCAGCAAGTAACTGTTGAATTTTGACACTGTCCGGGGTGGAAAAACAGTATTTAGCTTTGACACAAAGTCTCCTCCAAACTAGTCTCTATGTTTAGTTTAAGTATGATTTTTTGCCTTTAGGCAAATGGTGCGACAGATACTGCCCTGCCTGCTTCTAGTGATGTTTGTTTGGTATGGTACTCTGGTTGAGGTACTTAATTTAATTACCTGCACTGTAACAAATATGCTAAAGGTGTGATAAACATGGAAAACTTCCATAATTCTTTTCAGAGTATAATATTGGTTGCCTGATGAGAAGCTGCTACATTTAGATTCTGAGATGTGGGTGCCCATCTGTGTATGAACGGCCCCAATTCCGCTGTCCACCCAGAGCTACATGAGGTGCTTTTATGCCCCCTGGCTTCACCATCACCCTGTGTCAGTTCTCTTTAAATGCCATAGACAACCCAGGATTTGTCAGATGTCATGAGGTACCTCTACATAGACACTTGTGCACTAGTTGTCTAATCTCTCCCTATAACCAGTGGTGTGTTTGTTCTCCATCCACAGGTTTGTGTTTTAGGTAGCAGAGAAATTGTTTACAGTTCCTGGCACCCTGCTAATCTTCTGCCTTTGCTTGGGGTGAGAATAGGCTCACAGGTGTTTTCCAGCTGTGTTTGAAGCCATAATTTTGAGCTCACACATTGTTCCTGCCAATGTACTATAGCAGAGTGTTGCCCCTGCTGTAATTTTGGTGCTCTGCCCTGTTTTAAATTGCTGTACAAAAAAAATTAAATATATACTTCTGGTTTAATATAGCAAAACATTTAGCCCACACTCTCAGGCCCAGGTTCTTTATCTTGTCTTATCCCACCCATGTCAGAGTGAGTGGTGCCAGTCACTTTTACTGCCAGTTCCCAACAACTTGCTGTATTGAAAAGGTCTTGGTAAACAGTAGCATAAAGTGGCAGATATGAGAAAATGTGTATATATTGTGAAATATGTTACGATGTGTTTAAAGTGTCTTTGGGGCCATTGGTAGCATAGACAGTAGGTGTACCTGTTAACCTCTTACACAACATTTTTGCAGCTGTTGCCTGTAGAGTGTGTATGTTATCTTTGCTTTCTAATAGGTTTTATTTCTAGTTCTGGCAAGAATACACTAAATAGAAAAGCTTTGTATGAAATAGGTTTGGGAGGGTTTTGTTGTTTAATTGCACACGCTCCCTAAGTCAGCCAAATTGTCTATAATGATGAGTTACATCAGAAAAATTCCATTTGTGAACTTTTTAAGGTATTCTGGTTTTCAAGAATTTTGTAATCAATTAGTGGGTCAGTAATAGATCATTTAAAGAAGATCTGAGAGTGGAGGTGAATAGCTTTTGAGTATCTGTTGTAATTAGCTAAGGTGAGTCCATCTAGTTAGTTTGTGTTTTATAATTTGATAAAGCTTTTAATATGTTTACAATGGAAAGATTTATGTTTATACCTCTCATTTCTCTAATTTGAAGAAGTTAATGGTTAGCAACTTAAAATGTTGCTATCTATTAATATCAAGATTACTTTCATATAGTCATTTTCATATAACAAATGCAGTCAAAAGTCATAAAACCAGGCTGTTTTCTGCTTCATGTTGTCCATAAATATGCACTTCTTTTACTTACTGTGACACAGAACTAATTGCTTTCATTTTAACTTTTTAACAAATATAATTTATTTCTATTTAACAATTTTATTATTTTTTTAATAGAAGTTAGTATTTATGCCTTTTATTACTTCTGATTTTCTGAAACTAGAAGTAACAGAACTATAGTGCTGTGAAATCATCCAGAGTAGTCAAAATCCAGGATAGACAAGTTACTGAAAATGGGATTGATTTTCTTGTGTTCAGGCCCACTTTCCAGCTCTTGAGATCAGCTTACTCATAAACTTTTATCCTGGAAACCCTTATTTCTGTGCATTTTAAGGGTCCATTTTTATAATGCCTGAAAATTGGCAACTTTGTATTTTGGACAAATTATTCCTGGTAAAGAAAGAGTTTATTATAATACAGTAAGAAGGAGCAGATGAAAATACATCATTCATGGAGTAGCAGTGCATTCTATCTGGTTACTTTTAATATGTATTTTCCATTACCTTTTCGTGTTGGTTTTTAAGTTTCTACCTTGGCTTATACCTTCATAAACAGGCCACAGATACCATTCACTTGAAAAATTTTGCTTTTATTTTCCAGAAATTGCTAGTTATGAGTTAATTTATTGCCTACTCTTCTGGGGAGTAACATTTCTCAGGCAAAATATTATGAACATTATGGGCTATTGCACCCTTTCCTCATTTTGAAAGCTGCAAATGTGGTTTCTGTTTGTTGTTTGGGTTTTTTCAAAGCAAACTGCAGGCAGATGTAGAAGAGCAACATTTCAGGGGCAGTAGATTGGTGTTTAGATATATATCGGTTCAGTGCAGACTAACATTGATTTGTGTGTTTGAAGAGGTGGGAAAAAGTCTGTTCTTACTAATTTATGAAGTGGTTTTCTGCTCATAACCTCTCTTGTTCAGTAAGAAACGGAGAATTCTTTTTAGGAAATTGTTGCGGACTTTATTAAAGAAAACAAGAAAAATAATCTTACTTTGCTACCTTTGAAGTTACATTGAGAATAATGATCAGTGGGAGGAGTCATGGAAGGATAATGGAAAAATCTTTAATTGGCTGTAACTGACTGTGGTGGCAAACTGACTGTGGTGGCAAAAACGTGAAGCCAGGGTGAGATAAAGTAATAGTTTTGAATAAAACATTCGACATCAGAGAAATGTAGGTATTGGCAATCATAAAGAATGGCATCGCTCACTTAACTTCAGGACTTACTTTTAGTTTTTAATCCATATTTGCATTTTTACCACTGTCTAGTGTATCAGCTGATGACTCCACAGACCATTAATGAGACTGTAATGTGTTTGGGATGTCATAAATGTTATAACTATAACAGACGTAATGCAGGTACTGATCTCAGGTCTTCTTTACATCAGTTTGTTTGTGCATACAATACAGATAAGGCAAAATTGAATTTGCAGGGTTTATCTAAAGGAATTAAATAAGTGTAAGAAATTGCTAACGTAGCTCGAACAGTAATATATTGCCAGTAATAATTCTTATTCATTGTATCACATTCCTTAATGATACTGCACTTTTGGCAAGGCTCATGAGTCATTTTGTTCAAATAAAACATTGCCAATACTTGCAGAGAATAACAATGAAGGAATAAATGTGTTTTAAGACACTTCACTGTAGAGTCATCTTAAGCCCTCCTTGCAAGGAGAGCCTCATTGGCTGAGGTATCTTGGCAGATAGAAGATGATACTTATCAAGAACTGCTACAGAAGTCCCCATCTGGCAGCCCACCAAGAGTGCACCTCTTCTGGGGTAGATTTGCTCCGAGGGCAAGGTTTGTTTGCGTGCTGCACGGACATTAATCTGCGGCTGGTGATAGTATTAGGTCAGGGAAGGGGAAAAAAAAAGGCAGCAGTGGAATGGGGACGACCACCAGCGGTGCTGGGATCAGAAGACAGAAGGCAGGTGCTGCCTATTCTGGTCTCCTGCCAGGAACAAGCTGGGCCACTGATCCCAGTCTGACATCAGAGAAGAGATAGCATCAGGAGAAGAGCTTCCTGGAAAAAGTCAGAACTGAAGCAGCTGAGTAAGAGGCCAACTGCTGTCTTCACTGTAATTTTGTGGAATGTTTTACAAAATAAGGGCCACTTCTGCCTCCTTTTCAACCTGTTTCTCAACAGTAGTGAATATGATCTGTGCTGGATGTGACCTTTTCATGCACATTTTCCATTGAGGGCAGATGATCCTGTATTTCACAGTTCCCAGTTTTTCTTGTGCTGTAGACAGTGGGCTAATTCAGCATGGATGCTACATATGGGAAACATGCAGTAGGTGATTTTGGTGTTTCATTCTACTGCAGATATGTGAAACAAGGGCAGGGTATGCCCCCTAAAGAATGCTCGTGAAATAACAAGCACATGTGTATATGCACGAATTATTATGAGAAGGTGATAGTAACCAGGAATGAGTTATTAACTCCCCTTGAATGACCTATTCTTGAATTTTCTTCACACTTCAAATATTTCAGCAATACAGTGTCTGTAGGTCATACTATTGTATCTCAAAGAAGGATGGGAAAGGTGAAGATGCCATCTGTGATGCTTTATGTGTCTTCATGGTACTTAAGAATCATTTTTGTTTCGGCCTTAATCATAGTTGAGACTTATTAATGGGTCACAGTAACTATGGATGCTCTAGAACCACAGAATCATTTAGGTTGGAAAAGATGTCTGAGATTATCGAGTCCAGCCTTCAACTGATCACCACCTTGTCAACTAGAACATGGCACTAAGTGCCACTTCCAGTTGTTTCCTGAACCAGGTGTAGGTCCTTTGGAGTCCCTAATACCTAGTGTTATTATCCACATCTTCCTAACAGAACAAGCTGCAAGGAACTGATCTTTTTTTTTTAGGTTTGCCACTGAACCAGATAAGTGCAGAAGAGGTAGGAGAAACTGTAGCAAATTTCAGCATTCAACATAAACAGGACTACTTGAGCAAATTATTTCTCACCTGAGAATACATTTCAACTCTACTCCTTCACTTCTCCTTTCTGTTAATTTTCTCATCAGTCTCAGGAGAGCAAAGAGGTCTGGAAAGGAAACATTTGCTACTGGCAGCTTGGAAAAATATTTTTGTTTTCTTATATATTTCCAGCAAGCTTATACCTACTCACATCTCTGTGGCCTGAAATATAATCACATAACTCCTACCTTCTGCTTCCATATATTAAACTCACAAGTGCCAGCATTTCATTTACAAATAAAACGTCTGTAAGACTATTTCCACAGTTCTTAGGAGGGGAGCAGGTGACAGAACAAACTTCAAGAAGGAGATGAAAGAAGATGCATCATCCAAGGAGATGAAAGCTGCAAAATACCATCAAGGCGAACATTTCTGGGTTTTCCCCAACCACAAAACTGACCTGCTATTTTCATTGCTTTTCAGGGCCATTTATCTCAGCAGACACAAGGACCCATCAAAGAAGTAATGCAGCTGATTGATGGATGAGAATTTGCAGGTGCAGCAGGAGTCTGCTGCCTGAGGACTGAATGAATCAGCAGCAGAGCAGACTGCTGGAACAAGAAGGGACTAATGGAAAGGAGGCAAAAGACATGGCCACCCATGACATGGAGGAAATCCAGGCTACTTTTGTACCTATTTATCTGCTGTTGTAGCTGCATCCACTGGACAGTTGAAGGCACAGATTGTGCCTGGGGTGGCTAATGCAGTGCCTGAGTCGAAGAGCATGTAGAGTCTAAGAACTTCTGCTATACAACATGATATTAGAAAAGCTGTTTTATGCAGTGCCATCTTCCCTACCACCATCCAGCTGCTCAAACCTTTTTTGCCAAGTGCTGTAGTGTTGACCTAGGATTTCAGGACCTAGGACTTTAAAGGGTAGGCTAGAATTAATGGTAGCTACAGACATCCCATATTCATAAATTTTCTGCCACTCTGGGCCAAGGATTGCATCACAGGAGGACAGTTCCCTTTTCAGTTTACAAAATCCATGAATATTTTGGAAAAAAGAGACATGCAGTAGCTGTGTGGATGCCACTGTTTGCATCTCCAGGACAGTTTTGGAAGCCTGATAACTTTTATCATTGTTTCATCAGTGATATTAATACTTACCACCTGACTGAACCACAGTGGTAATCATTTTGCTAATGTTTATTGCAATGCCGTTGACAGTTCAGTCTGCCAGTGTCAGTAATTAGTCACTAAAGTACAACTCTGACTCTTTGATAAAGGATTACCCTTTAAGTGGTTCTTTATTAAGATTTGACCAGGGATTCAGATCTTGCATTTCCTTTTTCTGCTGGAGATGATGTAGCCTTGCTGTGACACAGTTTGCTAGAGTTACACAGGCATCACATATGTGAAGTTACTGTTAGTGACTCCTGATAACCTGCATAGGTAGAACTGTACTGTCACTTCCTATTACTTTTCACTTGTTAGCAGCTTTAAGGATTAGAGAAGCTCATGATGGTGCTAAATAAGTTATGTATTTATGTGGACTGATCAACAGAGATTTCTGAATAAATCTGTTTTTTCTGTGGACTGAACTTGCCCTGCGTGAGCTAGGAGGCCGACCCATACCAGCAGTTCCAAGCAGTGTCATGTGTTGTTCCTATGCATAAAACTAAAACATCAATCTGGAAATGCCCTGCTTGCTGTTGGAGAGAGCAGTTGTAGCTGCCTGTTACAAGACTAGCATACCCCTGCTTTCTGCTACAGTGTAAGAACTGAGGACAAACATCTGCCAGGCACTGGAACCTATGTCAGGAACCAGAGTTGGTGGCCTCTATGCTGACCATGGTACCAGGAAAGACATAGCCACTTCAGCAGCGCATACCCCTGCTCCTCAACCTGGCCAACAGGCAAACTTTTGGTGGTGCGTTAATGATAGTTTAATAAACGACCCATTATTTCCCCACAGCAGTCATTTACTGAAGTCTGTCATGTCACAGGAGGCAATTCAGACCAGGTCATTCAGTCTGTGCCTTTCTGCCCCTGCCAGTCTCTTCTGATTATACAGAACTGAATCATCTCCTTTTCGCCCATCAGCAGAAGAGACCAAAAGAGCTTTACCTCAGTACCTGATGCTGTTGTAGTTGGGAAGTCTTGAGATGTCAGACGTGGTTTCAGCTTCTCTCTCTCCACATCAGTTAGTGTGAGTGGAGTTGCAGATGTCTTCTGACCTCTTAAGACACTTGCCTTAGCTGTTGAATCTGCCCCAGAAACATTTGGGGCATTTGCAGCTTTCTTTTTGTGGAAGGCCCTATAGACCTATTCTGAAAATGCTTACCAAATCAGGTACCACAAGTGAGGTAGGGGGGAGAAACATGAGATTTGAAAATTCTGATGTCAACCCAGTGCTCCAGGCAACTGAACAGCATGAAGACTTCATAGGTTTTGCACGTGGCCATCTGCAGAAACTTAACATGCTAATAAGGTTAGGTTCTGAGTGGAATTTTTTAGCATCTCATTGGCACCTGAAAGCAAGACTTTAGTCACTTAGGATGGATTCATCTCACCAGTCCTTAAACATCCACAGTGTAAATTCCTGTGTCTGACTGTCACTGCAGCCTTGCTTTTGTATTCTCTGCGAAGAAACGCATCTGACCTACTTTACACATCTGCGTGAAACTTATCCTTATTATGACATTTTATTGTTTAAATCCTTGCAATTCTGCAAATGTACTGCTTCTTGGTGTCTTTAAAATTACTTGTGAATAATCGTGGTGTAAAAATAGTCAGAAGAGTTCAATTTTTAGACTGTCGGTAGCATTTTCATATTACTCCTGCAGAACAAAACCTCTCTTTGTTTTGAAGTAATTTGTTATAATTTTGATTTTCTACAGAAATTACTTGGAGGCTGCTTGCGTTTCTTGGAAATTCTGACCTGACTGTGGATGTTGTCTTCTTTTGCTTCAGATAAACTTCGAAGAAGCATGCCTAACCTCACTCGGATGCCAAGTACCCCCACCATTAACAGTAATGCTGGCTTTGCTGGTTCTCCTGTCACTGTGAGGAACAGTCAGAGCTTTGACTCCAATTTACATGGAGCAAGTAATGGGATTTCAAGGATGCAGTCAAGTAGTAAGTACCTGTGTTTTTAGGCTACGTTCAAGGAATCGATGAAGTGGTAAAATACACATCTCAGTCACTGATCCTTTGTTCTGTGAAAAAATTAAAAGAAAACTATTTCTTTTGCATCAGATTTTAATATAGCTCAGGATTTCAAAATTTCTGTTGTTGAAAGCAAATTTTGCCAGTCTTGTTATTGAGCATTTCTTCACCTTTTTTTTTTTCTTTGCCCAGTCATCTTGTGCCAGCTTTAAAACTGGAATTTTGATAATAAGTAGTAGTAGTATGGTAGAAGCACCAATAATCCAGTTAATTCATATAAGTTTACATTTTTAGTTTTGGTACTACGATTAAAAACTGCTTTTCTTGATACTTTATGCAATGTTGGGTTTACAGTCCACTGTATAAATATTATCTTAAAATACATGACCTCTCCCCTACTGAACTGGAACCACTTTCTTCCAAGCAAATGTAGTAAACATTGTATCCTTGAGTATAATATACTTGTTGAGTGGGAAAATTAAAATGACTGTAATTGGTTTAATGTAGGTGTCTTCTTGATGGAGGGAATGAAGGGAGTATTGATCTAGTGGATGTTGAATTATTAATGTAGAACGTGAACAAAATGGATCAAGATCCAAACCCATCTTTTCTAGCACAGTGCTTGAGTTATTCTGAGAGGAAATGGAAAAAGTGTATTTCATTGGACGTAGGCAGAAGAAAGGATTTAACCTATGCCTTCCATGTCCTGTGAGATTTTGGAGGGAGAAGTTGGAAAAAACTTCAGGTGTTTTCTTTCAAATTTGAGCAGAATTTACAAATGTCTTCAAAACTTTTAAATTACATCTTTTCTGGAAAATATTCTTTACTGATGGATTTATTTTGTTGTATTTTTTCCTGTATTTTTTTCCTGTTTGAATAGGAGAATGGAAGTAGTTCAGGTTCCCACATGAATTTGCATGATAGTGCATTGAGAGTTTCATTTTATTTAATATTTTAGAAATCTCTATTTCTCTGTGTGTTTATGCTCTTATATATGTGTGTATGTAAAATGTAATTTTTCTGAAGTAATTTTTTTAAAAAAACCATTTCTAATAAGTGGCTGCACTGGGGTATTTAAGGAGCTGTTATGATCAGAGTTCCTTGACAATATATTACCAGTATAGTTTAATGGAATCACAGCCCTAAAATTTCTGCTAATTTAAATTTGGATGATTTTAAGATGTCTTTTTTCAAAGACTTGAAAACTGATTACTCTAGACACGGTGTGTTAGTTTATGTGCTTCAGGCTTTTGACAATTCGCTTTTGATACATGGACTCTGAAACTGATGCATGTCAAATGTACACCAGAGGGCAGGATTGGATAGAAAAATCTATATATAAAGCTTCTGGAACTCAGAGCATTGATTTAAAATGATAGTTTACATAACATCAGCCTTGGAATGTGCTGCTACATTCAAGACCTTTTTATAGCCTTTTTATCGTTTTTATATAGAAAGCTTAGACTTCTCTGATGTTTCATAATGCTTGAATGTGGTTCTCACAAGATGTAGTTCTTGCAAGCCGCCTTCCAAAAATTGAAATGATCTAACAGTAATTAATTAATTTATACCTTTAGCAATTTCTCCTGCTTAAAGTTCTGATTGTGTAGATGGATTTAGTGTGCTTATAACAGCTAATGAAACCTCTTTGAGGGGAGAAAGAAGGATGAATATGAGCTGGTATTTTAGTTCAGTGCAGTGTTACTGGATACAGCATTGGATCCAAGGGGTTTTTGAACAGTTCGTAGTCAGTAAGTAAATGGTACAGTGATGTGTTTATCCCTATTCCGATCTATCTAGAAATGAACATTACTACTTGGCCTTATTTGTTGCATAGTGACCTTCTTACTTCCTTTTCTATCACTTTTCGCAGTTCCATCACCAGGACAGCTTCAGCACCGAGTTCACAGTGTGGGACATTTTCCAGTGTCTGTCAGACAGCCTCTCAAAGCTACTGCCTACGTAAGCCCAACCGTGCAAGGTAGTAGTAGCAGTAGCAGTCTTCCAGTGTCCAGCAACTCGCAGTTGTATTCTAACACTGGCATCCCAATGCCAAACAAGACTGCCAGTCAAGGGCTTGTGGGACGCAGTGCTCTTCCGAGACCATCGCTGGCCGTCAATGGGAGTGGCATTCCCAGAAGTAAAATTGCACAGCCAGTTCGAAGGTAAGAGTTAAACAGGCCTCTGTCCCTGTGGGGATGGCTTAGGCTGAAATTGTGGGATTTTGTTTTCTTCCTGCACATGAAGCTCTAAAACATAAGAGTTCTGTCTACCAGTGGGGAGTCACTGAATGGGCAAAGGTTTCTTACCAGAAGTAGTGAGGGACAGTGCTTGCTGATAGCCCTTAGTAAGCTATGATAATTGATATTGTGCAATCACATATAAATAAGAATGGATTGCTACCCATCAATAAGAAATCAAATCAAACAGAAACCTCATATCATGAACCTATGTGACTTAACCTTCTTCCAGACATGTGCCAACTGCTATTTCAGTGTCACAGAATGAGCAAATCGTAGAGTACTCAAATAGAAAGAATTGCATCCCTGTTGTTGTAAATGGCAGTAGACTGTAAAAATATGAGTTGTGACATTACACATTGTGAGGAAGGAAATATCCTGGATAGTACAGTCTTGGGTTGAACCACCATCTTTTCCATTCTAGCTGGGAGACAATAGGCAAACAGGGAATCCTGGAGTATCACATACAATGAGCCGTACTGTTAAGCAAAGGCATTTTTGCATTTTTCCAAGAGAATTTAATCTCCAAATGAATTATTTTTAAGTCAAGCAATAAAATAAGCTTGAGGAAAGAGACTATGTTTTAATCACCTTATCACATCTGGGAGTTAAACTCTAGCTGCATGTTCTGTAATTAATAGGTGATGAAGTTTCTCAAAGAAAACCTCTGTCAACTTGTGTTAACTCTTCCAGCTGTTTCTTCCCATTGCACTCATCCCTCCTCTTGTAAGGGCCTGCTGTGTGACCACCTCGTTTTCTGTTGGATGAACTGTCACTGTTTAGCTCTCCTCATTTTTATACTTTTCACTACATACTAGCTATATCCAGAATAAGCTCAGTTGTTCACATTCTCTTTGGTTGAGTTACTTGGGGATTACACTGATGTGATTGACAACAGATTTTGACCAACTGCAGTGAAACTTTGATAAAGAGCTGTCAGGTTTCTTCTTTGATGAAGACTGTACAATGAGATTTCTATTATAACCTTCTTTGCTCTCAGCTGGAACTTTCTCAGTTAGAGTTCTTTATAGTAGAGGGTTTTCTTTCCTTTTTTCTTTTTCCTTTCCTCGACTTCATGTTCTTCTGGAGAGCTCTTAAATCTTTCATAGCAACATGTGAGAAAGTCCCTTGCTATTTTGTAACTTTTCAGACAATATTAAAGGAAAACAAAATTAAGACGTTTCAGTGGGAGGGTGAGACACTGTACTATCAACACTGTTTTTATTAGAAGCTGATTCAAATCAGTAAGAAAGCTATTTATAGTCCAAAAAGTCTTGTCTTCTTTCCTTCAAATGTACCTTAGCAGCATCATATGTTGCCATAGAGCCAAACCAGTGATCCTTGAAGATGGATGGTCGTTACACTATGGGAATGACAAGTTTATAGGACTCAAAAAGCACAGGTAGATTGGAGCTCAGCATACAGTTCTTGAATACCCTCATTTAATTTCATTGATGCATGTGGAAAAATACAAGTGGTTTCAGTTCATGTGGGCTTTCCTTGGAGGGCATTCAGCCATCAGGCAGATTTTCTCCCTGTTGGTTTTTATCTCTGTTGTCATTTCTAAGGAATGGTATTTCTGATTATCAGTTCAAGACTCTAACTTCTTTCGGAATTAAACAGTGTTTTTAGTCATGACTTGATTAAAAGTAGAACAGGTCTTTTGAGTTTTTTAAATAAATCAGATGTTCAGGGAGAAGTGCACATTCAGAGCACATTTGTGTCTTCGTACCTATGGCCAGACTGTTAAGTAGCTATGTTACTGGTATTCTAGATTCTTAAAACAGAATATAGATTATATATATATATAGAGAGAGAGACATTATATATATATAGACCCATTGTATAGGGGTTACATTAGGGAACTTCAGTATTTACTGCATGGAATCAAACAAAGGATGAGGGAGTGCTTTTAATAATTTGTAAAATAAAATTATAACAGCCAAGATAATTAACTTGGCCAAAAAAATTTTCTCCTTGCCATCAGAGATTCATGCACCCACAAGTAGTGTAAAGAAATTGTGATGGTAACGTCCATCTCTTAGCCTTACAAGTGAGGCAGCAGCTTTTTTTTCCTTCCTGTTAAAGTGGATCCACACAACCCTCAACCTTTTCCAGCTCCACGCCTGGGGCTTCTTGCAGACCCCTACCTTCCAGTTCTCCACTTTCTAACCTTCTGCAGTGTGAGAGGCAGCAGAGGCAGCTTCTCACAGGGTAAGGTGAGCTGGGACCTGAGTGGGACACCTAAGGCTGCCCCACGGTGCCCAAGCAAAAGCAGCGTTGGTGGTGACCAGGGTCAGCCGACAGTCCCAGTATCCAGACGAGTCCACAGATGAGACAGGGTCCACCTAAAGGTAGGAAGTCAATCAGCAGCTCAGGGTCTGGATCATGCCAGATACCAGGCACAGGCGTGGAAGGAGTGTAAGCACACCTGTGGAGCCAAGGCTAGCTTGTTCCTGCTGCCTTGCACTGGAGTCAGTCACTGCAATCCAGCTAGTGATGGAAAAGTAGAAATGGACTACAGACCCTCCAAAACTGTTGTCTCAAAGCACGTGACATCATATTGATGCCTTGTGCTTGTTTAAAATGGTTTTCAGTGCTGGCACATTTTCCTGTCCAGTGCCCTGTAGCAGAGATTCAACTCTGGATACATGGAAGTATTCTTACAGCTGTTTTGAACTTAATTATTCTTTCCTTTTGCCCTCTCTTTTTTTTTGTTGTTGTTGTTTGTTTGTTTGTTTGGTTTGGTTTGGTTTTTTTTTGTTTGTTTGGGGTTTTTTGTTTGGTTTGTTTTTTTTTTTGGTTTTGGGGTTTTTTTTGTTGAAGATAATTAAACATAGTTTCTTCTTTTTTTTTTTCTGGAAATAAAAAGGCAGCAGTTGCAGAAAACAGCAGAGGAAGTTCTGTGTCTCAAGTTAACTGGATTTATATCAAAGATAAGTGAAGGTGCAGCAAAGTGGAGCTACATAAAAGCAGCTTGGCTGAATCTTAAGTTTAACTAACTGTTTTTACTTAAGTGCATTGTTTTTGCCATTAAAAAAGCAGTTGTAGCAGAGAGGCAAGAAGCTACTCTGCTGACTGCCTGCCTACCTTACAACATACCTTACAACATACCTCTGCCTTTTTAATGCCAAAAGCATTTGGAAGGGAGAGGAGGCATCAGTAACTTACAGCCAAAGCAGAGTAATATGAAAACAAGGCACAGATTTGGTTTTGTTAGAAATAGTTTCACAGAGTTGAGATAAATTATTTTCAGCCAATTCTGGTGTAACAAAATTATGATTGTGGCAAATTAAAGGTAGAGCCTGCCTTGTCATCAGTGAGTTGGCAGTTGGATCAAATCAGATCCAACTGATCCTTTTTTTAGTCTTATTTGAAATAGTTGCCTCAGTAGTACCTAGAGGGTTTGGAAGATGGTCAGCAAGCATTTTGTAACTCCTCATTGATGAGTGAAAGATGCAGCCCAGGTGTGAAGGTGGGGACCCAGAGGACAGTGATTTCCCTGCAGGAATGATAGTGCTGGAGCTGGTGGCTCTCTTGACTGTGGCTGTGGGATGGAAACCCATCATTATGTGTCTTGGATAAGAGGGTCCAGAGCAGAACTTAGTAGAGTTGTTCAACTGATAAAATTCTTTAGTGCCTGCATAGTGTTTTTATAAAGTCCTGGTTTTTCATGAGCATGCTGAGCACAACAACTCTTTGGAGAGAGTTTTCCATTAGATGTCTGCTGCCCATAGTGACAAAAATAAGTTTTTATCATCTTTAGCCCTGAAAAAACAAATCTTCCCATTTAGAGGCATCTCATGCATGATTACAGTTTTTCTCCTAATTCCTTTTTACAAATCTTTTATGCTCTTAAGACCATTAACAGTGATGGGGTCTTATTGGAAGTGACCTTGATTTCACCATAGATCTTTACATGTGCATTAACGTGTAACCAGACATATACCAGAGTGATGTCTCTAAGCAAGCCCCAAAGCCAGTGTCACTGCAGAAGTAAATGATGTTTGTTACCTTGGTCTTTCACATGAAATATGACTTGTTTTGTAATTTTTTTTCCTATCATTTGGTTAATACAGTTTTCTTCAGCCTCCAAAGCCACTTTCATCACTCAGCACAATACGGGATGGGAACTGGAGAGATGGCTGCTATTGATGAAGGATGCCCATCAACAGTGGAAAACAAATAATGCAGATTTCATTACCCAGCTGGCTGGGTAACAATGATTTGGAAAAGGAGGGTCGTACAGTATTATGTCCCCCAGGATCTTAATATGTAACCATCTACAATGTAATGTCATTTTTAAAAATGAACATCTTATCAAATACTAAATATTGCACTTAATCAGTTACCCGAACAGCTGCATTGTTATCAGATTAACAATGGCAGCACTGGCATTTGGAACTGAAGAAAGTACTAAAAGTGTGCAAAGTACAAAAATATTTCCTTGGAAGGAACTGGGAGATTATGCTTTTGGGCAGCTTTGCCATACTGAAGTTCTGAGATAATTTATTCAGTGTAAAGGCATCATGCATTTTATTTTGAATTTGGGGGTAGTTATGTATGTGCTTGAATTTTTTTCTAGTGTTTCCAGTACATTTTATTTTGTATACTTAAGTTCATTTTAACTTGCCTGAACCTTGAACAACAGAGAGATAATTTAACTTTTCTGTGCCATAAATAATATTTTTTGGGCAATGTACTTTTTTAGCACTAGGAACATATCTTACAAAATCTTACCATTGGCAATACAAAGCAGTATATTTATGTTGCAGAAGCACAAAAGAAAGGTAGCATTCACTGGAAATTGTCATCCAGCTGGGTCAGCATGGTTTTGTTGGTCCTTTACCATTTGTTCAATTGTTAATTTATTGTCATAGTGTTTTGTATTTAAAATGGCAGCATAAGTCACATTGCATTTACAAAGATACAGTGATCTCTAAAACTACAGTTGATTTTCAGTACTTTATTACAAAGAATAAAATTGTAATGTTTTATTAACAGTTGCTTATGGAAAGTGAGTTTTAATGTGAATAAATCTTTTTGATAGACCTTTTACAAAATTCAATTGCACTAATCAATGCTTTCTTACAATGGCATATGACTTAATATTTGATTACAACTGTGTATACTGCTGTTTTGGAATGTTTCAGGAAATAAAGAATCTATTTCAGCAATAATGCTCTTCTTGAGTATGCAATCTAAACATTGTCAGAATTTAGCAACTGTCATCTACTTAGCTCCTGAAGTTTTTACTTACTTTTTATCAAGATTATGCTGGACTTTTTGCAAATAGTAACTGAGTAATCTGAAAAACTTTTTTTTTTTTCAGTTGTGTTATAAAGCCATGGTATGCCTAGAAAACAAATATGTATTATTTTCAAATCAATCTTTTTCTGATCTTAAGAGTTTTTTTCAATTTAATGTTTAGATTCTGCAAGTGCAAATGTGACTTGCAATGGGAAACAGAGATTGTGTACCAGGTGAATCTATTACTGTGGCTCTGAATTTGCTCGAAGACCTGCTTTTCTTAAAAGGACAAGCTGAAATAAAAAGCAAAGGGGAAGTGTTTGGTGGTGAGTATTACACTGAGAAGTGATGTATGGTAGTGCAGTAGTACCCCTGTTCAGCATAACGTTGTTCAACAGAGATAAAGAGTTAATTTTTCATACTGTAGTTCTTTTAATCCAGTTAAAATCTTCCTTCCTCCCACCCCCCCCAAAAAAAAAAAGCAGAACTGTTGAAAAGGGTATCAAGAAATATTCCAAAAAAGAAATTGTCTCTGCAGAGGTAAGTATTTAAGCAGAAGTATGCCAAACTTATCATATTCATTACAAGCTTTAATTGGAAGAAATTACTGATGGTTAAAGCAGTCAGTCATTTGTGGACAATCTCTGTTGTCTTGAATGGTTTGTCTCACAGACTGATTGTGGTAGGGTTCAGAGCCAGCTTGGGGTACTTTGCATTTTGCCTCTGAGGAGGAGGTGTATAGAACCTCCTGAATTAATAAGCTCTCCCAGTTTCTGGTGCTAGGGATTTAACATGATCTTCATAAAAGATGGATGAAGACCAGCGGCAGTGATTAGCTTCTTCTCATTGCCAGCATCCCTGGTCTGAACTGTCTCTTCACTCTGTTCCCTCCTGCCAGGATTTTATTACTGTTCCTCCTTCATCTGGAACACCACAGCACTACGTTATTCTCAATTTTTGAAATAGATATCAGCTGTTGGAAGTAATACCGAGTTGTACACAGGAGGGCAGTATATACTTGGAAAATATTTTCTTTCGGTAGCTAAAGGTCTTCTCTTTTCCAGGCTCTTGGTTTGAAGCCGGTGCATATGTTTTTTTCCAGTGTTGTCTATGTGTGATGGATGGCGTGTTAAAGGAAGGTGCTCGAATGTGATTTGCATTTTTAAATTTCACACTACAGCATGTGTCATGAACTGGAGAGTCAAGCATCTTGGATAAAATGAGCTCTTTGAGAAGATGCAGTTGTTTTGCTTTTTTAGTTATCCCGTTCCCTTGCAATATGTCATGTCAGGATTTGGTTACCTTATAGCTTTGCTATTTTAAGTGTTTTTGTCAAGTGTCTGTCACATGCCATCAAACTTTAGGAGGAAACCCAAGGTATGAGCAGCTTGATCTAAGAATCGATAGAATCACACTTGTTTCAGCTGTGGACTGTGGTACTGCTCCTGTTTGCCTGTAGCTGGTGGGGCTGGCTGTGTCCCCTGAGATTAGCGTCAGTGAACCAGATAGTCCTGCACAGTGTCACATATCTCATGACAATCTCAGTGGAAGCAAACTGTGTGGAATATGCAACACAAACCCACTTCTGTCAGGCTCAGTTTTGTGAGAGGCAGAATCTCCTTCAAGGCAATGGGAAACAGCAAGACCATGCAGTTATCTTTAAAAACAAGGACTCAGACTTATTTTTCACAATGAAAAATTAATGTCTAAGTGTAAGAGAGCATTTGAGAACTCTCTCCCTTCTCTTTGGTTCTTCTCTTTTGGTCCATGAATGCATATCGCACTGCTTTCTCCTTGTTGCTGCATCCCAAAAATTATCTAACTCCTTCTGTCTGAACTGTAGTCTTGGGCTCAGCTCTTGAGCTACTACTTGAGTGTTAACAACCTTTTTCTCGAAGGTCTTTTCCCCTTTTTAGCCACGGGGGATAAAACCTCTACATATCCAATCATTCAGCCCCATAACTTGTGCACTGTCTTTGACTTTTCTACAATCTAATATTCTACTTAAGTCAAAGTCCTGCATTATAAATTGAAGAAACATGTTTCATTTTTCATCCCTGTAGATGAAATTTGTTCGTTACCTCCTCACCTGAAGTCATCTTTGGCCTTATAGTGGCTTCAGCCTGTGAGATCTGTCCAAACTGATCTGATAAGATAATTTTCTTGTCTTCCTGCTTTGACGATGTCACTGCTTTGACCACTTTGTGTGTATTGCTACTGATTTTCCCCCTTCTGTCAAGAAGAATTGAGTTGTGATCTACTTGTAATCTTTTACATAGCCATGGACACTTTCCCATCCCACTTCTAGTTTCTCATTGAGTGTTGAAGTGAATTCCCATATCAAAGTCCATGATGCCAACCTGTCTTGTGCCTGCTGCAAGCAAATCACCTCTTGGCACCCTTCTGTGTTGCCCCTCACTGTAGGGGACCCCTACACATCTCCATTTTTAATCCTCCTTCTTACGAGGCTCTTTCTGTGATACACTACCACTTAAAGCAGGACAACAGTTAAATTGCCAGTGTTGTCAGCTTCTGCTTTTGAGCCCACTAATTAATGCTACTTCATCATTTTTTTTCACTGGTGATTTTTGCTATACCTAAATTGCAAGTTGTTGGAGACATGGACTCCTGTCTTTTTCCTTTGTGTTTTTACAGCATGAAGCCTGGTAGGATCACAGGCCCATCATTACAATGCCTGTATGATAACACACATACTAAAAATTAGCATTTTTATACAGAAAAACACTACTTAAATATCCACTATGAATGATTGGTGAGGTTTCCTAATTAAAAAGAATCAGAACAGTAACACACTCTCTTGGAAGCAGATCTGTGGTGTTTAATGCTCAGGCATGACTTACTTATTCAGAAATTCTGGTTAAAAAAAGAAATTACTAAAGCAAGATCACTTTCTCTGTCACCATTGAGGTGAAAAGGGTATATTCGGACTAGTCTAGTTTAATTTTCTTTTTCCCATTTGACCAGCCCATCTGCTCAGCCATCTTTTCCCCCTCATCTATGCTTCTACGTCTTGCATTCCTCAGATTCACACCTTTGTTGTAATCTCTCACAGTGATTACACATGCTCATTTGGTTTGTGCAGTTCTTGACCATCCACCTGCAGATCCCACCCAGCTATACTTCTGCTCACTCACGAGCCTGGGGAGCAGGTCTTCAGTGCATCATTGAGACTTACAGCTGTTACCTTGCCAGGTAAGAAGTTATACTTAATCCAAATTAATGTCAGTGGAGTAGGGGACCCCTGCTCTCAGATCTGACCAAGCTGCCCATTAGTTTCAAGGGCAGTTCAAGGGATTGGCTTTGACCTAAAGAGGCCCAGGAGATTATCTTTCTACACGTACAGTTCAACAATACTTTATATAAAGCATCTCATGGAAGGAAGGAAGGGAGTGATTAGATAGGTTTATTCTTGAAACCTCATTCCCCTTTTGTATAAGCCCTAATCATTTAAATGACTTCAGTGTTACAAATCCCTTATCCATGAACAAACAAAAAAGAGTCTTTTGGTGCCCAAATGCTGATTTTGGTATAATCATAGATTGACGTCAATATGTCTTTCCTGTGGTGGGGACCCAAAACTGGATGCAGTACTCCAGGTGGGCTCTCACTATAGCAGAGTAGAGGGGCAGAATCCCTTCCCTTGACCTGCTGACCACACTGCTCATGATGCAGCCCAGGATACAACTGGCTTTCTGGGCTGCAAGTGCACTTTGCTGGATCATATCCAGCCTCTCATCCACCAGCACCCCCACATCCATCTTGCTACTATCAATCTGTTCATTCTCCAGCCTATATTGATACCAGGGGTTGCCCGAGCCCAGGTGCAGCACCGTGCACTTGTTAAACCTCACGAGATTCTCATGGGCCCACTTCTTGAGCTTGTCCAGGTCCCTCTGAATGACATCCTGTCCTTCAGGTGTGTCAACTGCACCACTCAGCTTGGTGTCATCTGCAAATTTGCTAAGGCTCCACTCAATCCCTTCATCCATATCATTAATGAAGTTATTAAATAACACCAGTCCCAGTACAGATGATGGCATCCTGGCTTATATCAGAAATAGTATGGCCAGCAGGACTAGGGAAGTGATTGTTCCCATGTGGCACTGGTGAGGCCACACCTTGAATCTTCTGTTCAGTTTTGGGCTTTTCTCTACTAGAAGGACATTTTGGTGCTGGAGAGTTTCCAGAGAAGGGCAATGAAGCCAGTGAAGGGTCTGGAGCACAAGTCTTACAAGGACCAGCTGAGGGAGTTTGGGTTGTTTAGCCTGAAGAAGAAGAGTCTCAAGAGTGAGCTTATTGCTCTCTACAATTGCCTGAAGGGAGGTTGTAGTGAGGTGGGGTCGGCCTCTTGTCCCAGGTGACGAGCGACAGGACAAGAGGGGATGGCGTCCAGCTGCACCAGGGGAGGTTCAGGTTGGACATCAAGAATAATTTTTTTACAGGCATTGGAATGGTCTGCCTATGGAGGTGGTGGAGTCACCATCCATGGAAGTGTTCACAAAATGGATGTGACACTTAGTGCTATGGTTTAGTTGGCATGGTGGTGTTTGGTCAGAGGTCGGATTCAATGAGCTTGGAGGTCTTTTCCAACCTTCATGATTCTATGATTGCATGAGTCTTACTACATTTCTTTAAAGAAGTACTAAGCACATTTCTTAATTCATGCATTACCTTGAGCAGGTTATGGAATGATGGGAGGCAGAGATACTTGTAAAAGCAACTGGTAGTTGTGCTGGTTTAAAAGTTAACCAGCAGGGGAAAATGAACTCAAAAGAGAGACCACAAGTCAGCATAACAATTTATTGAAACAACACAACAAGTATTATTATACAGACAAACAGCCGAATTCAATCCACAAAAACCCAAATGTACAACTCAGCACCCTGGGATATGAACAAGCAGGGTTCCCCGGGCCCCCCTGAGTCCAAAGTAAAGGGGGAAGCGGAAAAAAACCTGCTGGTGGGAGAGCTATTGCAGTCCAGTTGAGGGTGGTGGTCTCAGTCTGGTTGAGAGCAGTGAGCTGCAGTCAGGTTGAGAGCGGTGAGCCGCAGGCTGGCCGAGAGCGGTGAGCTGCAGTCTTCCTCTGGATCCCACAAGTGGTGGTAAGGTTCTGAAACTCCAGGTTTATATATTCTCCAGCTCAGGTAGCAATGCTTAGCCCCTCCCCCAGAGCAGGGAATTCCATAAAAGGATGCTCAATCCTTCCCTCAGAGTGGGGAATTCCATAAAAGGGTGTGAGGGTGCTCAGTCAGGGGATTCCACAAAAGGGCATGAGGACAGGAGCTTGGGGGGGGGCACCTCGCAGGCCTCTACTGACAACAGTTTCTGGGAAATGGCATGGAGGGCTATAGAATACACAGTTTTGGGCTACACCCATCCAATGATGAATCGGTCCCAACTGTTCTAACTAGGACAGTAGTCTTGCCTTCCACTGGTTCATGTGAATAATGGACAGATGTACAGAATTGGCTCTTGACATCTACATGTTAAGAAGTTTGGATGTTGAATGATAGTTGAACTTCAAACTTTTTGCAGAGAAATACTTTAAAAATTAATCTCTATACTATCTATCTTGACTTTTTAGAGGTGGAGAGAGGCTTGGTATCTAACACAGTCAAAATATGAGCACATTTCCCAGATGCAGCTGTCAAAATTTTATGAAACTACAGGTAGATAGACAATAGATAATGTTCATAAACCATTAAGCGAGTCTTACTTGCAGAAAAATGTGACAAATACAAAAAATGAAGGTAACTGTTACTACCGTCAACTCTCTCATTAAGTATTTGCTGCTGCTCTGCTGAATTCAGGCCTCTTTGCAAAGAAGTTGAACATCTGAAACTGATTGAGCTGTGTAAGTTGTTCTTGTGGCTGGGCAGAAAAATCCCCTTGTGACTCCAAGCATGGAGTAGATTTGGCCATGCAATGTGGATCTGCAGTGCAGATCCACTGCTCTGCAGCAGCCCCATTGCTTTCCAGGAGCACAGTACCTGCTGCACACCTGGTACCCAGATGCATGTCCATGGCTATCCACTGCCCTCTGTGGAGGTACCAGAGAGCAAATGTTCTTTGCTCGCTAAGATGGAATGCTTAAAAGAGGCTACTTACTGGGGCAGAGTCCAACTAGATGATACTCAAACATTATTTTTGTTCTGTGAGCACAGACAAAAGATAGTATTTTGCCTTTTCATACACAATCTTTCTGCTCTCTAGAACTCTTTCCCTATCCCCATGCATTTAGTATTGTATTTTTCTATTGTGACTACTTTTTCTAATTAGAAGAATGAATATAATATTTCTTCTTTGTTTCTGTTCACTTGCCCCTGAGATTTCTGTTGTTTCCCTGGGAAAATAAAATATTCCTTTGTCTTTGGGGCCAGACCTATAGAAAGAATGAGCCTGTGGCCAAATTCCCAAACTGAGCTCTAGTAATCCAGCCAACCTTCATACTTTGCAGTCTGCACACAGATGTTACTAAACAAGGTATATTAACTCTGTCTGAGACAGAACTTTTCGATAATAGAAGCAGCAGAAAACATGATGTGGATGTCAACTATAATACAGCTAAACTGGAATTTTTTGAACTATTTTTTGCAATAATAGAAAAGAGAACATACTGGTATGTTTCTGTGACTTTACTTTTCAACGCTTCCTGCAGGAGGTTATACTAACTTTTTGGATAGCCTTGATATGTGCTTTTTGCTATCTTCTTATGAATTTCATTGAGTCAGTACAAATGTGTTGAATTCATTTTAGCAAAATGTTTAGAAACTACTGACCTTTTAAAGAGGCTTACACTGTGTCTAAAACTGAGGTATTCCAATGCCAGCATCAGGATATAATTCAGCTTCTTTACATAATGTTGCTAATACCCCATTCAGTTCCTTTAAAATGTAAATAGTTGAAATGAAAACTCAGGAACTCAGAAGAAAAGAACAATTTAGAAAAAGTGAATTTTTTAAGCCAAAGAAAATGTGTTTTGATTTAATCCATGTTTTTCTGGGCAGTCCCTGACTGCACTAAATTATGCAGCTCTGATTATGTATACATATTCAATGGGAAGAATTTTTCTATATATGAGAGAAGGAAAAAGGCAACAGATAAAATAGAGTGTTGCTCTTCACTCGATCTGAATTTATATTAGACAACCTACTTCTGCCTACAAAAAAGGGACACTTAGCATCTGATCTTTTCAGCCAAAGTGAAACAGCATTGAGGATATACAATGGGCTCATCCCACTTAATTTACAGATGCAGCTACTTGGGTGGGTGCAGATGGGCTTGAGTTCTTTTAAGTATGCTCTCATCTGGTTGATATAAGTGAAGTCTGATCCAGAAGCTATGCTGGGTGTTACTGGAGCTTGTCTTGCTTCTCAAGATACCTTATTACTTTGACTAGTCTCATGCAGATGGAGATATGTGGTTGGGTGAGTTGGGTAGAAGGAGACCATGCATCTACCTTACCTAGTTCAGTATTATCAGCCTGGTAGCTGATGGCTGATAACAGATGTGTGGGTTTGTTATCCAGCCCTGTGGTTTTTGAGTGAGCTGAGTGATGCTCTTTGATGAAGAGCCAAATGTAGTTATGCACAGTCTGACAACATGGGCATATTTTTCTGAAGCACTGAGTACTTGCAGCTCCCATTGCATCTAGCTAAAATTGTAAGACTTTTAGCACCTTTGAAATTAGACTCTGGGAAAAATTTATCTTTCTGATACTGTCTTACCAAGGTCTCACTTAAAGTGGTGTTTCATTACTGTCAACATCTTGAAGTCTGTTCAGAAAGCAGTTTATACAATGGCATTGAGTGAAAATGGATTGGAATAAAATTCTCTGTCTGGGCATGGATATTTTGGTTTTTGTGGCATTCCAAACTCACTACACAGAACATTCTGTTAAAACTAGTGGTTTAAATTGTTTTGCATTGTCGGTGATACATTTTCCGAAGAAAACAGGAAGAAATGTTCTATTTATTTGACAAGCTATTCCAGACAATTGGGATGATCATTTTCCCTGACACCCAGTCGCCTTATACAAAATTGAGTGTAAATGCCAATATTGATTGAAAAGTCTCAGGTATTCATAAAAATACAAGTTAACTTTATAGTACCGCATACGAAAATGACACTCGGGGCGTTTACGTTATAGAGGACTCCATCATGGAAAACCTTAGCATCATTCCCAAGAGTAGGGTTATTGCCTCCATATAGACTAAACCAACAGTTTGCTCAAGAAATTCATGTCCTGCTTCAAAATATAGATTACAGGTGCTTCTTGGGTTTACATAAGCACAAGTATATTTCTGAGAAAGAGATGGAGATGTGGAAACATTGGAGCATTTCAGTAGTGTTTACTTCTGCATCATTTTGTAGCCTCACTTAGTATCCTGTCTACTTTATATTCTCAGTGTGAACAATATATGATAAGATGAAAGGCAGTTTACATAAAAGCAGGTCAACTTCTTGAGGAGAACTTATGTATATTCCTTTAATCCTTTGTGAAGCAGTAAACTGCAGTTTTGCCCTCTGTTTCGAAACTTTTCCTTAGTTCCACAGAGCAGTTAAGTTTTTTGTGAAATAGTTTGCAGGTTTTTTCCCCTTTCCTCCACAAGAAAAAAAGATATGGGAAAAAACTCCCACAGCATGTGTTAGCCTGCAGACAGAATCACAAAACAATAAAAATGAACGTGTCTTCTTAAAGCCTCAGTACTACCAGAAAGCCTGCCTGACTTGCCCACACTTGAGTAATGGGATTAAATGTTTTTGCTGTGGTAATGTCTGGGGCTTGGAAGCAAATTGGACTTCATGGAATAAAGCCAAAAAACCTTGTCCAAAGCAACTGGCAGTCTAGGTGAGGGGATTGCCCTAGCTGCAAGAGAATTGCGGAGCTGATTCTGAGACAGGAGCAGCTCTGCAAGAGCTGCAAGAGAATTGCAGAGCTGATTCTGAGACAGGAGCAGTCAGGATGGTAAGCTGGAAATCAGAAAACCTGGATTGTTTTCTCCAAACGCTTTCCTTAGGGCTGGTCATTTTTGTATTCTTTCATGACTGAATTTCTGCTTAAATAGTCCTTGCTTTAACGAACTTACCATATACTCCTAGAGCCTGGCATAACAGAGTTATTGTTTAGGTTTTATGGGAACCTCAGTGAAGCAAATAACTTCTGATTCTGTTGAACAGAGGAAACTATTTAGCAATGAAGAAAAGCAGTGAAATAATAGAACTTAATAATTCAGATTTGAAAATAAATTTCTGTACAGATATGTGCTGTGTAAATGGGATTACTTTGTGTTATCAGTGCATTTAGTCAGTGAGCAAAGGCTTGGTGAAAGTTTAGGTATCCATAAAGAAATAACTATATATGGCTTGTTAAGTTTTGTCCTTTGTTCTGTATCCTGATGAAAGTTTTGTATCTTTGTGTCATGCAACACGATAAGAGTAACACAAGTGAAAGTAAAGGGGAAAAAGAGAATCAGAAATAAAGCTTGTTGAAGGAAATAGTACTCGTTTGAAGACAAGAAGACTTCTATAAAAGGTACTGAACTGTAATATGCAACAACAGTCAAAAAGCCACAACTGTGAGCCAATTTATTGTCCCTATGCTGTTTCCTTTGAGCTGTAAACAGAGAGGTAGATTAGAAGATATCCAGACACTAAATGCACTATAAGTGGTCTATATATCTCATCCTTATCTCACACATACCGATTCTTATCCTGAAGGACAGTTGACTTTTCTGGGATGTTAGAGAGACAAGATCACAGAATCACAGAATATTCTGATTTGGAAGGGATCCACAAGGATAATCAATTGAGTCCAACTCTTAAGTGAATAACTCATACAGGGATTTAACTCACAACCTTGGCATTGTTAGCACCATGCTGTTAACCAACTGAGCTAATCTCAAGATGATACACGTATGACCTGAATTCAGGTAGTAGAAAATTTTAGCTTAAAATGAAAAATTAGTGTCCTTTAGCATCCACTCATATGTGTGCCCTCTGCTAATCCAACCATCAAGACTGAGGGAAGGAGAGAGAATGGTAGAAAACTGGGACAGTTGTGGTTCATCTGTATTTATTATTTTATTACATTATATTATGGTGGTTCACAAGTGTAATAGTGAGTCAGAGCATCTGGGCTAGAGCACTTGATGTTCTGATGATATATGTTGGTTATGCATGCACTTTCCTTCGCAATCCAAACACTTGGGTATTTTTGTGTATTAGAATAGCTGTGAACAAAAATACCATCCTGTTTTCTGATATTCAGGGCAGTGTTACTACAGAATTGGGCCTGTTGTTCAGCTATTGTGCACATGGCATTGATCAGGAGATAAAACTGGATCAAATCAGGAACAAATCTCTGCCTTAAAGAGCTTAAGAGTCTGAAAAGCAAGTTAAAAACAAGCATAATACTGAACAAAACAAACTCTGTGTACTTTTATAGAGCAGTTCAAATATGTATTTGAAAAGGAAAGGTCTCTGGCAACTTTTTTTGGCATCCTCCTTTTTTAGATTTACCACGGGAGCTGGTCTTGAAGTATTAGTTCTGAGATCAAGGACTCTGAGCCAGCCACCACACAGCTGTTGTCATCCCTGAACTGATGTTGACCCCTTAAAGGGGAAGAAAAAGCAGTAGTTATAGCATCTATGGTGACTTGAAAAACAGCAGAGGAAAAGGAATATGATGATATTATTTGATGTTTTAAAATCTTGTGACACTCTTCATTTTCCTAGCGTGTGAACTTCTATTCTGCCTGGGCTCTTAACCGCTTCTAAGCAGTTCCAACCAGGAAGCTTCTGTTCTTCGTCTAGATTTGCATCAGTAGAGACTGAATGAGCAGAGATTAAGTCTAAGCCTGGTGAAAACCTCTAAAAGAAAAACTCTTTGTGAAGGAGTGTAGGGGTGGATCTGATTGTGGAAGTGAGCGCCTGCATGGTAAAAAATGTGATGTCTGGCATTCTCGTCCTCCTAGTTGGTAGTCCAAAATACTAAGTAAAGTAAGGAAGCATCCTAATTGCTAAGGGAGAGAGAAACACCTCAGAGGAATGCTTCCATTAGGGCTAGCTAATAAAAAATGCTAATTAAAGCCTTCCCTTTTCCTAGACTGTAGGTGCTTGAATTAAGTCTTCAACAGAGATGACTCTGCTCACTTGGGATTCACAACCACAAATCCTCTAATGAGGTTTGACACCCACATATGTTCTTTGAAGCGATGTTTACGCTTCTAATTAAAAAGGGGCCATGAGCCAATCCCTGACCTCAAAGCCAAGTGAGACAAACTGCCTCATGGCTGCACAGCTGAGGGGTGGCTTCCTGTGGAACTAAAGTTATCTTGGAGAGAGTTATGAAAAGGGGTGAACTAACATTTAAATGTTGTGGATGATTTGTGAGCTTGCTGCTTAACCCAAATTCTGTCTTATTTAGCAGTAAAGATGTGCCTTGCAAGACCTGGACAGAACTACCAGCCTAAAAGATAGCCTCCAAGATAACAACCTCTATGCAGCTATCAATGGTACCAGTGCTTCCTGAAGAAGTATTAGACCAGGTTTCTAGGTCCCAAAGGAGTGCCACTGTCATGAAATTCCCTCCACCTCTCCAGTTAAACTGGACAGAAACTACTGGAAACTTCAGGCCAGAGAGAGAGAATAACTGGTGCATAGCTTTGAATGCAAGTAGTTAAGGGAAAGGAAACACTGTGTTGGTTTGGTTTGGTTGTTTTTCTCTTGCAACTGTTTCTGTGTTTTAGATGAAACAGTTCTTAAATGCAGGAATTGCCATGTTTAAATGCCTACAGTCCTCTTATTGGCTCTATTTCTAAAAAAATAAGCTTGGAAAAAATCACCAAATATGCTATTGTAAAGCAGTCATGACAAATGTAGGTACAAAATGTGTACAAAATGTAAATGCAGGCTGTGTATGTATATTGTCACCAAAAGGATCATGTTCAACAGGAGAATCTGAAATGCATCTGTTGTAAGAGTCTTTTTGACTGCTACTTCCCTGGAGGAGGCTGCAGCTGTTAGATGTACTTAGCATAGCAAACCTTTATGCAGATGGTAGTAACTAGCATCAGCAGATAGAACCTGTGGTTTCTGCCTGGATTTTTTTTTTTGATGAGCATATCTTACAAGAGTTATTATTTCAAAATGTAACAAGAAGAGGGAAAATGGAGGGAAAAATCGTGGTCTTGAATCTTACTATTAATTGCCTCGATTTTAAGGCATATGCCAAACAAACACGTTCCTTTCTATTGCTCTGCAGATGAAAACTGGAGTGTAATAGCCAAGGGCAAATGACATCCATCCACAAATATTTTGCAAATTCTTTAAGGGTGTACCTCTTTAAAAAGGTTGTGCTCAGTTTTCAGAGGCTTTCAGTGTGCAATAGGTTTGAAACATTTCCAGAAAAAAAAACGACTGCAGTTTCTGTGTCCTGGAAGAAATCAGGGAGCATTTTACTACCTGAAATGATACAGAGTCACTGCTGCATCCAGATCAGACCTAATGCAATCGAGCTGTTGCTGACCTCTGCTTTTGTCATCTAGCATAATCCCAGTTCACTCTTAACATAGCCGTTGTGTCACTCTTAACAAAACTCTACTTTGTACAGCCAAAATACCAGGTAAATGTTTCAACAGCCAAAAGAATTAGGAAAATGAAAAGCTTTTTCCTTCTTTTCTCCATGGTTCTGACACCACCATGGCACTGATAGGACATCATGAAACTTTATTTCTGAAAAGTAGAAGTTTCACAAGTAGAAGGAAATGGAATTAAAGTTGCAACTCAAAATGGTATGTGGTGCAATATAATTCTTCAGTTTCTAGGGAGTTCCCATTAAAATTAAATAAATAGAAACTGTATCTATATTGCACACCATCCTAGAGTCTCTGGTGTCTGGGATATCTTTCATAACTTGATTGGTCTCTTCCTTTCTGGGCGGGACTTTACATACTGCACATCACTGGAGTCACTATTGATGGAAAAGGCTCTCTCCCCAGTGAAGTCTTCTGTTTCAACTGATAGAATTCAATGTGGTTTTAAGCTAATTTAAAGCAGTACTACTCTATTTTTTTTTTTATTTGGCTTGGTTTGCTTTGCTTTTATGATTCCTTGTTGATTTAAATCTTTCCTGTTTTCTACAAGTTTACCCTCTTTTCTCACCATTGACCTTCATGTTTAGCTGAATCTCCAGGAAGTTATCTAGTCATGATTTGGAGTGCTCAGGAGAGAGAAAGATATAAAAATTCTTCCTTGATAAAGTTTTCTTTTGCTAATAGTTCTCCTCACTGGAAAAAAAATGTGCCATCATTTTATCATTTAGGAAAAATACTTCAGGGAATTTTATGTCCTGTGTTAGTAATAAAGACAATACAAATCCTCAGATTTACCAAAAAAGGTAGGAGGAAAACTTTGGAAATTAACTGTAAAATACCAGTAACTAGAAAGATGAAGAAAATGGATGTCCAGCTCAATACATTTGATAGATTTTTTTAGTGGTAAGAACTGGCAAACTAGGAGTATCGTGAGTTACTCTGAGTTTGTCATATGGCGTGTCCTAACATCATCAAACATTCTTTGCAGTATTAAACTTCCGTAGTTCAAACCATTTTATCAGACACACACAAAATTGATTTGCCAGTAACAAGGGGAACTACCCTAAGGGTATGTTTTTGAACATTTATTCAAGATGTATTTTGAGTGCTGTTTCAGCTTTCATTCTTAGATATTGGCAGAAACATTATTGCTTTTGCTGCAGATGAGCAAGGCTCTTTAACTGCTCCAGATGCCAGGGAAATGGAACACTATGAAAATACAGTTGCAAAAATAGTTTAGAGAGTTTGTACTCTGTGAAATGTGCGTTAAATAGATATTGTTTCACTACACGCAGGGGACATGAAGTTCTGTTTTGAAGCCTCAGAAACAGCCGTATCTATTTGATTGTTTTAATAACTGCAACTGGAAAATGACTGAGAAAGCTCTTAAACAACACTGGTATTGCTCCTGTTCAGGAAAGTATGAAAATAGGCGCCTAACATTAATTGCAATGTAAATTTAATAAACAAGCCCTTGATTGCAAACTCTGTACGGGCTGTTCTGAATCTGAAAAGCCAAAGTGCTCATATATTAATTTCCAGTCCTCAAATGTTTTAAATTAAAATTATGCTCCTTAAAAACTATGGCCCATATATTTTACTGAGGTACATCCAGTTAGTTCAGCAGACTTCAAATGAAGCTGCCATTCTGAGGATCTCATTCTGTGTATCTTAGCGGTCCTAAAATAAAATTTCATTTTCTAAGATGGAATCAGGCCTCTGCATTAAGATAGCTCTTTTTTCCATGTTTTTCAGTCTCAAAGAATTGAATACTCATGCTGTGAGAAAGCCTCAGTGTACTTTATTAGCAGTGATTAGTTAAGCTTTTTAGCAGCCATTCAAGGGAAAACAGTGGTAGTTCTTACCCTTTTACAAAAGAGGTCAAAGGTACAGATGGTAATGTCTAAGTCTTATGCTAGTCATGTGACTTTAGGGTCTGTGCCAAGTGCTTCTGCCTTCTGGAAAAGCTGTGTCCGCATCAGAGGTCGTCGTCAAATAGTTGTACAGTGTCTACCTGTGAGCCTAAATCAAAAACCTATGCTCAAGAAATACTCAGTCGTGTCTAGCATGTGCGCTATATTAGCCTATGGCTTTTTCAGCACTAAAAATAATTATAGAACATTTTCCTAGCAGTCCCAATTTTTCTTATGCAAATATCAGTTTGCTTAATCACATGCTGGCTTCATTTTGAGCTATGTAAATGAATTTTGGAGTGGAAGTGCTGCAACAGTGTATATAACTTCGTAATGGAAACAAGGTGGCTTCTGAATATGTTAATGTGCACAGCTTTAAATTTTCGTGCTACTTGGTGTCAAGACTGCAGATTTATACAGGCTAGGTCCTCAAAATCAGGTAGGCATGAGAAGAGCTGTAGAACCTCTGTTGTTTTGCTTCTTGTTGTACAAACCTCTGCTTTGCACAGTATATGTTGCTAGTTACATGGTGGGGAAAAAATGCATCACTGGATGTGTACAGTGCAGCACAGCTGGGTCTGTTTGCTCCTTGTTACTCTTACTGAATGCAAAAAACACCTAAATGGGGACATTTGTGCACAGTTGTCTAGAATACTGGAATATCTTCTCCTTCCCTGTAGGAAATATAAGTGTATCAAAAGCTACATTCTAAAACCATTTTAAAATCCAGAACTGGAAAAAACCCTCTTTTTCTTTCTTTGAATGACAAAAACTTGCTTGAACTTACCTTTCCCCTCTCCCTGCCCTTTGTGAGCTATAGAAGTTAGCTTTCAAAATCATTATAGAAAATACAGGAAAAAAGACCCCATCTTGAATGGGGTTATGAGCAACCTGGTCTAGTGGAAGGCCTCCCTGACCATGGCAAGGGGGTTGGAACTAGATGATCTTTAAGAGTCCCTTCTAACCCAAGGCATTTTGTTTCTATGATATACCACAAAATAAGATTTATTTACTCTGAATACATGCACAAGGTCACCTATGATTTTCCTGTTTATTTTATGGAACCCATTTCTCAGAAAAATCTTTGGGACAAAAGAAGATTGTTTTTTGGAAAAAAAAAAGTTGCCATAAATTATTTCTTTTAAGTACCAGAACCTGGGTATTCACCATCTCCAATTTTAAGTGGATTTTGAAAGAAAGAGCAAGGCTTTGCAAGTTATCTTTTCACAGCCCAAGGGGAAAGCTCCCTCCCTTCCTTTCACACTAGCTATTCTTGACTGCTAAATTGTCTTCCTGCTTCCTCCCTCTTAGATTTCGTGTTTAAAGCTGCAAAAAAGTTAAGATAAACAGCAGTTGTCACACTAACATATGACTCAGTAATATTACAAAGCTTTGCTGTTTGTTTTGTTTTTGTTTTGGCTTTTTTTTTTTTTTCACTAGAACTAAGACTACTAGTCCTGCATAGGATAATGGTGTATTTTAAAAAAATATAAGCAGTCGTCAGTGGATGTTTTAATCTTTACAGTCTTACTCTTTAAGTAGACGGCTGTCATAATTTACAGTCTGACAAGCTATGCATTATTCTCAAGTTTTACTACCTTCCTTATAGCTTACATTTATGTGGTCTTTCAAATGATCCAAAAGCTGATATATGTATGTATGTATGCTACCACAGAAGAGTGAGCAGTCTGTTGTTGGCAAAGTATAAAAGAAAAAAGGCCTAGTTTTATGATCTGTGTCCCAGGATCAAAAATGTCCACTCAGAATAAACAGGAACTTTTAATGCTTTGTGCATGACACACACACCCCAGAGCACTGGTAAAATGCACTGCATCTAGTTTGCCCAGAGGATAGGAGGGAGAATAAACATTCACAAGTTTGAAAGTTTTGATTCTGATATCATAGGATACTTTACCACCTAATGCTTAAACTGCATATCCCCTTCCTTCACTAGTAAATTCCTAATGTAGGGGAAAATGAAAGCTATACAGTTTGTAGGGTTGTGGTATTCCCCCTACCTTGATGGCTCTGCAGATGGTGAAATTTGCCTCAATGTATGTCTGCAGATCTTTCATACTTGAAGAAGTAAATCACATTTCCTTTAGAACAGGGAGTATCTTGTCAGACATCTGAGCAGAATAAACTGTATTAACCCAATATTATATATACCCAAATGGTACCCAGGTGACTCTAATGAAACACATTTAGTCCTGAGCAGTAACAGCCAAAGTATACATGTATTTTAGGGCACCTAACAAATGCTTTTCAATACTGAGTGACACTAAGAGATGCTCAAAAAACAGAAACTGTGGCTTGTGGTTCCTTAATTCCAGTTTAAGGAGTACTCTTATTAAAAAACTACAGGAAAGGGGACTTGCTTTGTTTTTTTATTTTTGTTTAATAAAGGTTGTCTGCCGTCCTGTCAACTCATTGTTTTGAAGAGTTTTTCTTTACTATGTTAAAGGGAACTAATTTTTTAAATTCCAATCTATCTTTCCCGTTTACTGGCTATCACAAATGATTTTTTGTTTACTCTAGGATTGGATACAAATTCTCTCACATCCTTACATTTTTGCTTTACTGCAAAACAGTACATTAGTGCATTCAGTGCACTCTCTTCCATTTCTTTGAGAAAGAGTTTTGCTTAGAAAATGTCTCATGCATTTCTCTTTTCTTCTTAATACCACATTTCTTTCCTCTTGTCTTGTGCTAGTGACTTAGATTTGGAGCACCTGACCACTGCCACAGCTCTCTAGCTCTTCCAAAGCTGGAGAGAAGTTGTAGCACAGTGCAGCAAGAAGGACTGCAGGTACCTGTGTCAGGTCTGTGCTCCTCTTTCCAAAATTCTGTCTCCATTTCTACCCCATGCAGTGGGGCTTTTCCACTGTCTCCCTTTCCACAGCATCCCTTCTGAACATTAAATAATTTTATGCTAAACCTGTTGCAGACAGTTCTAAAACTCATATAACATCTCACATCCCTGTGTTCATGCTGCTTCTTGCTACATCCCTTCCTGACAAGCATTTCTCTGTACTGACTACTGAATTTCAGGTCAAGGAAATTTATATTCAGGTGCAAACCTGAATTCAGGTATGGATGGATGTGTTGCTTGCTGGTCAAGGAAGACAACACAGTCAGTTGGAAAAAGTTCTTTAAATTAAATGGTCATTATTTGTGTTGGCTTACCAAGGGTTTTATTTGGTCTTATTTGCCCTTGAAAGACTCTAAAACAATTGTAAATTGTTGTGGAAATGTTTTTGACTTTTGTGCCTCAGGTATAATCTGAAGTCAGCTCACAAAATCAAGGGAGATATTCTGTTTTCAAGGGGATTGCCTATGTGTTTAATTTTGAGCAATGATCTAGCCACAACAATGTCCTTTTTTTTGTTTTGTTGGGCTGTGACATTGGAAAGCTCTCTCAGTGAGCGTGCACTGAACAGGCCACCTGGGAAATCAGCTAGAGCAAAACACAGCTGCTTCATTTGCTGGACAGGGATCCCATAAGGGAGGACCTAACACTTGGCCAGAGCATGGTGCTCACACATAACTCAGTTCTTTCAAGTTTGGTTGGAAGTGAAGAAGAAAGTGGTTTACAAAAGTGCCCTTTGATATCTGGGATGTCTTTTGGATGTCCTACTGCCTGCTCGCAATGGGTACTGTTCAAAATGCTTGAACTGCTGTACCTGTTCTGGACACAGGGTTTGGACTGGGGGAACTCACTGATTTTTCTGGGTTCTGCGCTTGTAGTAGAAACATGATTGAGTACGAGGACTTACAGGTCTGCAAAACATAATAGGAAATTTTTGGTTTAACACAAGCAATGTGTTCTACATTTGCAGTACCTTCTATATAAGCACTACTGGATGTGAATAGCCTAGAGTTTACAAGACACACAGGAAGATGGGAAATTCATTGGTGGAGATAACTTGGTGCTTATTGTCATTACTTGCATGTCTTCTAAGGTTTCTTGAGTACTATTTGTTTTTATTAGTTTTAAGTATTTTACATGAAACAGTAGCTAAATTATACAAAGCAGACTCAGAAGGTAACAAAGGCAGTTGGCCAATTTTAAAACATAAAGTGTGGAAAGGAAAACCCTTCTAGCTTTGAGAAGGTAGCCTGCCTGTACATGACTGCTAATACAGTAAGCAAACTGCAACAGCACTGAAAAAACTAGACCCTCAGTTTAAATACAGTGCAGGTTCTCATCAGTATGTATTAGCCCATTCAGTTCTGCAGACCAGGTGTGAATAGCTTCCTCAACACTTTGACCTAAATCTGTCAGTATGATCAGCTTGCTGGTGAAAATGCAAACCATTTTAGCAGTTGCCAGCAGTAACATCTGAACAGTACTATGGCATAATCTGTCTAGTCAATATCAGACAGTTTCCAGCAGCAAATCTGTCTGTATTAAAATGAAATTTGCTTGTGGAATATAGTTGAAATACAAAGAGGGTCTTTCTCTTTTGTTCCATTTGTAATGTTTGCCTACTGTATATGTCTGCCCTTTCATTGCTTTCATGTATTCACAGTTCAGCACCAGTAAAAGCATAAAACAGTACAAACAAGTAATAAAACAAGAAAGGCGGTTTGGGTGTTTTATTTATTAATCTCAGTGGAGATAAAAACTGGCAAGTGGAGATAGAGAACAACTATGTCATACCCACCACTTGCTCCTGCTGGGCCCACTGCCATTCCCACTGCTTCAGTACCCTTACAGGTGCATCGAAGTTGCTCTATCATCTGTTCTTCACTGTTTCTGAAATACAAAAAATATTTCTTCCCAAAGCATAATTTCTAAAGGTATGATTTATTTAAACTAACTTTAACCCTATGGGATTTCCCTATATTCAATGTAGAAAGATAACATTGTCTTTGAAGCAATTTTTCTTTTAACAAGATCTTTATTCAGGTCAGCTTCCCTGTGGAAGTGTCAGTGTCTCTCTCTCCATTAAAGCAGAGAAGATCTAGGCAACTAGATTGGACTTCGAGGAGAGAGGAATCCTGTCCCCAATTCTAACACCACATCCCTATCATTTCCTAGGGTCTCTGGGATGGTTGCAAAGAGTATTATCCATGCTTTCAAGATTCTTGCCAGTGGAACACTAAGTTTAATATTAAATGAATTAAAAGACTCTTTCGTTGTCAAAATTAAAGTGCATTTTATCCAAGTGCTGCTTCTGTTCTCAGTGGATTTGTTGGAAGGTGGATTTATACATTTAAAATAAGTGAATCAGTGTCATTTGGTATGTGCCCATGGGCAACTTTGGAAAAACTTAAATGGCACTGGAAGATAAATTTTCTCTGTCTTCTTTGTGCATGTACTCACATATAATGTTTATACTGCTTGTATAGTAAACATTTTATGTCTGAAACATCCCGATTGCTAAGTTACTCTAGACATGAAAGCAAATATGATGAACAGTAACTGGTCAAGTAACCACTGGAATTTGTGCAGAAATAAGGTGCTGATAGGCAACAGGGGAGGCACCCATCACATTAATTATGTAGCAATAAGTCACTTGTCCTCAGATTTTTTTATTTCATCGCGTTCTTGCTTTCAGTGCTCTGCAAATTATGTTTCTTATCCTTAAATGTCAATTTGTCATCACTTACTGCTGTTCTTATCCACTATGCAAGTATGCTTCTCCATGGTTTCTGCTCACAAATTGTTTACTTCTGACTCCTGGAGTTTATGAACCACTTGTTTCCCTGGTAGTTAAAGTCATTCACAGTTAGTGCATTCCTAAACAGAGTTCTAAATTCTCAAGTTTTTGTGACTTAAACCATTTAGGAGTTTAGGGATTTAGTACCAGACTGTAGATGCCTGAAAGTATGCTTGCAAATGAACTGCACATCCAAGTTCCCATTTAATTACTAGTGTCAGTTCCCATTTAATTACTAGTGTCAGTGGTATCTGGAGAGCTATGATATAATTTAACAAAACTTTTTCAGAAAAAAAGATTGATGATTATGATAGGTTTTGATCTGACTTGTAGAAGCCAAATTCTTCCATTAGCAGGCATATGGTAGAGTGTTTTAGTTGAGGGCAGTGGAATTATTTATTAAGAAAACTTTTTCAACCTACCTACAGTTGCCAGACCTAGGCCTTGATTTAAAGTAATTGATCTAGCACCAGTTAGATAAACATGACTATGTTAATACTAAATAACAGTGACTTGTGATTTATTTAGCTCATAAAATCTTTTTTTTCATGCTCACTTCATTCTCAATTATTTGAATTTTAGGTGGTATGTTATAATGAGTACATATTTATACATTTTAGAATGTTTATATTAAGCTATGGAGTGCCTGAAGCAACTCTACAGGACAGACACACTCTGTACATCAATTTATTTTTACTGCTAGTCAGATGGTATTCTGTGACATGACAGTACATGTCGTACTTGCCAAAATGTTTGTAGAAAGGTAATGCCTGAAGACGTGATGAAAACATTATTTAAAAACATCTCTAGATCGTGTTTGTAAGAGGCATGAGAAAAATTATTTTTCTGCCACAGAGGGCAATTAATAACATCTGTAAGAAGTGTGACCAACACATTAGAGTGGTCTGGGTTTTATTTTTTAAATGGTGATGTTCCTGTTATGTTATGTTCCAAAAGAAAATACAACAGGATACAAATTTACAGCTGACTGTTCATGTAACAAAATACCTTTAGAAGCTTTTGGTCCAAAAACATGCTCTGTCACAGGCTAGAAGTCCTTTGGATGCTCTGTAGTACCTGGAGCATTTTAAAAATCTATATTAAACCAAAAGAGCTTGACTATCAGGCTTTGAGGTGACAATTCAGTCACTTCCTTGCCTTGGCAGAACGGTTACTCTTAAAGAGAGATTACTTGGATAAACAAGCCATCCATCAAAAGGCAACCTGGGAAAACATGCAATAGGACTGTTCCAAACCGCCTCTGGGCAGGGTGGCTGACAGTCTTGAAATCCCTAATCATAAAGCCCTTCCAAAGACCTGTCACCACTATCCCTGCTAACAGCTAGACTCTGGAACTTTTGTGTTGGTGTCAGCTTCCAGAGAACTACTTGTAGGAGATTCCCTGGGACTTTGTTATATGCCCTGTGAATGGTGCAGCACACTGCATGCAGAGGAGTAAACTGTGGTGCAAACCATCTGACACACAGCTGGTTAAAAGCCATGTACTAGGATCTCTGTACAGGTAATAGCTTGGAATAACCAAAGCTTTCTGAGGAGCAATCCAAAACAGTTAGCAGAGTTACCTCTTCTATTCTCTCCTAGTTTGAGTGACTTCATCTGCTTTCTTGAGCTACATTACTGCACCTCTTTGCAATTGTCATGGATGCCTGAAAGTGGAATGAGCTCAAAATTAATCTTTCCATATTGCTTGGACAGACTCTTGTCTCTCTTGCATCTGGTGTTGCTGGATTTGCTTTGGTTTCTGGTTAACACCTTCTTGGCTGTGCTCCCTCTCCTCTCTGCTTTTCTGTCCTGCAGCACAAAATTAACTCATGTGACTCAAATCTTGTCCAATCCCCTGGCAGGTGGTGAGACCTACTACCAAGGTGTTCCTGAGCCTCCTCCAAAAAGTTGTATATCGGTGCCATTGCAGTTCCATGGTTGATATTGAAAGGTGAGGGTAGGGCTTGGTCATCAGTGCTGAAGAGAAGGGAGCTGGGAAAGAAACTCAGGCACTATACCCAAGATGATCTATATCCCTCAGTTCCTAGTTCATTCCCTGTCTTTGTTTTGGACCACTTCAACTAGCCACCACCAAGACATGTTTCTTGGAGGTTAGTCCTAAGCCAGTTTGAGGTAAACATGCTGGTGCCAGCTGAAGTGGCATGCTTTGTTGAGCAGTTTAGAGGTAACCTCAGGGTTTGTGGTAATGGAGCATGATCATTTTTGATCAGTGACACAGTTTCCAAGATGAACTCCTTAAAGGCAAGGTTTCATACACCACAACTTATTTTCCTAGTTAAAACTTAGTAACAGTAGTCTTTTTCTTAGGCCTTATTGGCAGCACAGAAGGCCCCTAGAAATCTCTTTACTAAAACAGATTTGAATATTCACCTAGAAACTTGGGAAAATAAACCTGGTGTGTCTGGAAAAAGTTTTACAGATATTTGTGATGAACCAACCAAATGAATAGATTAAACAGTGCTTTGCAGAAAGGAGGGAAGGAGGAAGGGAAGGATAGGAATCAAAGAAACAGAAAAAATGTACAGCTTCTTCCCTGAAGTACACAGCTTCTAGCTTGAGTCCAAGAACTTCAGAGCTCTGGTTACTTGCTTCTTACTTTAGGTTATATCTCACTCACTGCTGGAGCATCCAGGTGTCAAGTCCATGGATCTATTATATCTCCCAGTTTAGGATGGATGATTAGGAGGCCTCTTACTAGAGTTGCAATTACATAATATTTTTCACAGAATCACAGAATATGCTGAGTTGGAAGGGACCCACAAGGATTGAGTCCAGCTCTTAGCTCTGCCCAGGATCATCCCCAAGAGTCACACCATGTGCCTGAGAGTATTGTCCAAACTCTTCTTGAACTCCATAATATTTTTAGGTTTAATATGAACTTTTAGATAGATATACAACATGAAATGAACATAAAACATATCTCAGCATGTTCCTTTGTACACTACTCCAACTTCCCTACTTTCCCCTGTCTGCCAGGAAAGCGGGATAATCTAAGAGAACTTCCATGCACTCAGAGCATGATCTTCTTTGCTCAGTATCCTGACCAAAACACTTAATATATTAGTCCTTAAGCTACATGTATTGGGCTTGCTTCCAAGGTGATTTTGACTGGTCTGTGGTGTGACAGGTCCCTCTTGAAATATCATAACTGTTTCTAATAGGAAATTGTAAGTAGTTGAATATGATAGTATTAAGGACCTGGGGCTTAGCTGTCTTATCTATTGTAACAATTGCCTAATCATAACTAGAAAAGAAAAAAAAAATCAAACTAAATGACTCTTACCTACTCTCCTGAAACTGAAGATAGCATTTTCTATTGATGGCAATCTCATAAGCATGTGAGATAGTATCATAGTATCATAGTCAGACTGGGTCTAGCCACAGTATAAGTAGGAAAAGGTGGGGAATTGGGGAAATTTGCTCAATTGCCATATGATTAGGGTGCATGACATGAGGCACTTTTGACTGGACTTTATGCTTCCTCCATCTCCGTTGTGTTCTGATCATTAATTTCCATCATGTGCATATACAGTGCTTCTAGTCAAGGGATTGCTGATAACTCCATGACCATCAGATCATATTGCATATAGCTGTATTTATACTTCCACAAAACTCTGACATCAACTTCTATCATCAGTAAATGCATTATAATTCTCCCTGTCTACTAATACAAATACCTACAGGTGGCAACCTGTATTTAGTTGTTATACCCTGTAATTTAATTATAGTAAACTTTTTCAAAGTCACTTGGATTATGACTAAAGGCACACTAGCAGTAACTTGTCTACACCCAAACTTCACAAAATACTGCTTCTTAGTAAACTTAGTCTAGAAAAAAAGTGCATTTATTTTCTTGGCCAATCTAAACAAGTCTAAGCCTGTGTTGCTCCAAGGGAACAATTTTTCCTATGCCACCAATAGGGGCTCTTTTGCTTGACTTGGCTTGTTCTTCTGGCATATACAACACATCTCAAAAGTTTGCTCAATATCTCTGTTCAGCTGAGCCAATATAAAGCATTTCTGGTTCTCTTAGGTTTTTCAGTCCTTAAATGACCTGTATGGTCTTTTTTTATATAAGCGGGAGTGCAAAAATGACCCTTTTTCTGTCCAAAATTCCATCTGAGTCCAAAATTCCCCCTTAGAGGACTGGTGGGGCCACCCTCTGCTAATTGCTTTTGTTATTCTTAAAAAGTGTTATCCTTAGCTAGTACATAGCCTTGCTGTTCACACTCTGCATAGGCAATCAGTGCTTAAAGATTCTTGTAATGTTGTGTAATTTTCTGAACTAAGAAATATGGACTAGGAATCACTAAGGCTATGTCTAAATAACCAGGGTTAGAAGTGCATCTAGGGCTGAGATGATGAAGATTGCACACCTTTCCTAGTTTGCATTAAAGTGAAAGCTAGGAACAAAGGCTGAGCAGAAGTTACTGGGCTTAAACATACTGTCATGTGGACATCTGGGCGTACATCACTGCCCATCTAGACAGTAAATTGGACAGAGCTCAGATGTCTTACTTCCCTTGCCATACAGGTTTTAAAACCTACAAGAGAAACAGCAGACCTGAGCCAACCAAAGAGTAAAGCTGACAGAGCCACTGCAGAAACTGTGGAAGCTGAAAGCATTAAAACAGTGATGACTTCAAAAGCTTATTTCTGCTGTCTTAACTCCATGTAGCCTGTTGTCCATACAGATTTACTTCTATTCTTTTGTTTTTCCACCTACCTAATTCCTGTCAGAACTCCACTGAAAAGATTTAAGCAACAAATGAAGCCAATAATAGCAATGCTAAAAGAGCTGATATTTGCTACTACCACTTTGTTTGCTGTGCTCATGTTCTTCCTTTCCTCTGTCCTGTATCTGTCTTGTGTGTGCATTTTCTGACTTCTGTGGTCCTGATTCTTTCTCTGGTTGTATATTTATACAACTGTGGTAAATTCCACGTTTGTTAGTGGTTCTTAAGGCATAGTATGAGCTTCTGTTAGGTCTTCACAGTATATGCACACCAAATATGTGCATCTCAACATCCAACTTTGATGGAGAAAGAACAGAGTCAGAGATTGTGATGACAAAGTGAGTCAGCATTTTGCTCTGCTTTGGTTGCCAGAAAGCTGGGTTTTTGATATGGTTTCTTGTGTTTGGACACATCACTATTAGTTAAGACTATCACTATTTGGCCTCAAAAGACAAAACAGAATTTTATGTTTAAGTTTACAGATATGTGCATTCTCCTTTGAAAATTAGTCCAAGATTTAGACTGTCATAAAAAATTTTAATCTCATGCTACATATATTATTTGTCAGAATGCATCTTGTATATTGGGTGATTTACCATGAGTGAAAAATGCTATACATAAAAAGTAATTTGAAAATTGCTCCATGATATTTGTTAAATATATTCTATTTTTCACGTATGTAATGAAGTCAGAGAGACAGTATGTTAAGCCTCTAAAGAACTTTCAAGCTTTACACTGTACTATCTCAGTTGCTAGCAATGGTTTCATTTGGACTGCACATGGGTCTTCTAATTTAGGTGATTATTTTTTTCTTACAGTTGAGTGTGATGATACTGTAGCATAAATATGTGTTAGAATCACTGAATCAAAGAGTAATTTAAGTTGGAAGAGACCTCTTGATGTCCTTTGATACAACTCTCTGCTTGAAGCAGTGTCAGCTGAGATCAGGTTGCTCAGGATCTTGTCCCCTTTAGTTTTAAGTATCTCCGGTTCTCTGTATGACAGAGACAGATGCTTAACCTCTTATTTGGACCTGCTACATAATTTGTCTATTGGTATGGCTACTGATGTTGTTAGTGGTAGTGTTATGCTTTTGACTGGGAAGAATATTTTAGGTTTGTTCACACCCCACGTGTTGGAACAAAAATGTCTAGCAGAGGATGAGAAGACCTTGGCAAGATGGACTTCTCCCATCTCTGATACTATCAGACAAGGCTGTTTTGACTGGGGCATTACCCTTTAATTCACTTTCTCAGGAGGGCAGACTTTGCTATTGAGCGGTAATTTTTGGTGAGGGGGGCACTCTCTGATGGGACCATTATATTTTGGACTTGGGATGCTCAAAGTGCCTCCAAAACTTTAAGGTAGGAATGGGAACACATGAAGTTCTTTGTGGGGAGTTCATTCCTGCTGTGCAGCGATAATACATCATCATCAGAGCCTTTCTGTCCTGGACAAGAAGTGGCCCTGGCAGGGGCTGTCCACCTCAAACCAGTTTGGAAAGAGAAAGTTCCCTACCAGGTAATTCAGAGGAAGATAAGGAAGATAAGGCCTTCTGCTGGCTATCGATGTCCATTCATTGCTTTGCTCTTGGCCTTTCCGAAGCAGTAAGTGCATCTTCACATTGTGCGTATAAGACACTAAAGGGACACTTACTCCCAGATTTCCCAGTGCTATGACCTACAACTGTGTGAATTGGTAGAGGTATCACACCCAGATTCTACAGAGCATTGATGGTCAGTGAGGAGATTCATAAATATCATGACCATGTGCCTGTCCACTCATTCCTAGGGCCCTCATCACCATGGTTACCACCATCTGGAGGCTAATCCTGTGGGATGATGCACAGCTGGGGTCTGGGTAGTCTAGAGAGGCTGAGACACAGACCTATCTCTTGGACTCTGGCCTCTCTGTATAGGGCTTGTCCTTAGCGCATGGGATCACAGGCATGTTGCATAGCTAATTCTCCACCCAAGTTCTTGTGCATACTTTGGAAATAGTGAAATGTCCCTCAAATTCCAGCTTCTTTCTTTGGCCCCAGATTATGTTTTCAGAATTTGAAGTGGTGAAACCATGAGTGTTGATCTCCTCTTGGCTTCAGCTGCCACTTCTTTAAATGCTGTTTAGCACCGTTCAGTTCAGCAATGGACACAAACAAGACAAGTGCCTTACAATCTAACACAGGAATGTTTTGTAGCATGCTGCCAAGGTTAAGGCATGTTGTTTTGGTCTATAGCATGAGAACCAGGAAGGGCACACGAGGCAATGAAGCCTGCAGGCTGAAGAATCTAGATCTACCAGGATTTATTTTTATATTTTATATAGGAACAAAACTCTGTCATTTGCTCTTTTCCAGTTCATGCTTGCACATTTTTTTTCACAAGGAAACTGTTTAGGTTCCAGTCCTTCTGACACCACTCCACAATGGAATATATATATGTGGTCTGGAAGATCAAAGGACTAAGAGTGGAGTGTGAAACATGGGATACGGCAATGTGATAGTAAAGATAGGACACTATTTGGAATTCTGCAATGGCCAGGACACCTCTATATTCAGTACTCTTTTAAAAGCACAGAAAACACAGAGCCTGGCCCAAAATTATCTGAGAAAAAAACTGAAATATGGGTGTGAAAAGATGTGGAAATAAAGCAGAACTATGAGACGGTATAATCCAACATAACAAGCATGCAAGCTATCTCCCTCATCATGTAATAGACTGAGGAAAATTTCCTAGTATTAGAACATCCTGTGTGAGAAACACATGTAGAGACATTTTTGGAAGAAAACAAGTGAGCATCTCACTGAGCATCACTGCAGAAGTACTGGCCAACAAATTAAAAATTTTGAGAACTTTCTGCAGGAGTGTGATCTGTTCTGGCAGAAAAAGAACACTTCAAATGAAAAAGTAATAGCAGCAACACGCGTCGGTGATAAATATGAAACAGAGAGAATAGAAAGGGCTGAATTGTGAAGAATCAGGAAAATAAATGTTTGTATGGAGAAGACAGAAAAAAGCTCACCTGATTTCAAGTGGTTAACTTCAATATTTAATGAATATTAGTCCAGGAAAGCCCAACTCCCTTTACAAGAGTCATTAGTAGAGTGAATTGCTGTCAAAATCCAGCATCTAATACCAAAAGGGTTAACTTTTCTGCTTAAATCAACAAATAAATCAACCTACAAGAAGTTCTTTCTACTACTTTTTTGTTGTTGTTGTTGGAATGACTCACAAATATATTAATGGCATGAGTTCTTTTAACTTGAGTCTTTTGGAAGGGCTCCCAATAAAGTTAATAACATAAAACTCTTTCAACTAGTGTCTTTTGGAATGTGTCCCCATAATATTATTGTCATTCCCTCAATTCATTCATCTTTGTAACATCATAGTAATTACACATTCATTTTCCTATATGTTGAATGACCTTTCTTTGTAATAAAGTAACATGTTAGGTAATTAAACAGCATTTTGATTTTAACTATATTCAATATTAATCTATGCAGTGTTTACAGCCAAACATAGGGAACTGAATTAGTAAAATGAAAATTTCATTAAACTGAAAACTTGAAATTTTCAGATGCAGAATATGCCTTAACAAGCAGCATTATATAGGATGAATTCAAATATGCAGAATAAAATGCAAAGAAGACTTTTTCATCATTTATCTAGTAGAGTTGTCAAGCTAATTGGCATAATAAAATGGTCTGGCTTCTTTGTCTGGCTTCTTCTTTCTCTGGCTATTGTCTTTTCCTACTTAGGTCTAAGCAGAAGCATTATGTGCTCCTCTGACCAGCTGAGGTTTTGGCACAGCTTGGTTTGGTTGCTCAGCTGGCTGGAATGGGCTGTGATTGTACAGGATAGTTCATGGCCTTCTCCCAGACAAGTCACTTCTGTAGCTTTCTCTCACCCAAACCTTGCCAGTCATGCCCACTACACCTTCCTAGAATGGGTTTTGGCCTAATTCTGCTCATACATGTACACACACATGCACACAGATGCAAACACACTTTTTCTCTGCAAAGCAATTTTCTGCTCACACATATCTCAGACATACCTGTAGGCACCTGGGTCAGCCAAAATTTACTGCCCTGGCCATACTGGCCACACTATTTCTGATACAAGCCAGGATGCCATTGGCCACCTTGGTCACCTGGGCACATTGCCAGCTCATGATCAGCCAGCTGTGGACTAGCATTCCCAAGTCCTTTTCTGCCAGGCAGCTTTACAGGTTGTTGTGACCTGAGTGCAGGTGCTGGTACTTGGCCTTGGTGAACCTTATACAGTTGGCCTCAGCCCATTGATCCAGCCTGTCCAGATCCCTCAGTAGAGCCTTCCTACCCTCCAGCAGGTCAACACTCCCACCCAACTTGGTGTCTTCTGTGAACTTAGTGAGTGTGCACTCAATCCCCTCGTTCAGATCATTAATAAACGTATTAAACATGACTGGTCCCAAGACTGAACCCTGAGGAACAACACTTGTGACCGGCCACCAAATGAATTTGACACCATTCACCTCAGCTTTCTGGGTTTGACTAGCCAGCCAGAATCTCCATCCAGTAAAGGCTAAAGATTTACCTTAGCCCTCCTTTGGTTGCTCATATATTTATAGAAACATTTTTAATTGTCTTTTATGGCAGCAGCCAGATTAAGTTCTAATTGGGCTTTGACCCTTCTAATTTTCTCCCTGCATAACCTTTCAACATCCTTGTCTAGACTTAATTGTTTTTACAAGCCATATGTAATTCAGTGGTGTGGACTTCCGAATAAGATATTTTATGAGTAGGAAGGACTGGATTGTTTGGAAACATGGAAAAGACATGTAGGGCTTTTAACCTTAAGGTCATTGGTTTGGGTTTGGTCCAGCCTGATAAGAAACCAAAACCATTAAATCTATATGTTCTCATGCAACTCCTCCAAACAAGTATTTCCTAAAGTATAAGAGAGAGGTCATTGCTGTTGTTTTTCCCTCTTTTTCCTGCTTTCCCTTCTGAGTTCAAACTTGAACACTGCCTGGTAGGATGACCTCCTTCTACTTTTAGAAGAAATGCAGCAGAGAATCTCTTCTGTAGAAAGAATTTTTCCTTCCCTGCTACATATTGTATATGAATACTATATAATTACCCAGTTGACTTCACTGAGATATTTAAATAGACTTTCTGCTAGATATTGTTCACTGTGAACAGCCTTTTGTTCAGGTCATATGCTCTGGATTTATTTCACATAGATTCAGGTACCTAGTCAAATCACGTAATTTATGGGAGGGTTTCTCTAAATCCTATCATGTTGAAGAGAGAAAAGCACCAGGAGAGCATGTCTGAGGTTTTATGTGTACCACCTTCTCTGCAATAGCAATGCATTTCTGCAATTTTGCTTAAAGCATTTTGAGAACAGGTATAGTTTGGGATTATGCTTAAGTGCAACAAGGCACTCTCGGCGTCAAATTAGAATGTTCACTCTGGGATTTGAGATGTATTCAACTTGATTCAGACTGAGTTTTGATGACAAGATTCAAAAGAGAAATTAAGGATATCTGCAACAAATAGCTGACAGCTCTTGAAAACCTCTAATTCTATTAGGCTTGCAATGCAGGGTTCCCTGGGAGCTGAAAAGGCAGGATCCAGCATATCCTCAGAATTTTTCTGATCTAGACCTGTGGGAACTTGAACTCCTGAAATTTCTTCTGGTAGGGGCTGATTTAAAGTGATCAGACTGATCAGGCACATGGCTCTAATTTTACTTGAAAACACACAAAGAAGATGGTTGCACTGCATAAAGACTCTTTGATGCTGAAGGTATCCATGGGATTTGGGTCTTTTGTTTCTGGCACTACTGCCAACTTCTTATGCTTCAGGTGGCTTCCTCTCCCTTCACTATGCAATCTTGAGTTAAACATCAGTACAGGGTTGAAGCAGTGCTGCAGCTTTCTTATTTGCTACATGCTTATTATTCAGGGTCTCAGATTTTCTAAGATCCCTATATAGTGAATGACATTACAGAGGTAATTGTCCTTATCTTTATGATTATGTAGATGTTTCATTTTTTACATCTATATGAATGTTGCTTTTTTTTCATTAACAGTGGGCCATATTTTTTAATTATACCTAGGGGTATTTCACAGTGATTATGTTGTATATACTTCTTCTTTCTGAAACAGGTACTGTACACACATCTCATTTTAGAAAAACTGTTCTCCCTGCTCCTGAACATCAGTTAGACCTTCTTATACCAGAACTCACCACTGCTTTCATCAGACTCCTGCTAAATTTCAAACCTGTTTCCCTTTTTTTCCCCAGCTGACATTCAAAATACCAGTACAGAGGGGTGGCCAACTACTCAAACTGCTTGTGAGCCCTAATCCAATTAAAGCCTTTGAGGAAGAGGTTGTCAGCAGTATCTAGCTCTTCAGTTCCATTTGTTTTCATGGTCAGCAAGCAGCATAGGCACAGTGCGGATGTGAGTTGATGCTGACCTCTCTCAATCCAACTTGTATCTCCATATTGCTCAGTTGTTCTGAGGCAGCTGATTGTGTCTGCACTATTGTTTTCCTAAGACCATGGGAAGGCACTAGTTTTATACTCTGTAAAAAACCTGTAGCATTCAGCCGGCCTCCTTTTGTCATTTTAACAGCTGAGTGAAGGAGAAACAGAGTGAGGAAGAGAATAGTCTCTTAGTGTTCGAACAGTCAAGTGAATGGGGTGCGAGTTACTTACAACTATCACCAACAACAGGGTACTGTTGATGTTACCAGAGTCTGTGGTATTTTCAGAGTTCTGAATATGACATTTTGTTTTCAGCAGCAGAAATATATCATTTTAATTAATTGCACTTTCCCACATAGTTGGAATGTTGCTGATACAAAGAAGGAATAGTCAGCTTCTCCTGGGATTTGCAACCGTTAATAGCTGAGCATTCAAACAAATTTGCTTGTGAGCTTTCCAGCATTGGTGGTGCCCAACTGGTATTGTATGCAGCTGTGAGAAAGGTGGGGTGGGCTTGAACTGGACATGGGAGAACAGCATCAAAAGCCCTGTCTGTGCAGCAGCCTTAGGCTATTTTATAACCCAGTTAGAGCTCTGCTTTGGATGATTGTAGTATGTGTCTGTACCTGCCATAGCTTGGTCACAGACATTGCAGATATACTTGAGCCATATTTTGACCCTGATCACAGTACCGAGCAGTTATTGCATTCTATAGCATTACTTCCATCTGCATAAGCATTCAACTTGCTACCTGTATAGGCAGCATAGCAAGTTGTTCACACTGGTTGCTGTTTATACTTGAGATGATTTCGTATGTATAGTGTTTTGAATGCTCTTTTTGTAATCAAGTCTTCATACCCCCGTCCTCACATGGAAGTATGGTGGTGAGTATACAACAAGTACATTTTTCAGCTGGAATTGGCTGCCAACACTCACTTTTCAGAACTTTAAGCTGTAGCTTTTAGTCACAAAATAATCTTCACATACATGTATGGTCATAGGAATGGTTCAGACAAAGTGTCTGTCTAGTACAGTACTCTGCCCTAGCAGTGTGTCGACATGAAGGGAAGGGAAAAAGTGCATCAAAACATTGCCAGTTCTTAATATTCTTTCTACAGTGAAGGCATCAAGGCTGTAAACGATATTTATTCAAGATGTGAATGAATGATGGATTTAAACAATGACATAAACATTTTCCTGTCCTTTTGGTTATCCTTCCCTAATGTTTCCTAATGTTCTACTTGGAGTTGGTGCTTTCATAGCGCTGTCTAGCCTAAGCCCAAGATCTTGCTGCAGAATACCTCTGCTCATTTTATATGTAATCACCTTTTTGCATGTGATACTAGTTCTCTTTTTCCAAATGTTTTCCCCCATGACTTTACATTTATCTGCATTGAATTCCACCTGCCATTTCACTGCTCAGTCACTTAGGATGGTTCCCTTTGCTTACTCTACCTCGAATGACTTAATTACATCCACACGCTTCACTGCAGCACTGTTGGCTCTCTTTGCCATGCTGGTTACAAATATCTTGCACTGCACACACCTGACCAAATTTGTGCTTGGTCTGAGACTGTTCAACTACTTGAACTGAGGAGGTTGCTCAAACCCATCCAATAGCTGGAAGAATTTAACCTGTAGGGAGAGAGCATCCTCTAGTTGTTTCCTGTGAACTAAACCAGTAGACCTGCACTGCACTGTTCTTGATATGGAAGATTTAAAGGCTTCCTTCTTTTTTCAATGCTAAAATTGTCTTGGAAGGTTCCTGTCCACCCACAGCTGCTTGCTCCCTCATTTCAATTTTTTAAAAAGTCACAATAGATATTGTCTTGTTGTTGTTGTTTTGTTTGTTGCTTATTTTTTTTAACCCTAGATCATTGAAAAGACCTGGCACATCCCTGTGACCCTTCAAGAGCATACTGTAAAGCAGAGAACCTCAACAGGGTGTGGGAACAGATGCTAGAAGTGAGTGGGACTTTTCAGGAATTAATTTTGTTGCCAAATAAAATGGAACACGTAAACAGTACTCTAAGAAAAATATAGGTTAGATAATACCATTTCCTGGATAAGCTGCACTTAAGCAATCTTATCTTTAAGCTTCAGCGTTCAGATACTCTCAAAGTTTCATAGGCTGAGAGCTCTTGACTGTCACAGAGATTTCTAGCACGTAGGCATGACATGTGTAACACTGGCTCCCATGTTGTGAACTCTCTTTTTATATTTGCGTCTTTTTGTTTTCTTCATCCCTTTGTGAAATTCTGAGGCAACAGAAATTTTCACTGAAAGCTAAGTGACTCATTGGGCCATGATGGAAAGATCTACAACTTCCTGCCCTGAGCATCAGTGCTGGATAGTTGCCTATGATTCATACTGGGCATGGTCCCAAATTCATCAAAATATTGCTAGAACTGTAAAAAGTGGCAAGTCACTGTGGGGGCCTGGACCCTACCAAAGGCTGAACTGAGGAAGCTGAGGCTCAGCTAGTGTTGAGTCAGCCTGGCTGCTGTCAGCAGTAGAGCGATCCCATTTTACACCAACTGAAAACCTCATCACATCTATCAGTTTACAGACCCAAATACGATAGGACTAGAAGAAATCAGAGCAAATTACTGCTTTATGCTGGACAGTTGGGGCTCAGCAACGGATGTGCAATGTGCATAGGTAGCTTGGAAAGAATTAGGCAGCAGAGACAAAAAGTAAAAACATCCACTAGACAAAAAGATGATCATATCAAGTTATCAAGGTAATATATCTGCATATTACTGAGGTTTACTTTCCTTTGTTGAACAGCAGTTCGTTGTACAAAAATATTGTTTGGCATGCAGGAATAGTTACTGTCTCGTACGCTGATTTGGTTCTTTTCAGGGCGAGATTATTCTGTCTGCCTTTTTGAAATAATTTTCTGTCTAATATTGAAAGAGTCACCCTGGATCTGGATTCATCCATCTTCTGGTGAACATGATGAAGATCTGAATGAACCGAATAAAAGACAAATTGCACCAGGCATGTAACAAGCCCTTCTTCTTTCTGTTAAATCTCTGTTAATAATGTGTGAAGGAGTGATAACAAAGAGCTTCTGTCCTCTTTATAAAAGACCCTTAAGGGCAGAGGCAAGTTGTAAGAAACTATTCTTTTACTAATGATAGCTGAATTACTGAGAATGCTCAGTGTTAAAAACCCACGACAAGGATCTTGTACATGGAAAGGAAGTATTTCCTTGGACGACTTTCTAATGACTGTCAAACATTTGCAGCCATCAGACAAAAGGAAGCATTGTAATGACAAGGCACACAGCTAGTGCTGTGGTTACATCTGCCAGTTGTGTAGCTGTGAGCTGTAAGCACTCCGGTAGTCCCATGAACTAAAAAATGACTCCTGATTCTGATTTTTCTTTACTTCACTCTATCTACTTTTTTTTTTTTCAAGGGTAGCTTGATTGATCATGATTTTACTAGAAGGGTCCTAGAGCCATTCAACCACATGCAGCTCTTTCTGAGTTATATAAAAGACCATTTCATACCAAGTTGTTCACTTTTTCAAGATCCTTAGATTTCTATGTCACCACAACTCTTTCCTCAGCTCAAACCATACCCATTAATATATGTGCTATATGTAAAACTTAGTGGCTTTAAGAATATTCTTGCTCAGAGTATACATTTTCTATGTGACTCAAAGGTTTATGACTTTTCCAGTGTTTAGTTTACAACAGTCATGCATTTTTTATACTTTCAGAAAATCCACAAAAAACCTGACCTGTCTTTATTCGATTATGACTAATATTTTGTGGTGTTTTTTTTTTTTCTCAAATATGAGGCAGAAAAAGAACAAGAGAGTTCATGGTTGCATCATGTACAAATAATTGCATTACATATAAAAAAGCAACCTCATCATATAGTCCCCAACTGAGCTTTCATAATAGTAATTTATTACTGCAATAATTTTTGGCAATAACACAGTTAAATAGTGAGGAGGAAAGATCATTCATACAGCTTGTCTTGCATGGTAGACTTAAGCAGGTGTTATACACTTTTTTTCCCATCACTGTGATAGCATCAAGGAACAGATTTTTGGGGTGAAACTTCTATAAAAACAAAATGCTTGGAAACAAGGCAATATTTCTAATACTGGTGTAAATGTGTAACAGGAGAGGAAATGTGTTTGTTAGTGGAGCCTGCCAAGTTGTATCCCCAAAAATACTTCTTACTGAAAGCTATGTGTATATTAAGTTTTCTTTTTGTTTGATTGCTTTTTTTTGTCCTTAGGCTTTGTAGGCAAGCTTTTAGGTATGGATATGATCTATGATGGAAAGTTTTTCTGTCAGTATGATGTCTCAGCTGAGCTGGGGAAAAACCATCACACACCCTAAACTCGTATATCTGTCTACACAGTATGCAGCTCTAATCTTGACTTAGCAAGAATGATTAAAGTAGGTGTGGTAGATGCACTGGTGGAAAAACTCCTTTAGTATCTTGTTTTGCTAAAATAGCTTCGCTAGAAGAGCAAATTGACAGAATCTCTTCAGTAGAGAGAAACAGGTTTATAGTACGGCTAATTATGAGGCACTCATGGCAGGAAAAGTGAATATATTACTTTTGAAGGATATGTGCCTTGAAAAGCAATATGGCTAAAAGCTTTAAAGAGTTTCAGTGAACACCAAATTATCTATGTGGTCCTAACATACTGTTGTGATTAAAAGGGCAAATGTAAGTCTTGAACATATGGACTCCAAACTATTAGAGAGGATTTGCATCAAATACTAAAGAAATTATGAAGTTCTACCAGAGCTGGAATAATATGGTTAGTAGTAAGGATGACTAATTATAGCAATAACCTAACAAGAGATGTGATGATCTCTCTGTAATTCAAAATATGTGTATAAAACCAGTTGTTTCTAGATAAGATATGTATTCTACTTTAAAGAAAGAATTGTTTTTCAAAACCAGCATCTTATGCTCCTTGCATCTAACCTTAGAAATGGAACTGAACACCATCACAGTAGAGGTGAGCTAACTCTACTTTCCAGGTTTAAAGGGTACCTCTTACAGTTTAAAAAAAAATCCTATGAGGGGTGAAATACATCTGCCTTAACTGTAGAGAGCTAAAAATGAGATATCTGAGTTATCCATTCAACCTTCCCAGTATGATCAGTGGCAAGAAATAAACATCAGAAGAAAGCTGTTCATCTCAACTTAAAACATACATCTAAGACAGATCAGATGAACTGCCCTCTGGAGGTGACTCTTTTTTGTCCTGTAAGGGAACTTGAAGGATTAGCTTCCAATATTTAGGCAAGTTCGTTAATGCAGGCAAATCCCTTCAGAGGTGTAGACTTGGCAGAGTGAAGGGCTTCAAGATTCTACAGCTTAAATAATTGCTTTAACTTTTCTTAAATTATACAATATCTTCTGCTCTCATCAATAAGAAAGAGACACAAAGATATTTTTTTTACAGTAAGTTGCGCTGATTTCTACAGTTCACCTCCCATTGCAGCAATATCTACATCAGGAACCCACATTCATAATTTTCTGTCTGTGGGTGACACAGAGGAGAGAGACACTGAGGATTAAAGGCTTGATTTAAATCCCATTAAAATGGGAGAGACTTGCATTGACTTTAATGGGATTTAGATTGAGTGCAGAGAAGGCTGAATGCTGAACTTCTGTCGGGTTTGAAGAACAGGGGGTATTAAAGGGCAAACTAATAATGCTTCTGTTAAATGTTAAGTACCATTCTTCAGAGAGACTTGCCAAACTGGTCATTCAGTCTCATTCATGATGACTAAAGTGACTCAGTAAGCAATAAACAAAATTATTAAAATAATTGCTAGTTGTCTTCATGTCTTCTAATCTTTGTTACATTCCAATAAAGTAAGATAAGTGTTTAAGACATGATGTATTTTCTAGATACTGTTAACAATTTATTTTATAGGGTAGCTTTTGCCATCTGTCAAGGAATATCTGTCTTCTATTGCTGCATTACTTGATTCATTTACAGGCCAATGAGAACATGTAGGACTACATTAAACCTACCAGTTGTGGTACCTAAGTGGACTGTAAGCCCCTATATGTCTAGAAAGTCCTGAGATACCTGTGTGAAATGAAGATAAAGCCAGCTGCAGTTGACAGATGCCTATGCTCCACTGAGCATATGGACAACAATTGGTTCAGTTCATTATGTGGACAGAGGAAGGACATGAAACTCATGAAATAGGAAGTGGGAGCTTTGGTTTTCAAGTCCTTCTTTTATAAAGGGCTTTGAATCCTTTGTTGCTATTTTATATAATTATTGCCAAAGTAGAGATGCAGGGACAGTCTTTGTTTGCTGTTAAAGCTGAATCACTGTGCAGGGGTGAAGGTAAGGGGCAATGGACACAAACTGAAACATCAGGAAATACCATTTTTAATGTGAGGAAGACTGAGCACTGGAACAGGTTTCCCGCAGTGCTTGTAGAGTCTCTCCCTTTGGAAAAGCTGATGGTCTGGACATGGTCCTGGGCAACCAGCTGTAGGTGGTCTTGCTTGAGCAAGAATGGTAGACCAGACGACCACCAGGGTCCCTCCCTACCTCAACAGTTATGTGATTCTGTGATGAGTGACATAGTCCATGAGGTAATGGGGGTGTCAACCAGGTCCCTGCTTCTGAATCGTTTTGAGAAATTTGTGGAAGGAGGGCATCCATTCAAGCTCAGTTCTGCTTGAACTGCTCAACCACTTTTTATTAATAAACCAAGGGATTACACCAGTGCCTGATGCATGCACCACAACACAAACTCACCTGGGGAGCCTTTGTTTCCCTGATCTAGGGAATGTCCTAGGAAAGTGGGCATTCCTTGTGTCCTAGGAGTGGGGGAGGGATGGGGCAACCACAACTCCTCCAAGCAACCTGTTCCAGTGCTTCACCACCCTCATAGTAAAGAATTTCTTCCTAATATCTAATCTCAATCTACCCTCTTCAAGTTTTAAATGTGAAAGTAAATATGAAACGTGCTGCATATGGGACGTTCTTAGTGAACCTCCTGTGCAGTTGATCTCCATGCTGCAATGGTTATGTAGAGAGGAGACTGGAATATCATTCAGCATTTCCACACTGAATATTGGATGAATATTTAAAATTCTCTTAAATCTACCATAATTAAGTTTCCAGGCAGAAAATGCAGCCATGTGGAAGCAACATGGCCAGTGATAACTCTGTATTTTCAAGAACTTTGAGGAACAGTAAACATCCAGCATACTTTTCCTTTTGCTGCCTGGACCAGGCAAAAGCTGTGTGTAATGTATAGTCTGGGAAGTAAAGGTCCTCTACCTTGGAGTAGGAATGCTGCCTGCTTGCTTGTGAACTGCTCTACGTGACCTTGTTGATAGATGAGGTGCCAGTACAGACAGGGCATTGCTGTTTTTGCCAGCATGGTGATAAGAGTGTAGTTTCCCTTGGTTGCTGAGGCTAGATTTTCCAAGAGTTTCCACATGATGTTCTGCAGAAATGTGCACACATATGTATTGACTGTATTTGGAATTTGAGACTGAAAACACCCATTATATAATTATCTTAAGTTAATTATTCTATTTAAAACAGCCCAAAGAATGAACCTGTATATGAAGAAGACATAATCCTCTCCACAGTTCTTTTAAAAATGTTAAATAAATTTACTTAAAGAAAAAGAACCCACATGTGCAATTCTAGGCTTGAAATCTAAGACATGATTTATTATTTGTTTAGAGTTGGAAAGGAGAGTAGATGGTACTGGAAATTAAACTGAATTTAAATATTTTTGTAGAGACCCAAGGTATTAACCACCTCCCCCTGACATATTTTAGAAAATTTTCTAAGTGCAGAAGAACAAAAATACATTAATATAATGAGACAAATCCCAGATTAGCAAGGCAATCTTTCACATGGCATTCAGGTAGACTCGGTCTTATTTACCGTTTGTTTTAAGAGATGTAAAAGACTTTTTCCACCAACAATTTTAAATTTGTGTGTATCTGTGCCAGTGTTAACACTGATGTGTCTTTACTACCTATGCTATACTAAAAAATCTGAATTTAGAAATAATTCCTAGCCTGTCTCACAAGTTACAACTAAATGTGTTTCTGCTCTTTTCATATATGACAAGAAATACAAATGGCAATCCAAAATAATTTAATTTCTGAATTAAATACTTTTGCTGACTGACTTGTAGTGACCTTACCATCCTTATTCTAAACAAATACTTGAATAGATCCTGTTTAGTCTCAGAAAACAAATCCAGCTTTTTCATGATGACTTTTGAAATGTGTTAAGGAGGGATTCTCTCTGGTGAAGAAAGACAGATTTCATTGGGTTTTTTCTTCACATTCAGGGCTTTGCATAATTTAGCAAGAAAAGAAAATCATGAATGCACTCATTGCTCATGCTAGCTGATGGCTGTTTCAGGTCAAATGAAGAAATTCAAGTAAGAATGAGAGGCCCACATTTGTGAGTGTCCTAGTTGCTGGAGAAGAGTAATAAGTTTTCTGCTCTTCTCCAGACACGTCAACCTTGGCTGCACTTTTGACTTTTGTATATAGCACAGATGAACAAGAGTGATGAATAAGCTTTGCTTTGTGTCAGGAGCAGCCTGCAGCCTAATGTCTGATACACTTTTTACAGGTGAGAAAAGGCAAACTGAGATTTGAAAAAAGTGTTATCATTCCCTGCTTTTTAGAAGGTACTGTGTCTCTTGAGTTAGTATATAAAGGGCTGGAAAGAAATAAGACAATGAATAACTTTTTTTTTAATAGTAAATACCATGCTTTTGCATAGCAAATACCTTAGTTTTGAATTCTAGAAGGAAGGTGGTTATGACTGCTGTATTCTTCATGGAGTTTATGCCTTAGAAGTGAGTTATGTGTGCATAGACTCTACCTGCCAGACTGAGTTTCTTGGAAAAGAAGCATAATTTAAAATTCCAATTATGTGTAAACATATGTTGAGCTACTCAGCTGTGCCAAAATAGTAACAATCTTGTGAGTGCTTAGAAGCTGACTATCACAGGATGTTCACTGGTTTAGATGTGGGACTGTATCCAAAATGTCACTAGGAATGTAACTAACAAGTTTGGTCATTTACTGATGGCTGAGGGAGGGTGGGTGGGGAGGGGATCTGTGGGAGATGACGCAGAGACCTTAGGGAGGCTTCTCACCACCCACTACACTGAGCGCATCAACTATGGCACACGAAAAGATACTGGGGAGAGCAGGCAGGACACCTCCAATTATTCCAGTCACAGGTGTTCAGGCAACTGAAAACCACCACTCGGGCTTTAGCATGGCTGATACCATTAATATGTGTATTTTGTTCCTGGTTCCTAGCGCAGGTCAATGTGCCAAGTTATGTTATGTGTACAAAACCATGGATCTAGATTTGGCTCTTGGTCCTTGGTCTTGTAAGTTATTTTCACAGCTTCTTAAAACAAATGGCTTGAAGCCCCTGATTTTAATCTGATTATTCCTATGTCTAAAATGATTCATGTTCTGAAGGCTTCCTACAACAAAACATAGTCCTAGTCTGACTTGTTCTTCCTCTTTCAATTTTTCTTTTAAGTATCCTAAATGATGGCTGACACTAGAACCAGGAATGCAGACACATTGACATCAAAAGCAATCGTAATATGGATGTGGCAACAAGGGTGGGGGACAGAGTGGAAGGAAGAGGAGCACTTTGAAGATGTCGTGATAACTCAGGCATGTTTAGATTCAGTAAGTAGGTGTGCCTTTTTCTGTATCCTGCTCATCTGCAAAGTAGGATGTTTGAAGGGAGGGAAAAAAGAAATGTTATTTCCAGTAAAGGGGAGGAGACTTAACAATGGCAAAGTTGTTATGAAAACACAAAAAGTGGAGAGAACATTAGAATTTTTAGCCAAGGAATAACTGGCTATACTGTGTATGTATTTGAAAAACAGCGGAAAATTGCTGCCTTTTCTGTTTTTCAAAGCACTGATGTTTATAATTTATTTGTTATTGAATTTTGTAAAACTGTTGCAATAAATATAAGGCTAGAACTGAGTAATATTTTCCCCTATTAGTTTGGTTATTTGCCAGAAACATGATTAAAACTATTTGTAAATTCAATCTGTACTTGTAAATACAAAATTTGGTTAGTTATTTTTTAATTGGAGACTAATAGATCAGGACTATGGCCATCTCTTGAAATTTTGGTGGAGGTAACTCAAGGAACCCATGTGCTGAGGTGGCCTCTGGGGTATCACAGAACCAAACCCAGGGCACCAGACATTAAGTCTCCCACAATGTTTGCCTAGCATGCCAGCACTCGTAGTCCTAATAAACTGAGACTCAGACCACTCATGATGAAGATGCACCAACAAGGTTTTATAAAGGCTCTACATTGTGTCTGTTAAGAGTAAGGGAGAAGCCATTTCCCAAGTGGATCTCAGCCTAAAAAGTTGCAGTGGTGGTCAATAGGACACACCACTCAGAGACACATTTTTAACCATAGAGTAATGGCACATTGAAGGCCAGGAACTGTGATTTTGCACAATAACAAGGCCCATATGTAACTGAGGAGAGCTTCCAGCTCTACTATTCTTCAAACATTGCAAACCTGCTGGCAAGATGAGAACAAACCAGAAGTCATTCCAATCACTGCTGGGGCGGTTGTGCATGTAGATCCAGTGGTATGGATATCCAGTGGGTCTACAAGGAAGGAGTACAATTAGTTCAACACCACTTAATAACTAGAGTAGTTTTTATTTTGCAGATGTTTCAGGGCATTATCCACAAAAAAAAAAAAAAAAAATATATATATAAATTCTACTTTCTACTTTTTTTCCCTTGAAAGTTGAATATATAATCCAGATCATGAAGATGCAACTTCAAAGGATTACCCTTGTCTGAGATGATCTTGAATACTGCCACTCATTTGGGCTAAAATCCATGTTTGGAATTATTATCAGAACCTTTCATTCTCACAGGCAAATTAATATTGAAATATTTAAGAGAAAACGTTAATAAGAGTGTTAATAAGAGACATTTAGAGAAAGTGTCAAACTACCCCAGGTCTCTACAGGTACATAAGGTATCTAAAATGTCAAAATGAATTTAAAATTCTTAGTTCAATTATTGCACGTATATATATATAAATGTGAATATAAATTTCTGTGTTGGGGGTTCTGTGATATAACTTGAAAAGTACTTACTTTAATTGGTACCAGATCAACCTTTCCTAATTTTGCTTTAAGTATTGCCAATTTGAGCTTTTGAAGACAGATTCACTGACTTTTAGTGGTCTGTTTCCCTCCCGATGTTCGTTAGCACCTCTATGCTATTTACCACCCTATATCCAACCAGTAAAGCAATTTGTGAGTACTCCCTTAACTCATTTCAGGGAAAATTAATTGGATTATTTTCTTTTGTTTAAGCAGTTTACCTGGTTTGCTCTGTCTGAAGTGGATTAGGAAACCCTAATATAAACTGTTCTTCTAGCAGAATTGTAGAAATGCTGAAATCTTTGGCAGTGACTTCTGCAGCAAGGCCTCACTCAAAGGAGCAGGGCAGGGCAATGATCTCCAGGGACAACTCCTCAAAGCACAAGAAGATCATTCGGATATGCAGGAAACAGCAGGTGTGGCAGGCAGCCAACTTGGCTGAACAGGGAACTCCTGGCTGAGCTCAAACACAAAATGGAAATATACAGATAGGGGAAATGGAAATCAGCTAAGGAGGAGTATGGAAATTATTGCTGGAGTTTGAAGGGGTAAAATTATGAAAACCCAAGCCTGGCTGGAGTTTAAACTGACTAGTGATAGGAAAGGCAATTGGAGGGACTTCTGAGTACATTGGGAGCAAAAGGAAGACCAACAAAAAATACAGATCCACTGATGAATAGGATGGATGACTTGATGATGAAGGATATAGAAAAGATAGATTGACTCAATGACCTGGTTCTTACTGGCAAAGTCTCCTTTTCAGCTTCCATAATCTCTGTGGCAGAATCTGGGGGAAAGAAATGTTAGCCCAGGTAGTGTGTGTCGGAATTAGAGACCACTTAAGCAAACTGGACATATACAAGACCGTGGGACTGGACAGAATGCATCAAAGATTGCCAACGGATCTGGTTTATGTCACTGAGGTTCTCTTCATCATCATCTTTGAAAAGTGGTTGAGAATGCAGGAGGTTCTTGATGATGTGAAAAAGACAAATGTCATGTACATCTTCAGAAAGTGCAAGGAAGAGGATCTGGAAGACTACAGGCCAGTCAGTCTTACTTCAGTCTGTGGGGAAGTTATAGAGCAAATCCTGCTGGAGACCATTTCCAGGTACATGGAGGAAAATAATGTGGTTTGCCAAGGGCAAATCATGCCTAACCAGGAATACCTGTAGAGCCTTTAAGTTCCTTGAACCAAATATCATAGAATCATAGAATATATTGAGTTGGAAGGGACCCAATGGGATCATCAACTCCTAGCCCTGCACAGGACACCTGGATAATCACACCATGTGCCTGAGAGTGTTGTCCAAGCAATTTACTATCTCATCTCAGAAAAGGTGGCAGTTATGCCAAACTGCATTAAGCCAATTAAGTTTTACAGTCAAAATGATTTCATCAAGCACATAGGGAAGGGAGAAAAACATTCACACTGGAAAAGGGTGGGAGGTAAAGACTGCATTATTTTCCTTTAGTAACCGCAGGGTATAAGTAACTGAGGCCCATCACTATTTCTTGTACCTCTCACATGAAATCAACAGAAAATCCCATATTTGAATACATTTGGTCTCTGACATTGGTTACATTTAGGGTAAAACTTAGCTTGAGAAAAACTTGCTTTTCCTTTTCCAATTAATATACCTTGCTTTCAACTGATTTAGAGGCAGGTTTTCTCCCCTGGCCTTTAAGGTTAATGAAAGATAATGGTTATTAATAGTGTTTCTGTGGAAAGATCTTTAAACAAAGGTTTTCGCTGTTGTCTAGGAAAAACAGAACTTCAAAATGTCTCTAAATCTCTTTTGGAACTGAAGACCAAGAAGATCCAAAGCAAGAACACTTCAGCTAACAGCACTTGGTTTCTATTTTCACCTGTCTCTCCAAGAAGTACAATATTCTGTAAGAGCTCGAAAGATATCCTTGGAGTGCCCAATACAGGGGAATAACAGTTTTTAAGAACATGTACATCTGAGCTATTCTCTTTAAACTCTTTTTACTGCTAAAGTGTCATTTTATTGTTGGAAAATAGTAGACCCCCTGTGATATTCTGATACAGATCTCCAAAATAGTTAAAATAGATCTCAATTTGAGGGTGCCTCTTTTTCTCCACTGACTAAAAAGCAAACCTAGTATGATTATGTAGGTATCTGTTCTGCAGTCATTTAGAGTTAGTGGAGATTATTTCCACCTGGCACATCTGGCCTCTGGTCTGACCATGCTGATCTACCATTAAAGTGGCGTCATGGAAGGCTAATTGGAAAAACACTAGTGCCAAACATCAAAAGAACAGTTGGGATTTGTAAGGCTTGATATTATATTTGCAGAGGTGCTACAAGAAGAATACGTGCTGGCAGCCTAGATATGTGGAGCCAAGAAAAAGAATGGAATGATACTCTGCCCTTTCCTGGGATCAGACAACAGAGTAAGTTGTAGCCTTCATATACGTGTCCAAACATGCACACTAAAGCTTCTACTTACCACAACCAAAGAGAAATCAACCCAAGCACCATATGAGGGGTTTTTCTTTTTATTTTTGTTACTTCGTGTTGTTACCTCAAAGCAGGAATAATTATAAAAAAAGCTGCCACTTTTTTCTTGCAGAGGTGAAAACACATTTTAAGCATGCACAAACAGTACACATTATTAAAACGATCACCAAGGACTGCAACTAACTTCTAAGAGAAATGAATTTCTTTTCTATGTCTGACACTGGTCTGGTGTATGCTGTTATGAAGATGTAGCTGTTGAATGCCATGAGAGTTTAATTCCTCAGTGTAAGCAAAACTTTTCTGTGTGTCTTTGTGTTCTTACATGATAGTGGTACTACTACCTGGTGATGGGAATGCTTTCACTACTTTCTGTACAAAGCAATGGTAACCAGATCCTTCTGGGATTCTTTGCTCCCATTAAGCCTGCATTGGTCCATTGCTGGATGGTCGAAGTGGCAGGATGCCTGAATCATCTGAGAGTGGCAGCCTTTTCTATTCAGTCTGCATCTCTTAGTTGTATGCACAGTACTGACTCTTATCATTCAGTATGATACAAAGATCCAGTCAGAAGAAATAATATGAGAAGAATTATGAATAACAAAGACCTACTTAGAAATATTTTACCAGATGTTGAAAAAGTGACAGTATTCCAAAGAAAACAGAGTGTTTGATCAAAGAAAAGAAGTTTTAATGTAAGAGAAATCAGAGCAGAACAAATAATAAAAAAGAATATATATTTATGAGTAAAATCAGGGGTATATTTATGAGTGATATCAGTGAACAGCATAGAAGCCAGCACATAAAGAAAATTAATGAAGATTAAGGAATGGAAGTGGAAACCTGTAACCATCTGGGTCAAAGAAAAAGTATTTTCTGAGTAGATCCAAACAAAACCAATACTAACAATAATAAAGGCAGGACGACACTAATAGAATTGCAATAGCTGACACAGAAAAGGCAGTCATAAGTGTTTCAGTTCTGTATTATGGACTGAGGAGAAAAAAGAATAATGTCTTCCTGTTGGGTGATGCTGATCTGATATCCTCCAGTGGTACTAAGGATAGGTACAGGTGCAAGACATCACATGATCTTAAGTTAGCAGTTCCAATCATCTTGCAACCAAACCCTTGTCAAGTTTAATGTTGAGGTTAGTGTAAAGAACCTCTGGTCTTGATTTTCAAGAAGCCTTGGAATTTTCAGAGGACTGGGTAGAAGTTAATATTGTGCCATTATTTTAAAACAGAAAAAAAACCAGACCTGGATAATGCAGGGATAAAAGCCCAGACCTGGATAATACAGGCTTGGCAGTCAAAGCACAGTATTAGGACAAATAATGAATCAATATACATACACTGATTAAAACTACCAAGAAATGTTAATATCACTATTTCAGTCAATAAAATTGAGAGAAATTTATCTTGGCAAAGTTACTGAATATTTTGAATGAAGATCCAAATTTGGTTGGAGAACTGAGGAACTTCTGGTAGAGGTTTGACTTGGTACTGTATGAGATCATTAATACACTACAGAAAAACAGGTCAATGTAGCACACATTACATTGATGCAAAACTGTTTATCTCCATACATAATTGTAACAAAAGAGGGTTTCTGCGTCTTTTTTGATTAACTGTGTTTTCCATGAGATGCCAGAGGGACTATTTTTTTGCTCTGTGTCATTGAGAATTTTTACCAATGGTTAGGCAAAAGGACATAACATTCTGACAAAATTTGGTGATGGCACATAGATAACAGGAGTGAAAAAATTAAGAAGAGATGGATTAACAACAAAGAGTATCCAGGGACACTGTGTAAGCAAGAATAGACAAAAAATTGTACAGCCAAATAGAGGGTCTAACATATAGGAACAGAAATGTAAACCATAAAAACAGGAGTGAGGACTTTTCTATGAAGCACAGATTCTGAAGAGGACATGTCATAACACTTTATTGGGATCATATGGACAAAAAAAAAAGGCAAATACTATCATTAGGTATATCCACTGGACAGAAGTGGAAGGTGAAGTCATTGCCACATTTGGCAGAAAAGTAATTGCTACTTGGAATAGAGCATCCAGTTCTAGTGCTCCGAATTCATGATGGATGTGAATAATTTGGAGAAGGGTCAAAGAAAAGCCATGGGAATATTAAGGACGTGGAAAGTCTCCAGCAGTGCAATCTACTTAGCTTATCAACGTGATGACTTAAGGATAACTGGTCACGGTACACAAAACAGGACAAACAGCAAAGAGCTGTTCAGTCCAACAGTCAGAGGTCTGACAAGCTCCTCTGTCAAATAGGTGAAGCTAAAAATTCAAACAAAAATAAAGGCACTTTTTTTTCTTAGCAATCCATTACATTAGTGGATATATTTTCCTTATTCTTAGGCTATATTCTTAGGCTTCACCTAAGAAGTGCAGAATTACTGCCAGTTTTTAAATCTAGATTGGGTGTTTCTCTAAAGACAAGTTTAATTTTCAGTGGGACTACTTATCCTGAAGCAGAAATAACCCTGTGAGACTCTGTAGACTCTGTCATTGGTGGGATCAGACTGGATATTTGAGCCCTTCTGCCCTTTTTCTACTGTATGGATATGCCCATTCTTCGGTATGCTCTGAGAGAGCTGGTATCTGTATTTATATGGTGTGACATGGGGGTGATGCTACCTTAGATCTGATAAGCAGCACAGCAGCATTATTCTGGTGATGAGCTCAGGCTAATTAACCATGTCGTGCACAAGGGCTAGTCAATCATCTGTGGTAACATGACTATGCTGCTTTTCCTTGTGGAGCTGACTCTACACAATCCAGAGTTGTGCAGCTGTTTGGTGTATGCATGGTTCAATATAGATCCTAAGCAAGTTTGTTTTCATGTACTAAAAAAATGGTTGCAATAAAGTGCTTCTCTCTTTAATGAAAGTAAAGTCATTACTGTAACTTGTGGTATTTTAAACTGTTTTATGTATTCTGACACCAGTGATAGCTCAGACATTACAGGGTGTCTGATTCTCTTAGCATATTAGCCACACTATGACACATTATTCCTGGTTTTCTTAGCTGTTTTTTGGCTCTGATGTTCCTACTTGTATCATTTAATGAGAAACATTGAACAGAGGATTTATTGTGACATTATTTATATTGAGAAGAGGAAATAGATGATGAGGAAGTGAATAACTCTTCTGTGAAAAACTATGAAATGACAAAAATCTAATGGAGTAATTTTTACAGTTTGTAATTGTTTACTATATCAGTCAGTAGGTGAGTCATTGCACCAGAACCTCTCTTACTTTTTATTTACTCCAAATAAATATTTGCAACATGCAAGTAATTATTTACATTACTGAGTCTCATCCCTGGAATTTTCCAGAGACATTCTCTGATTCCACGATACCTGTGTGGGCTAAGGATGTATATTATATACTCTGCCTTATACAAGGGTTCTCCTACATGTTTTAGTCACTTGGAACTTTACAACAACTTTCTAAAAAGATTTCCCCAAATAAACAACCCCAATACACAAATATGTGATGAAAACTTAGAATTAAAATTACAGCTTTCTCACTAAATGAAAGTATAGAAATACTAATAATCTGAGAAATAAATAGAAATCAAACAAAAAAAAATAGAGAGGTGAGAAGGCTGAGAATAGCTATAAAAATGGTGAACACGTATATAGATTAAATCAAGATAGGCTAACTATATGAAAAGTTTAGATGCCTCCTGAATCATTCTTCCTTAGGTGCTTCTGATCTTGTCTACAGCAATTTGGTTCAGAGCAGTAGAATGGGTTTGTAAATAAAACCCTCAATTTTCTTCACTTGCTGGGATTTGGTTTGGTTCTTATACCACTTTCAATGGTTTCAAAGTAGATCAGCTTCGGAAGAAACAAAATCTGTCTCCATTTGAATTGTCCTCCAATGTCTGTGTGAGCCTATGGAGTCCACATCATGCCCAATGCAGATCTAATAGACATGTGGCAGTACAAGGCCACTGAGAAATCCTGTGTCATTCCAGTTTGGGTTTTGTGCTATATTAAGGGTCATGTGCCATGACTGCAAAGGCTGCTGTGCCTTTTAAAACCTGAGGACCACGAGCTGTATAATCTACATAGTACCTAGCTGCATCAGAAACTGTTCACTCTGCCTCTGTCTTTTTTTGTTCAAGAAATTATTTCTATTACAGTTTCACCGAGTGAGCTGCCAATGTGGCAGCTCTGAGAATAGATTTTAAAGCTCCCTTCCCTTCCCTGATCACAGTTCCATTGAATACTATTCTGTTCAGCATTGCCAATCCCATCCCTTGCACACAAACAAGAAACCATTTCTTCAGGCCCAGAATGTTGAATTGACTGTGCTCAAAGCAGTAGCCATGACAAGGACACCAATTCTACTTGTCTTCTGCTTCAGAGAAAGGGAGATCCCAGAGGGTAGGTCTTTAAAAGAGGCCCCTGCAGATTAAGTTTCCATTCCTCCCCTATCGTGTTTCACAATCCATGTTGTACAAACTCAGAGTGGGAAGGTAGTTTTGGCAGAAGGCAGCACAGAATCACTTGGATACAGCAGGAACATGAACAGAAAGAGGGATCTGTTCAAGAGTGTCTTTACATGCAGTGGTAGTTTGGACAATGATGTGTTTGATTTACATGAGACAGGAATAAGGACTGACTAGCTTAGAGGTTGGACTTTGACTTTTCCTTGACTTTGTCATATAGGATGTCCTCGTGAACACCATGGAGAAAATTTATCTAAAAAGTAACCACTCTAATATTGTCCTAAATTCAAATTTTTTTAAAACCATCCTTAAACAGGAGCTATCTCTCTCACATTGGTAGATTATTTCAAGCAAGACCTTACATTTCAAGTAAGAATCATTTGCGCACGTTGTTCTGTTCAGTACTTTTGCAATTGACTTGGACTGGTTATACACAGTGTACACTTAATGGATTACATATGAAATAGAATATGGAAGAAATATGGGAGATGGTATTAGAATTTAAAACTACCTTGATGAATCAAAGACCACTAAGGTGGTCTGCAGCCATCAGTGTGAAACTAGGTAAAGGCTAGTAGTGTATGCTGCTAAAAGCAGCAAAGGTCAGTGGTGGTAATGGGCCAATACGTAAAGATAATTTAGTGTTTTTATCATTGCAAAAAGAGAAAAATCTCATTCTGGGACATACTGAAAGGAGAGTCATATGTATGAAAAATATTTTGTAGAGTTCCAGTGTGAGATAACTTTGATTTTAACATCTTTCAAATGTTGTGCAGTAGATTTTGGTGTGTATTGTGTGCCTATTACAGCAAAACATCACGATCTTAAGTGCTTACACTGCAGTTGCAGCTGCAAATCTATAATCCTGTATTACATAGAAGTCTGGTGCAATTTTTAATGTGGTATACGTTTTAAAGAGTAATATAAAAGCATATTGATAAAAATAGGTGAAGGAACTGACAAGCCTTTTTAAGCAAGGAGCCTTGAAGAGAAAGTTCCTAATCGAAGTGGACAATGTGTTCCCTCCTTCTGCTTAACTGCTATTAAGGAATGCATCTGCTTATCTTCATTAACTGTACTTGACATCTGTATATATATGATGTGTGTTTCACAACTTCCTTCCCACTTTTCAAGAAGCACAACAAAGTCAAAGGTTTCTGAGCAACAGAATTACTGCTTCAACATCACTTGAAATGCATACAATTGTTTATGGGACAAAATGGATAAAAGTGTATACAGTAGCTCTAGTGTCACCTTACAAATAAGGTATTCCTTTTCTTCTTATCCTCCAAAAGAAGCAGTAGTTCATATTATTTAATCTGGTTATAGAAAAAAATATTCAGAAAAAAAAATTCGTGAGAGATCAGGGCTTCATATTGGTTATACAGTGAGTTAATGCAATGAGAGGCCCAGTCATAACTTAATCCCTCTTGAAGGATATAAAGCGGTAGACAAACCCCAGATATGCTAGTCTACAGAAAGAAGACATGCAGACTTTGAATATTTATTTAAAACTAAAAGTAAACATACCTACCTAGTATTATTAGTACTATATCTGATATGCATTTGCCCACAATAAACTAAACTAAACTAAACTGAACTAAACTAAACTGAACTAAACTAAACTATTTTCTAAGAAAGCTCAACACATCTTTACCTGGCAAACTTCCATTTATTTCAGCTGTCCAGCTATCTCACAAGGAAGACAGTTTTGGTGCATTTTAAGAGAAGTTTTCCAAAATATCTACTGAATCTTGTAGTTACAAGTACATCTTTTCTTGCTCAATACTGCATATGAAAACATCCGTTTTTTATCTATAATATCACAGTATATTTTTAATGATTAATTAAAGAAAAGTGATTAATGAAAAAAACTTAACCAACACTGAAATAGGAACATGGAAGGGAAAAATGGAAACTTTTTTTCTGTTGCAGTAACCTGTCTGTCTGATCTCATGTCTATTCTCTGACAGTGGCAGTGTTCTTAGGTCCAGATGGACTACATTTGAATCACTGAATTGCTGAAGTTGGCAGTGACCTTTGGAGATCATGTGCTCCAACATCTCACTCCAAGCAGGGTCACTTACAGAGGAGGGTGCACAGGGCTGTACTCTACCAGGTTTTCAGTATCTCCAAGGATGAAGGCTCTACAGCCTCTCTGAGAAACCTGTTCCAGTTTTCCATTACAGAATGTTTTTCTTATAAGTAAATTTTCCTGTGTTTCAATCTTTACTCACTGCCTCTTGTCTGTTCACTAGGCATCACTGACAGGTGTCTGGCTTTGTTTTCTTTACTCCCCTGTCAGGTACTTATACCCATCAATGAGATCTTCCCCCAGCCTTCTTTTCTCCAGGGTAAGGAGTCCCAGATATCTGAACTGCTCCTGATCTGTCAAATCCTCCTAAAGTGCATTTAAGCAATGAAATACCTTAAAACAAATATTGCCAGTTCTTTGTTGATTCTTTCAAACAAATGCAATCAAATGTATTGGAGAAGTATTGGAGAGGGACTTTTTACAAGGGCGTGTAGTGGCAGGACAAGGGGGAATGGCTTTAAATTTGAAAGGACAGGTTTAGGTTAGATGTTAGGAAGAAATTCTTTATGGTGAGGGTGGTGAGACACTGGAACAGGTTCTGATTGAAGCTGTCTATGTCCCATCCCTGAAGTGTTCAAGGACAGGTTGGATGGGGCTTTGAGCAACCTGGTCTAGTAGAAGGTGTCCCTGCCTATGGTTCCTTCCAACTCAAAGCAATCTACGAAATTTCTGAATATAAGCAAACAACCCCCCCCTTTTTTTTTTTAATACAGTCAATAAATTATGATGAACTTGCTATATTTGTACAGTCAAATGGTTCAAGCACTTAGCCTTGCTTTTGTAAGCAGTTACATATCACTTAGGAGCCACCTGCATGACAACAGATTGACACTAGCTCATTCTACCCAAGATCTTAGTCTGCTTTGCTCTGGAAGCAATTAAACTACTTTAGCTTGAGCTTGGAGCACAAGGACGTCTCCAGCTCATGGCTTTCTACACTCAACCTTGTAGACATCCCTAATGCTTATTCAAATAATTGAGCACTATTTAATGAATTCCAGATTATAATAAATCTTTCTAACTATGCAACTAAAAGATACACAAAGATTTAAAAGCCTTTTAAAACATGTTTATAAAACTTAACAGTCAGTTAAAAAGGCTTGATTTAGATCCACTTAACATTGAGTTGACATATGCTTAAAGAAACTCTGAGTGTTAAGATACTGATTTTACATATAAATTCTGCTTTTCATCCCGAAACACTCCCAAATACCCTAAACTGACAATGGATTTGGAAGGCTCCCATTTTCTAGTATTGAAATGCACTTTCCTCCAGTGCAAGTCACAGCAGATGTTTCCCCGCAAAGTGTGAAACTGCAGAACAGGGCAATATGCTCTGCTAACTCATGCATTGACAGGAAGAGAGAAGAACAGAACAGAGGAAACAGATTTTTATTTGTAATTATTTAATTTGGAATTTGACCAAGACCCCATAGTTGGCAATCCTGCTCTTCTGTAGGAGTGCCATGAAATGTGATTCTACTGTGGGTTTTGCAACTCGTTGGGAAGACTGGAGTAATCATGGTCAGACCTTGAACAGTTGGAAAATTTGGTTACTTCTATGAAAGCTGTAAGTTCTTCAGTTCAGGCAAAAGCACAGAAGTCTCAGTAAATTACATGTACTCAAATTTTCTGGTATTTTTACTCCCAACTATACCTTCTCTAGTTTTTTCTTCTGCATCTTTTATGTTGTGGCCAATATTTTTGCTTATGTAATATATGTATATTTGTATATGTACATACACACAGAGATAAAAATGCATTATGCATAGATATGTTTATAAATACAGTAATTTAAAGGTATTTGACTTGTATACTAAGTATTACAATATCAATTTATTCTGTCAACTAAAAATAATTTGATTTCTCTCATAAACTGAGTATATACATAAACAAATATTAAATGACCTCACCTATATGTGACAAATAGATCTTCCTATGAAGACATTTGTAAGTGAAATACATCAACTAAAGTATGAACACTTTTATAAAGGTCAAATGCTTCTAAGATACTTAATAGTGAGTTGCAAATATTTAGGAGCTTGCCATATTCTTTGTCTGTCTGTTCTTTGAAATTTGGTCAAACAAATTTAACAAGATTGTTTTAGTAGTTAGTTCAACAGGAAGGATCTTCATAACCTTGGAGGTGCTTGAAGTAGAGCATTGATTTCACAATCTGTTTCCATCTCCTATGAAAATATGAAGTTCTAAATTTTTTTTGAAAACAATATTTTTTTGTTGTCATAAAATGGCCAGGAAAGTTACAAAATTTGATTCTATGAAGAATTTTAAATTATAAATTCTTAAAATGACAAAATTATAAAATTATTTTATAACCAATTATATTTGGAACTTATTAATACCAGTTAATAAAAGTTTAGACATATTTTCATTACAATTCAAAATATAGCCATGCAGTGTCAGTAGTACATGATTTGTCAGTATTTCAAATTTTTATATCCACTTCAGAAAACAATAAAAATATTTTTGTCAGTGAATAGTTATTTTTATTATTAATGCTAATGAACACATAATTTAAAAATGTAAGAGGCTAGTCCAATAGTTAGGCAGACATTCATAATTTGCGTATGTGACATACATAGCTTACATTAGTCATATTCTGGCATGAATTAATGTAAAATTGTTTACAAGTCTAATAAAAACTCCTTAAAATCAAACATCAAAGTTATAGAACACATTAAAAGTGGCATGTTCAGATTTTTTTAAGAAGTCAGTGGACTACGTTTTGTTCAGATTGATATGGTTTTTAAAAAATTCTTGATTTCATTGTAAACTTTTTCAGATAAAACTAATGAAAAACATTCTGTATACTACACATTTTATATTACATAATATGCAATATTACTCGTATAAATATGCATCAAAAGTGTATGCACCTGGTTACTGTAGGTGTCAAGTATTCGATTTACAGCAGAAGTGAACCCTTCCTGCTACGTCTGCACTAGGACATTAAGAAGACCAATGGGGCCAAATCTGTAGGACATGCTACCTACTGCAGGTGCATTTCAGGGAAAAGCTTCCAGTATCTTTGGCAAACTCCATTCTGGTTCTGTGAACACCCATTAGTAATTACGATGTTTGCTACAGTTTTGTTTATGAAAAAAAAAAAAAGGAAAGAAGAAAAATCCAGTTTGCCCCTGAATTCTGCCATCTCGCAGCTCAAACTAAAACTTACCAAATCCTCCAGTTTTGGTTTTGTCAGCTTGGCATGTTTCTTTCCTGCCCCTGCAAAGGCTGAACATGTTGGGGAAGATGTGAGCATCTTCGGGATTTATCATTAACCTTTTTCCTGATAGCTTCAAATGAGACCCATTGTCTGACTCCCTGGGTTTCACCATTGATCTGTTTCCTCAGGGTAAACAGACTTATGAGCAACTCACACAAACTGGGAAATGAAGGTCATGAAAAGGTAAAATGGCAACAAATGTTTCCCCTCATCCCGCTCACCCAAGAGCAAAACTAGTAGAAGCAATTTCTGGAGGATGTGATTTGCAAAGAAAGTATGGTTACCCTAATTTTTTATCAGTGTTTCAGGTTTTACTGGGTTTCAGGATTTGACTCCCACTTTTTTCCAGGGCACTTCTCTAGGGTGACTATAGGGGATGTGAAGTTTTATGGCAATACTGAAGTCATAGTTTTAGATATCCACTGATGGGTATCATCTAAATATTGATGTGTTTTCCATATTACTGTTCTGAAAAATTTTGATGCAGGCCTTACATGCCACAACATTCATAGCCTTATGCTGAGGTGTATGACCTGACTACTTACCACATCATACTTCAAAATTCCTTTCAGATACTACCTCCCACAATCAGGACACCCTTGGATTGTCACCAAGATTTAATGGAGGTTTAGGATACTGATTACTAAGGTAAAATATTAATTTCTGAAGATTTTATTTTTTATTATAGTAGATTTTTCTTGCTGATAGTTTTATTTTTCAAGAGAATTAAAGAGGACTGGGTGGGGGCTGTGCCCTTTCACTGGTAAGGGTGATCTTTGGGACCTCCTTCACAGATAAATGAGAGTACATTAAAAAAACTGGCAAGACCAAACAGATGTCGGGGTTTTATTTAATGTTTTTAAGCTAGCAATTGCAAGTCAGTAAATCACGTGACTACTGCTGTTACATAACACAGTTCTCTTACCACTGCTGACTGAGAAGAAAAATGACCAGCAGAAAATATAAGGCTAATCTTGAGTCCTTCTCTTTCCTTTGGTCTTCTAATGTGTTCAGCAACTTGGCTTAGAAATTTAAACAGAGGTGCACAGCATGTACATGGAGAACTTTCAGGCCTTCTTGAGCAGAGTACAAGAACCCAGTGGTCAGAGCAGCAGGCTGCAGAAGACTGCAGTAAAAAGTGAACCACTCTATGGACCAGACCCAGGCACAGGTTGCCAGTTGGACCATCCTGCTCCACCAACACCAGAGTACCAAATCTGCCCTTCTCAGGAGGGGTCAGAGCGAGCCAGTGTTTGAAGAACGTAAGCTACATGTATATGCATGTTGCTGGGAAAGTTCTAGTGTGTTTAGGAAACTGTCAACAAGCTGCAGTTAATCTCCCCAGCGAAAGAGCCAAGACCACAGTAGATAAAAAGTTAGCTGGGCTGTGAAGACTATGGCCTATCTGTAGAAGGCTGTAGGATCTTCAACAAAATATGCAAAAAATGCTTCTTCATAGTGAGTGGTTGGTGAAGACCTTGGACCATAGGACAGGATAAAGGGAAAGGAAGTGAAGAGGCCAGGAGAGATATTAAGTAGAACATTTACTTGCAAGGTATCTCCTCTCTACGGTGTTTCTGTTCCAAGCACACGGAAACTTGAAACTACATGCTAAAGGTGCTGGGACTACAAAAAAAGACAAATTTACATGGATGCAGCAGGCCACCAAGTAAAGAGAAGGAAACCTAACTATTAGGAGCAAAACAGCAGTAGTATCAAACACATTTTGGGATGTACAGATACTGCAAACATCTAGTTATATATTTGACCAGTTACAGCATATTTAGTCTGATACTGTTTTCCACTGCTTTAAGAAAGGTAAATGAAAATATGCACAAAATTACACTGTCAGCATACAAAGGTATGATGCTTTTCAAATGGCATATTCCACCATCGAGTGTATACACTTCTAAATTAATGAACTAAAAGCTTCGTGACTTTTACTTGTGATGTCCCTAACATAAGAGAATTTGTGACTATATATGGGTGTGTAGAGAAGAGATTGAGATGGACATTTTGAGCAAAAACAAACAGAGCAAAGATAAGCATGATTGTTCCAATAAACATTGGACAATTTTGCAATGCATATGCAAGTCTGAACTCTTTTCAACTAGCTATATAAAACCATCCCCCTCAAAAGCTTTGATATTTAGTTCTGAATTGCTTACTCCTTTTTATATCTCTGTTACTTTTTAATAATTGAGACCCCCCAGAAGAAAAAAGGCCAGACATCTTTTTGTAATGAATCAAAACTACAAATATTTTATTGGTAATTTAGTATGTTTACACTGCCTGAACCACAGAAGTTCCTATTTTAAGTGAACACAGAAAATGAAATATAGAATTATTTTACACAACTATACAGAACAGTATTAAAAGATCCTTTAAACATTATTTCAGTTCATACGACATTTTCTTGCTAAGCCACTAACGATTAAGAGCTGTTTGGGACACTGAAATGTCACAGCTCACAGCAGATGCTCCGTAACTGTCAAATTTTGCATTTGATTCTCTGAGTTGTAGTACCAGTGTTTCCATTCAGTTTAGGCAGAATTCAGAGCAGCTGGGGAACTAAAATCAAACAACTCTCTGAAGGTCAAAACCCAGAGCTGTGATGTAGTTTCTTGCAAGTTTTTTTTCATCTTGAGCTATTCTGTATCAACTCATCAGACCACTGGGACAGATGACTCTTACTCTGTCATACCACTCTCTGCAAGCACATCGAACTCCTGTAAAGAAGGCTGTGCCTCTCTGCAGTTGTTATGCTACCCCTGTTTGGGGCTTAGAGAGCCTTAGACTGGGTGTTTTACCCCACAAGCTTATTTTACCCTCTTTTCCCACCTTTCCTAATCAACTCCTTAAAAACTAAAAACTTAGCTTTTTTTAGTTCAAGGTAGCAAATGTCAGCTAGGTTTTTCCAAGAGCTATGTTCTGCGTCCCTAGTTCTGCTCCAGCTGAATTGAATGGTTAAACATTCACTGATTTCAGTGAACGGAGGCATAGACCTATACTGAGGATTTCAGAAAACACCTGTATTGAGTATTAAGATATTTAATCTTAGCTAGAACTGTATAGGAGCAGAAGTTTTGAAATTTTTCATTACGGGAAATGAGAACGTAACTAAAAATACTGCTTTGAATAATACTGGAAAAAGGACAAAAAGTGCACTAATATTTGTATATTTAATTTGTATATTAAAGGGGGCAGTATATATTGGCTTTATTTGCAAAACCTAAATATCTGACTTAGCAGGACTTGTCTTAACTAAGAATTAGTCCAGGAAAAAATGAAAAGTATGTTACACAATTGCCAATAGAACAGCTATATTTTAAATAAAAATAACAATAATATAAATGTACAATATTGTAACGATATAATTTGATGAAAATAACACTGATCAGTATCAAACTTAGGATTTAACTGATTATCCATCCTTAACAGATGAAATGCATTTCACAGAAATAGATGCAGGTAGGGTGAAGTGAAGTAATATTCACAGCTTACTGTGAGAAAGTTACCGTGAAAGTTAAGTTAAAAAAGTAAAGAACAAAACTTAGAATAGAATTATATTTATAAAAGTTCAGCATTATAGCAGTTGAGTGCATTTGCTGCAGAAAGGTGGTAACAGCAACCTAATGGTAAACAACATACATGCTTGCACACAATACTCACACACACATCCCCACACCCACACACCCATGTGCCCATGGTCAAATGCATGTGCATAGGTTCTCCTCAGCTTGATTATACAAGCATACACTTATTAGCTTTTGATGGGGGTAACACCACAACTGGGGTTCACCTCCCCCGTTATTAGCTCTCTGCAAGGTAGCTGTGGCTACCTAAAGTCAGAAAATCATCTAAGTTAATATCATCAGTTGAACATTTTAATGAAAGCTGTTTTCATGCAGAGCATATTTAAAGCACTTTATTAAAAAATCTGAAGTTAATCAAAATTGGAAAACAAGGTAAAAATCCTTACATGAGAAATTTGGAAATTTAAAATAAAAAAGTTCCTGAGTTTTGATAAATATTTGTATTATAATAAAATACCAACCCTATTGAAAACATGTATTTTATAAAAGCATGTTGTATGACAATTTTTCCTGAAAAACTCATGCTTTAGTGCATGAAATACGTTAATAAGTCTTTGGGGACATCTGTAACAAATTAATAGGAAACGAAAAGCCAAAGAATGACCCATCATATATGTACAAAATGTGCATTGCTCCTGGCAACACACACCATGTTTACGACAGGCATCTTCATCTTTCTGTTTTCTTACAGGGTCCTGCCCATATCTTAATACTTTACAATTAATTATGTTTCTCTAAACTATTTACAGATGCAGAAACTAATCACACGTCTTCTTAAGCCCATAAATATGAAACTAGAGAAGTAGAACATATTTTAAAACAGTATGAAGATGAGCATGCTACATAGTACTGTTCTCTAGAAGTACAGTTCATGAATTATTTTCTTTATTAAGATTTAAATCTAAATGAAAATAGTTCCAATTCTCTCTGTTTTCCTTGATTAAATTTTTTTCTAAAGCATTTTTCCCCAAGATAGTATTTGGATTGCAAAAACAGTTGTAAATTGTTGTAAAAGTATCTCCAGTAAAGAACCATCAGGCTCTCAAATGCCCACTTTTTACATGGAATACCATCAATTTGTTTTCAGCTAAAAATAGCTGAAATATCAGCCATTGCTTGTATGTTTCTAGTAGTTACAATTTTTTGTTTTTCGTGTGTTTTTCTCTCTTTTGCTATGAGTAAGCACAAATACTCATACCCACAGTGCTGCCAAATGCCCTAAACATGCACAATGGTTACAGAATGGTATTTATAGAATCCTTGGGAGGTTCCTTCTAACAATAATAAGTAAAAACAATCATCAACGTAAAATGCACTTTTGACTTCACTGCATCCTTTAATATTTTCAGTAGCTATCCCTATAGAATCCCTGATAAAAATTCTACTTTTTTTTTTACATTTAAGCATCTATTAAAAAATATTTAATGCTTTTTAAAAAACAACTCACAATAGTGATGGTGGTTAATCTGCTTTATAAAAGATAATACACTGAGTTATATATAATAATGGCTTTGATCCAATTAACTTTATATTATAATACTTAGTAATTACTGTGACTTCAGTTCCTACAACTGTTACAGAGAATACAAATGAACGTTTAATGTACAGGAAGTGGGGATCATTTGGAAGTGCTGATTCAGAAGTATTCAAGTGCTAACAATGACTCGTTCTTTCTATGCTTTTCTTTGCGTTCCATAAATGACAATTTTATAAATGTCCGTGATTTTCAATGTGACACAGTTTTAGGGCAGTTTTTTTTCATGCTCTTTTTTTGTGCAAATACAAAACTATATATTTCTGAACATTACCATCTTGTTAAAAGTAATTACCGCTTTTACTTAAAAAGGCACCAACTTTAATGTAAGAGAATATATCTTTTATGCTTGTTTTATGAAGAGCTGTACTTGTTACTGGAGCGGAAATTATCATATCCGTGATCATTAGCTTTGAACTTTAAACAGGACTGCCTTTCCTCCAGGGACAACAGATCTTTAGATTGGCACCAGCAACACAAGCAAGACTGTTAAAACAAAAGGAATAAACATATTACATCACCTTGTTTTGCACGTGTGGCAAACTGCACTGAAAAGCTGCCCTTCTTCAGGTGTACAATAGGAAATGGCAAATGTACAAGCTGCTGTTTTGGGATTACAGTGTAAGCAAAGAAATGGGGTTAAACTCTGAGTTGCTCAAATGGCCACTACTAACTACTGGGATGCCCCATTAGCAATTTGAGTGCTGGAGAGCAGGAGGAGTTATACTGAGTTACACCTGATAGCAGCCACACACGTACCCTTTCAAATCTGGTCTGCAATTCTAAATGCACCTGAAAATAAAATTAAGACTCCTTGTTGTCCTTTCTTTGACAATCTTTCTTGGGAAAAAAATGTATGAGCATCTATACTTTCTGAGCAAGATGTTGTATTTAGCTCATTTTTTGAGGTGCAAAAATGAGAAGTAGAAGAATGGTGAAAATCTACATACAATTCATACATTTACTATGTGTACTTGTAGAACTTTTAATGACCTTTGATGCTACTATCTGGCCTTTGGGTGCTGGAATTATTCCTCACACCCACTTACTTCCACACTCAGGATGCTAGAGACCTCTTACATGCTCTCAGCTCCAGTGACTCTTTCAGGGAGCCAGCAGCATAGAGAGGGAAGACAAGACCAACACTAAAACATCTGCAACATGTGCTGTCACAATTATGTGGGAAATACATTAACATTATTAGATGTAGGGCTGGCTAGCTTCTGACTGAAAGATATAGCCAGTAAGGAATTCACACAGCCAGGCAATAAACCTAGCAGTGGTCAGTGGTTAAATGCTTGTCAAGAAAAGAAAAATCTGAGAATTTGTCAATGTAAGAACTCTGATACAATGTCTGAAGATGGTAAGAGGCCACAAAAAAGTCCAAATCTGATCATTTTCCAAGCAGACATGAAGGCTGTAGGTCCATATGCAATCTAGAGCCTCAAATCCTGTGTGGAGAATTAGTACCTGGGTATATTTAGTCAGACCAGGGCAAAACTGTGAACAGGTCTGTCTCATAAAATGTTGGCATTGCAAAGGGACGAGTAGATACTCGCACCCTCTGCCTTACAAAACTGTTTTAAGTGCTCAGGCAGGAGGGGGGAACCCAGGGTCAGTGCCCTCCCAAATGGGTTGCAGAGGATATGGCCACGTGAATCTCTGCAGCACGGGCTGAGTCTGCTTCATCAGTGCTCTGGAAGCGGCTGAGTGCCAACTTCAGTCAGGAAGTGATGTAGCACTGATTAGCATGGTGCTGAGAGGGTTTATTATACACTCTGCTCTTTTGCTTTCTCTTTTTGTTCCCATTAAACCTGAATTCCTTTCTATGTAGCTTCAGCAGGACAGGGAGAGAACACTCACCACAACCCAGTTAAAATTACAAGTCAAATTTAATGGCCATTTGAAACGGTTTGTTCATGTTAGGGAATGAATTGTACTGCTGACATCATCTTTTAACAAAAGGAGCAGCTCCCAACAGCCTCTTACCTTAAAGCAGTTTTGGAATCTTTTGCTCACCAAATAGAGGGCTATCGGATTGATGCAGGAATTCAGTGAAGCCATGTTAATGCCGATGTAGTCCATCACAAGAAAAAAGCTGTGTGGAAATTAAAGTGAGACACTTCTCTTAAAAAGCTCAGTAGACGTTTACAACTATGAAAATTGGTCTCAGCTTCACTCAATCAAGATTAACTATTAAACGAAATAGTAAGGACTCTTAAATCAGCAGGATTAGCTCATGGTGAACACAGTTGTGGTCAACATTAAAGTCTGAATCAGTAGACTGTTCTCATGAAAGTAAATTCAGAAGATCCAACCACCTTAATTTGTGGAAGAAAATGTTCATGAAGTTTTTCTGCACAAACTGAATCCCAGCTGTTCTGTTGAAAGGGAAAACAGGGACAGAAATCCCTCTTCTACTCTCAAGACAGTAGTACAGTCCCAAAAAGGATCAGAAGTAAGACAGGGAAAAGTGAGGGAATTTCTCACAACTTTCTTTCTCTGCTACTGGAGTGAAAGCAGAGGGTCCTGGATAAAGAAGCAGGGACAACTTCAGAACTAACACAGAACTAAGTTAGTTCATTAGGAAATCCAGATACGCATATGGAGAATGCCAGCATGTTTAAGCATTTTATTTTTGCAGTCTCACCTTAAAAGTTCACATCTGTTGGGATCCTTCTGATCATAAATAGTGAGTTTTAATATTCTGCTTAAGTGAAGTGGAAGCCAACACAAGGCAAAAACAAGTACCAGACAGAACACGGTTTTGGCCACCTCACGTCTCTGAGAAAGAAAATTGGACAGAATAGTGTTATAGTTTCTGATTCTCTCTGGATTGTTGTTGTTTTCTAATATCCAAATGTTTAATAAACAAGGTAAAAAAGCTTATCAAAACAGGAGTTAAGAGAACATCAAATACCTTATTTCCTTGGAATATGTACTTAATCTTTTCTATTGTTTTAGATGTCTTGCACTGAGTCACTGTATCTCTTACTTCAAAAAGTATGAGTAATAATATGAAAAACCAAGGTCATGAAAACAGTAATTTAAATTAAAATTAAGAACATATTTATCTTCCCAATCACTTTCAACTACCAGTTTGTTTTCAATTGCATTTTCTTGTGCTTTAATCTCAGGTCTTATTTTAAATGCCCCAAGAGATTTCAATTACAGCTTTAACAAGGTAAGAGGAAAGGAGCATATTTATGCATTATAGTACAACTGTAGTTTAATTCTAGTGATGTACGATGTTTGTGTCTGATGCACTAATAACTTGGAATGTATGCTGGAATGTGTTTTGTTCTGCTAACATTTACTGCTAACCTCACTAGGGTTTAGCAAGAACTTGCTTCAAAATTAACAGTTTCATAGCACCACCTTCTAGCCTATAGCATACCTTCAGTTTGCATTACAAAATACCCAGCTCTAATTATTGTAAAGAAGAAATAAAAACTATAAAACCTGAATCATTAAAACCAAACAAGAAAGAACAAATTCTGTAACTATCAATTAAAATCTTAGGTTTCTGAGGGCTCTGATGCATACACATGTATATGAGTTCAGCAGCACCACTGCTAGGAAACTTCTCTTTTCTAGTAATCATACAGGAAGAGAAAAATGATGTGTCAGTAAAGGCGTTATTGTTATCCTGTCTACAGTCAGCAGAGTTGTCAGGGATAAATGTTTACCTGTTTTAAGTGGTCATTTAAAGCAATCTGCATCCCACTTTTCTTTCGTAACATCTCACAAGTCATGAGAGTATAGAAAAACGCTGTGATAGCCAGTGGTAAACAGAAGTAAAAGCTGAACAGCCACCAGTCTTTAGCTTGCTTGTAAAACTAAAATGAAAAAGAACCAAAGCAAAAACATTGTTAGGAGTTGAATGCTGAGCATTTTGCTAAGTGTGCTATAACTAGTTCATCAGTCTGTCCTGAAAAGCATCTCTGTAAGGTGTACTTTACAGATGAGAAAACAGGACAAGACAGTAATATGTTCAAAGTCCACAAAAAAGGTCAAACGTTTCTGAATGCTCTTTTTAAACCAACATATTTAAGAAATGCCACTATTTCATATGAATGCTCTCTTTTTTAACCAATATACTTCAGAAATGTCAGTATTTCATTTAAGCGTTATATTCACCTACATGTCACATACACCTGTGACCATTACAATCCACATAACACTGAGAAGATCCAAGGAACTGCTTCAGAGATTTTATAAATGTCAGTGTATTACCATCATAAAGGATGTTTTCTGTGTGGGGTGGAGCAAGCAGATTCTAAGATCCTTTCCTCTATACTCCATCGTAATCATGTCAAATGCAATAGCTTCTGGAACAGCCAGTATCACTGATATAATCCAGATCAGTACAATTTCAACAGCAGTCCACTTCGGCACTCCAATTCCTTTAATTCGACTCCAAGAAGCAACTGCTCGGTACCTGAAGCAACAGCACACATTTACAAATTAAAAATATGAGAAAACCCACCTGATTTAATGGCTTAAACTCATCTTCTATTGTATCAGCTGAGTGGAAAGGTGAATTTGAGCCAGTGCCCGTATAGAAAGGAAATTACAGAGTTTGATGAAAAATGGGTCTCACCTATCTATACTGAGGGCACACAAACTCAACACTGTGATGCCCACAGATGCCTTTTGAATGAAAGGTACTAATTTGCACATTTCCACACCAAAGGGCCAGTCCTCTGCAAGCAGCTGTGAAAAGAAAACAACAATTAAAGGTTAAATATTGAAAAAAAAAAAAATCCCCAAACTGAAACATGGAGTTTTGTCTAGACTGTTTTTCTTTTCCACCATGTCTTGCCCTATGAAGACACACTGAGTTGGGTTTGTTCAGACTGGAGAAGAGAAGGCTGTGGGGAGACCTTGTAGCAACTTTTCTGTACCTAAAGGGGGATTGAAAGAAGGCTGTGGAGGGACTTTGGATAAGGGCATGTAGTGATAGGATAAGGGGGAATGGCTTTAAACTACGAGGGTAGGTTTAGGTTAGATATTAGGAAGAAATTCTTTACTGTGAGGGTGGTAAGGCACTGGAACAGGTTGTTCAGATATTGTGGATACCCCATTCCTGTAAGTGTTCAAAACCGGGTTAGACAGGCCATTGAGCAACCTGCTCTAGTGGAAGATGTTCCTGCCCATGGCAGAGCATTGGAAATATATGACCTTTAAAGTCCCTTCCAACTCAAACCATTCTATGATTCTATGTAAAACTTAGTCAAGAAGAACCTTTTCACAAGGGACTCTCTGTGTGATGCACCTGGGCAGGTGAAGATCTTCCTCATGTGTATTGGCTTTATCTCCCCTGAGTGTTCATTGCTTTTCATACATGTTCCAAGTAACTCATCATTTACTAGAAATACAGAAAATTACTTCAGGCTGATCAGAACAGGGACAAAGCCAAAAAATGCACATCTGGGATGGGATTTATTTGAAGCTTGGTGTCTAGGCTCCATTAGCTGAGAAATCAGGCAACAATGGAGAGAAAATGTATCCCCCTTAGTTTTTAGCTGATCATCTGATAGCAAACAAAGAGGCCCACTGGACACACAGGGAGCCTAAACAGCTAGTTTGATCTAAATGTTTCACAGCAGGTAAAGACAGACCTGATGAATCTCTCACTAAAGATCTTTATTGACCAGTTTTCCAATGATTCTGTATTACAATACCAAAAGGACTATCTGCACATTCAACATACCTATACGTTCAACGGAATAAAAAAAGCAGCACAATGAATTTCAGGTTGGTTCAATTACACTTTGAGTCATACACTTTAATGGAAATCTTGTCACATACCCAACTGTACATTTTATGTGATTTAGGAGATAAGACTTACTGGACACAGGAAGCACCTTCCTCACAGCTGAAGCTGTGGACTGTTTGACTGTAGCTTCAGTTTAGAAATATTTAATCTTTGAACTCTGCTGTGAGCTGCTCTAATGCCTCAAATACACCACAGCAGCAGTCAAATCTTCCAGGTCGCATAAAAACAAGACTCTCCAGAACAAGGGTTATGCCAAGAAATAGAGATGCAATTGTTATGCCAAGAAATAGAGATGCAATTTTTATACATAAGAGTAAGGTTTCTGAGTTTCTGTAAATAGTTAATCTAAGCCCATTAATGTTTTCATAACTTTCTTCAAATGAGGCCTTTTGGATCTGCTGCAGATAGAGGGCTACAAAATGCAAAAGGAGAAGGAAGAAGAATCATGACTACACAAAAGAGACTGAAAAATCTTTCCCTTGGCTCAAGTCTCTTCAAACATCTCATTTAACAGTGTTGTAAGAAAAGAAGAAATAGCTCATCATACTGTGTAGATTTTGTTGGGTACCAAAATGAGGGTACGAATGCTCTACTGACCATTCTGGACAGGCTGGATTGATGGGCCAAGGCCAACTGTATGAAGTTCCACAAGACCAAGTGGCAAGTCCTGCCCTTGGGTCACAACAGCCCCATGCAGCACTACAGCCCTGGGGAATAGTACCTGACCAGAAAGTGGCCGGAAGGATCTGACAGAAAAGGACATGGGGGTGCTGGTCAACAGCTGACTGAACACAAGCCAGCAGTATGCCCAGGTGGTCAAGAAGCCCAAAGGCATCCTGGCTTGTATCAGAAGGACTAGAGCACTAATCATCCCCCTGTACTCAGCCAGGTGAAGCTGCACCTTGAGTCCTATGTCAAGTTCTGGGCTCCTCACAACAAGAAGGACATTGAGGTGATGGAGTATGTCCAGAGAAAGGCAATGGAGCTGGTGAAGGGTCTAGAGAGTAAGTCATATGAGGAGTGGGCGAGGGAGCTGGGGTTGTTTAGCCTGGAGAAAAGGAGGCTGTGGTGAGGCCTTATTGTTCTCTACAACTATCTGAAAGGAGGCTGTAGTGAGTTGGGGATTGGTCTCTTCTCCAAGTAAGAAGCAACATGAGAAGAGGAAGTGGCCTCATGTTGCACCAGGGAAGGTTTAGATTGGGTATTCAGAAAATTCTTTGCTGAATGGGTTGTCAGGCTTTGGAACAGGTTGCCTAGAGAAACATTCAAAAAACACATACATGTGGCACTTGGGGACATAGTTTAGTGGAGAACGTAGTAGTGCAAGGTTGATGGTTGGACTTAATGGTCTTAGGGGTCTTTTCCAACCCTAACAATTCCATGATTCTGTAACCGACACAGAGTTGCCTGCTCACATCGGTTTGGTTCAGCAAAGTCCTTATGCACAAATAACATATGCATCTAAGGATAAACACTTACATGGTCCACAAGAGTTTTTTGAAAAGCCCTGACATAATTTAAGTATCATTTTATTTAAACACAAAGGGAGTTAAGTACATTTCATGACAATGGGCTTTTGGAAATCTGTTAAGTGCCCACCAGTATTTTCAGATACCAGAATGCCTCCAAATACCTGCTTTAGCCCTGTGCTGTGATGGAGTGTTTAAAAGAACAGCAGAGAAACTGCAACATGGCCCAGCTTTGATTTATTTCCTCAATGATCTACTTAAGTAAGACAAAGAACATGATGTCTCTGTAGAAATGAACCAGAAAGATAAATTCTAAGGATTTATGTTTCTTGAGAATTTTATGGAAAGTAATAAAGCAGCAGAAGCAGGGATGAGGTTGTAATAACTATAAAGTATCTTTTTCTTATGTGATGTGGGAAAATAACTCAGTCTGCAATAAAGTATTTTCAGTAAAGCCTCTCCCTGACACTTCCTGAATTGCTGTGAGGGGGTGACAGTACAAATCATTATTAAAACTGCAATGCGAATAATTACAGGTGTTCTAAATGTTCACTCTACAGAATCAAATTTAATTTGTATAAATCAGGCAGTGAACCTCCAGCCTATCACATCTAGTTGCTCTAGAAATCAAGGACTAGGTAGCAAGTATATTGTATACTTGTTTATGGTACCTCTTGTACATGTGTGTATATTAGACAAGAGATGACTCATTAAAAAAGCAGTTGAAAAGTAAAATATTTCTTTTCTTTGTAATTTAAATTCAGAACTTTGGTCAAATCTCTGTTGGTAGATTCTGTTGAAAACTTTTATCTACATCTAGCTGGTGTACATGCAAGACACTCCCCGTCTCTCCTCCCTAAAATCACAATATGTTTCTCACAATTCAGCCATATGCTGGAGATTTCCCTGAACTTATCTCTCAGGTGCAGACAGTCATACCTGTGCTCCAAGCTGACTGGATTGGAGCCAGCTCCAGTTTGGGACCCATGTAGCTGGATTATAAAGGGGTGGCACATGAGTGAACACATTCTACTGAGAGAAATGATGCCTGGGTTTAGCATAACATCGAAATATTACTCGCATTCAGCCAGCTTAAATCAGGGCAAAATGGACATGCAGCTGTCTGCAGTGCACTGGGAAAACATGTCCTTTATCTCTTGCAGCTGATGGATTGTGAAATTTGAGCATTTTAATGCATGTCACAAGTTTCTCTAGCATGGTATTGCGAATGGTTAATGATACGCTTTACACCAAAAGCTTGAAAACATTAAGAAAGTAAAAGGAAAAAAAAGTAGAATGTTTTAATTGCTGAACTGTGTTTCCTCAGTTTCTGTTTGTTCTCTGTATTGCCATCTCCTCCAAACACTGCCTTACAGTACAGTGAAGATCCAATGTAAAGTATTCAGGAGCATCACATTTGTGGACAAGAGCAATGATTATTCTTAGTGAAGTACAGATGTAGTGTATTGCAATTTTGTATGAGTGCAATAATTTTCTTATGATTCACAATAGGGTAGCTGTAAAAAGAGTGTCATTTTATAAATGATAAACAACTTAGAGCCATGAGATGAGGTACTGCCAAGTGGCAGCAAAGAGGAAAATAATGTTGTGTTTTCATCAGTAAAATGCCAAGAGAAGTCTACCACTGGCTACATTCGGAGTGACCTTTTCCAGTTTCAAAATTATGTGAAATCATACTTGAAAGAACCAATACATCTGATGCACTCCTAATCAACACTTTCTCAGATCAGACAGATCTGAGCCTAAACTGATACGCAAGCTGCACAGCTATGAAAGTAGCCCCAAGAGATGTTGTGACTCAGAGAGACACCTGCGAATCACAATTCCTGCTCTGCTTCCTCTTGGTTGTGTAAGAACTGAAAGATGTTCACAGTCTGCTGCTGGAACACACCAGCATGCAAGCACGATACGCTGCTCTCGAGGGCTCAGCTGCTGTGGTCACCAGCCAGAAGGCTGACACCATGGCTCCAACTGGTGACCCTCTGCAGTTGAGCAGGAAGAAGAGGCAAAGCGTGCGAATATTTACGTCAGTGTTCTAGTCCCGAGCAATGAATGCACATGGGAAATGCAGGGCAGGAATTCATATTTCCTCCTAGCTGTGTGCTCACAGCAAGTCCAGTTCACAGGAGAGAAGGATGTGATTTTCATCACTATGAACTGCACTTACAAGGGAAATCAAATATGCAATGGTGCACCTAATTCACAAGCAACAGGTTTTCAATATATCTATGAAATGACTAGCAAATTTTCATCTGATATTTTTTATTTTTTTGACATGAGGAGGTCATGCAGATAAAGTATTTTTCAGTATTTTATAGGACCGTTTTTCAAAACAGAAAATATGCCCAGGAAATTAAGCTTACGGTAACGGATAAGTCACACAACATTACAAAACTTATTAATATTCAGCTATAATTATGTTAGGGTGAGGATCTTCCTTCTAGACAAGAACATGCATTTCCCACTTTCTAGTTAACTTAACTATCCAATAAACTATATCGGTCCCATAAACTGTAATTCTTAATATGAGGCATGCAATTAGTTTCTTGTATTTTTATTAGTAACTTCTGCTAAGAAACTTCATTTAAAAATACTTCATTAAGATAAAGTAACACTATAAGACATCTTGAAAATTACAGAAACCTCATAATGTGTTGTCAAAACATTTCTGCAATTTCACAACCCCAGTGAACAGACTGCATCAAAAGTAACCACTTAGAAAGCCATGATGCTCTCAGATTGGGATATATAAACACAGGGTAGAAGCAAAAACAGAATCAGATGAAAACTTTTCAAATTTGTCACATGTATCTTTCAAGTGAATGTATACACAACAAATGTATACATAATGAAAAAACTACTCCCCTAAGTTTACAAATCTATATTAGTATCATCTAACTTATTTCAGTTTGGAGATCCATCATGAAAACTACGTATGTGTACTTTTAACAACATTCAGACATTTCCAGTAGTCCATATATCTGACTTCAGAGTAGATTGTTCCCACATAACTACAGAACCAAGTTACCTTGCCATTGCCTGCAGAGTCCAGACAGGTTCCTCCACTGGATAATTCAGATCCTTTTTAAGTGACTATAAACCGCACTTGTTCACCAAACAAACTTCTAGCTTGATACGGCCAGATATCAATAAACTTTGCATAAGAAATTCTGAGATGAACTTTGCAAGATCCCTAGTAAGTGGTTCAGAGGTTGAAAGAAAGGAAATGATGCATTTCTCCAAATTAAATGACTGTTATCTTTAACATCAAAAGAACCAGTGGCCAAGAGTTCTAATATGGAATATTAGCAATATTAGCAATGTTTTCTAAAGACAAGCACCTTGATTTTTTTTTTTTTTTTGAAAGTTAGGCAAGGGTTGGCTTTATCATGATGCAGGTAATTGCATTACTAGAGTTAGTAAGATCATCACAAACAAATTTCCATGGAAATCTTGCCTTTTTCAGAGCATTACTGGATTAACAAAGGAGCCAGTTTGTGTCTGCGTGGGATATAGAGTACCTAATCTGGTCTTTCTTGTATTTCCAGTACTTGATAATGCTACGTGTTAACCATAATTTTTATGTAATCCTTAGAATACATTACTGAAAAGAAATCAGTGCCTACAAAGCTGAGTCTGGCCTTTGATCATTAGCTTGGAAAAAGACCAGATTTTTTTACATCCTTGGAAATTTTTTTATCCACTTTTCTATTGTGCTCTGAGAAAAAGGAACCTATGACAATATTACCAGGTAGATATTTTTCCTCAGCCATCTGTACCATAGCAAGTTGACAGAGTTCAGAAAGCCACACAATAATGCGCAGAGGATAGGTTGTTTTTGTTGTTAAAAATCCATGGGACATGACAATAAATTGGATTTAACATGAGAGAACAAATATCACAAAATGAGAGAGTGAGGTGTTGTTTATGTATCAAAAGAGAAAGCATGTTTCTGTGCTATTTCACTATAGCTTTTTAAGTCTATGAGAAGCAAAGCTAACGTATGTTTGGAATTTTCAGTCCTGATGTTTTGGTGCCTTATACATGGCACTTAGCAGCTTTATTGACTTGGGAAACTGAGCATAAGCCTTCCAGAACTGCAGACCTGTGTTGTCAGGCGTACAAGCCACCATTGTCTTGTCTTCCAAAAATTAAGTGCAGAGAAGGACATAAAAAGCTCACTGACCAGCTACTCTTTCCTTCTGCTCCTTAATTGCTGTTTAAGGCCTCAAATTAACAAAGACATGCTAACTTAGTCTGTTTAGTGAAGCAGTTGACCAGGCACAGGACCACCTGCACATCCCGTTAGTAACAATCTTGCAAAGTATCTACGCTGCCACAACATTACATACTGCAGAACAATTGCCTCAGACTTTCATCTACTTGCCATTCTGCAGTTTGGAGGTTAAGCCGAAGCCAAACCACTTACCAATGCTGAAAAGCTCTGCCAGGTTCTGCATGCTGGAAATGAGCGCCCCTCAAGCCCTCATTTCATACCCAGTTGCCTGACTGTGTGACAGATTCCAGATACTTTCCATTTTCTACTGAAAGTATTGATTGATATTCAAATTTATGAAGTGCAATGGGCTAATTAGCATCTTATGCATTGGACTGCATTTGCCTCACAATCTAGATAACACCTGCTTTTCTTTATATATGCTTGATTTAAGAGACATCATTTTTCATTTGTGTGTTTTTCTCCAGCTACTTACATATTTACTCATGCAGTCACAGGGGATATCTTTTGCAGTTATCACTTTTAATACCTAATAAAAAGCTGCTTCTGGTGTGGATTCTGGATTGTGTCCTATGGGTCTGTCTGGAAAGCATTCACAGACACTTTCACACTTTCTAGGACAAGTGTTGTGGAGCGAACTGCTGGCATTTTATTAACACGAGAAATTCTCTCACTCCCTTTTTCATGCAGTTGCCTAACTGGGGACCTGGCAATTCTACCCCTGGGTCTGTTTCATCCCATCTTAAATGGTTTCAGATTGCAACTTTCAACTGTTAAGCATACTTGATTTACTAACCAAGCTTTTGCTGCATGATAACAGCTAGTTTTTTGATTGCATTATTGTATTTTCCCTCAAAATATTGCTCTGAGGATGGAATTAAATGGGATGTGGAATCAATAAAAAGTTAACAACTCAAACTACCCTCAAACTCTTGATTAAATAAACACAGTATCTAATAGGGAGGGGTTGTTTGTTTTTGTAAACTTACATTTATTCAAAAGTCCTGTCTTAAACCAGTAAATATTTAATGCATTATTATGAGGGATAATATAAATTGGTTATGGGTTCTTCATTAAGATGAGTAGCAGCATGGTAGATTTAGAACCTGAGAACTACTGTGCAGCCCCTAGCATTATGAACAGCACCATAAAAATCCTGGACTTGCAGCTGGTGTAATATTTATCGGTTTGCAATCTGACCTTCTATTCCTCCCGCTCCAACCTACTCATAATGATATACTTGATGACATTCAATCGAGATAAAAACTGAGGTATATTATTGCATGCTACCAGTAATTAAATTTTGAGATTGTATCACTGAGATTGCAAAGTCTTGTACTGAGCAGCTGTTATTGATACAATCTTTTTTATTTTTCTGAGAATAGGTGAAAAAAACCTTTTTGTTCAGGGTATGTTATTACAAAAACACATTTTTAAAGCATGTTAGGGGTTTTTTGTTTTTCACCCTCATTGAGAAGAGTCACTCCTCTATCAAGAACTAAGATAAACAGTATAAATAAAGATATAATAGGTAAACAGTAGAGTATAAAAAACATTTAACTTCAAATCTAAGAACTGTCATGTAATCCAAATTAACTGGTTCATGAATTTAACACACTGATGACATTCCCTGCTTTGTAATACTTCAATACTTTAAAAGGCTGAAGATAAAGAATTCTTCTATTTCAGCAGCTTCTGAGAGTAATCATTATGGATTCAAAACCTAACCCTTTGACATGGCTTTCTAAAGCTAAAAATAACAATTCCTAGTTTACAATCATGTATACAAAACTAAGAGAAGATGACAGATGAAGGCTATTTTGTCCACTTTATGAAGTAACTGATAGGTGCTTAGGGACCCAGACTGCAAACTTTCAAAGCAGAAGGAGTTATTTCCAGTATCTCTTGCAAGAGTACTGATTGCAGCTAGAGGCTGGATTCAACTTCCCAACTTATTCCTAAGGATAAATGGACTGCACAAGCTGGGTAGACAAGACAGGGGTTGTACTCCTTCCATGGCAAGTCTTATTACGTCAACGGACAGACTAATGAAGGTTCAAGAGGAGTAAGCTCCCTTTCGGCTGCCCATGGTGTAACACTGGCGAAGGGGGGGAAAGCGTTCATGGCTCAGAAAAGCATCGTACCTCCCAACCGCTAGATGCATAAGGCCGCTCAGCTGAACGATCTTGGTTTCTTTGAAAAACCCCCATGTCAAAACCGACTGTACAGACGTGAAGTATCATGACCAAGCCTGCGGCATCTGAGCAGGAGGGACCGAGCGGTACCCACAGGAAAGGAGCTTCTGTCTCCCCTCCAGTCTTTGCGGGAAAAGAAGGAAGTGACAAACGCGCTGCTCATTATCTATTGCATTTATTTTCTTTATCCCTGGGACAGCACCTGTTTCCAGGGGATTTTCAGAGCCTGGCCACCCCCATTCTGACCCATTCCCAGCCTGGAACGCTGAGATGGGACTGGGGCACAGAGAGGGTGCCATTTGCGATAACATCTGATCAAAATACCACCTTCGGGCAGTATTTGGCGTGAGGCGAAGTCCAAGGATGACTCCTAGACAGGAAGGAACGCGTCTCCCCGCGGCGTGACTACTGCACCCACGTACCCGCTCCCGAATCCATCCCCGACCCCTCCTTACCTTGTAGACATTGATGGGGATGTCGATGATGATGTGGAGCAGGTCGCCCAAGGCCAGGCTGGCGATAAGAATGTTGGGGCCGTTCCTCATGCACTTGTTCTTGTAGATGATCCGCAGCAGCGTGGAGTTGCCGATGATGCCCAGGACGAAGACCAGGCAGGACACCACGGTGTTGATGTACTTGAAAGTCTCCTTGATCTCCGTCTGCCCCGTGCACATGGGGGGTGAGGCAGGGCGCGGCCGCCCTCCAGCCGCCCGCCCGCCCTTTGGTAGCGCGGCCGGGCGGGACGAGTTGTGCTCGGCGCCAGGCACGACGGGGGCCCCGGCCGTCGGGGTCGCGGCGTCGGCCGCCGCCGGAGCGCTCTGCCTGCCCGGGCCCGGCCGGCGCAGGGAACCGTCGCCCTCGGCGGCGGCGTGGCAGCTGAGGAGCAGCAAGAGGAGCAGGGGGGCGGCGGGCATGGCTCCGCGGCACGGCCGATTCCCCGCCGGGCGCCCGCCGCCGTCAGCGCCGACCTGCGCGGAGAGAGGGGACAGGGCGTCAGCTGCGGGGACACCGCGCCCGCCGCTCGCCGCCACCGCCCGGGGCCGAGCCGGGGCGCTGCCTGTCCCCGGGCGGTGGCGGCAGTGCGGGGGTGCAGCCGGCAGGGCAGCGCCGGGGCGAGCAGCCCCCTCCGGCTGGACCGGCTCGGCGTCGCCCCGCTCTGTGCCCCGCTCCTCTCCCGCTCACCTCGCCCAGCAGAGCCGAGCCGATCCTCCCCGCCCGCCGGCCAAGAGAGGGAAACGCGCTCCGCCGCCTGTCGCCGCGCTCCGCGCCCCGGCTGTCTGTCTGTCCCCGCCCGGGCCGGCTGCCGTCGCTCGACAGCGATTCCCAGGGAGCTCCCCGCCGAGGAGGCGGGAGGGACAGGCGCTTGCGGCGGAGCCTGGGGGCCGTCAGCCGCGCACCAGACCCCGTGGCTAAAGCCGCGCCGGAGGGGCAGGGCCCCCCTTTTCTAAAACATTCAGCCGCATCTGGCCCATCACTCACAGCCAGACCCCACCCGCGCCCTCCTCCCCCCGCGGAGCCCAGCCCAGCCCCCCCGCCCGCCAGCCCGCCGAGCTTCCCATCACAGCGGTCAGGAGTGCCCCCCGGGCCAGAGGGCTCCCCACCTCGGTACCGACCGGACCACATGCCCTGAGACCTGCCCTCTTGTCTTATATTAATCTGACTATGGCAGCCTAAAGATGTAACTCTGCCGGCTTTGAAACAATTTTTCAGATCAGAAGGGTTGTTACAAGAGGTTTGGGCATGACTGAAGGAGAATTGGGAGAAAGAGGGCATTTCCCTGCTGTCCTCTCCGAGGCTAATTCCCAGTAGTGGGTACGGGGTTCTCCTCCCTGCCGACAGCCCTCTTACACGCCCCAAGGGGCACACACACTGGAGAACCTGCTTGTGCAACGCCTACGAGATTAGTGCCACGTTTTAAAGAGCTTCACAAACCGGGTACTTTGTATACCCTTCTTACATCAGAAACGGTATTTTGACTGCTCTGAAGTTGCAGTGATCCAGTTCGGTTTTCTGGTTGGTTGCCACTTTGCGCAGCCTTAGCAAGGCATCTGATCTCAACTAGCTCGTTCCAGTCGTTGCACCCTTCAGTGAAGCGTAAGGAAAGGCGCAGAGATTTGTACAGGATTCTCTGGAGACTAAGAACAGCCTCTGCAGGCTGGAGACAGTTGCATGTCTAACTAAAAAGAGCTGAATTTATAGCTGTTTTCTGGCACCTCTAATCTTATTTTTTTTTCTTTAATCATGCTGGATGCTAAATCCTGCATATATACATGCTTCATTACAGAAGTGACCCACTGACCTATATTATTGACATACCCATAGGGGAAAACACTGAAAACGAAATGCTTTTCTCAAAAATTGGTGGGCTGATCTCATCTTTCCTGCTAGTGTTTTCTTGAGCTACTGTAGCAGACAGGCTTTTCTCATCCTCATTTAGCTCCCTTTTCACATATCAAATACCTTTTTTATTTAATCATTGTTGATCCATTTCCAAATTTATGTCACACTGATTTTTCATCCCATTTTAACTTGTAGTGTTTGTGGAATAAAGGCACCAAAGTCACTTCTAAACTGAACAAGGGTAGCTGGAGGCTGATTGCACACCAACTGGAAGACTGATCTTTCCAGGTTCAGGCTTTTCGAGACTGTGTTTTGCAGCATGATTCATTTTGCAGGACTGATTCCTCTCCCAAAAGTATGAAGATTGAGTTCAATATTATATTCTGAGCCCTGGGGATTTAAACAAAATCTTTTCAGTTTTTACTTCTGTATTTTCTCAATTTTCAGTTCAGCAATCCATAAGTGAACAATGTTTTGCTAAATGCAGTATTGATTTTTATTAGAAAGTCTCACCAATTAACATAGCATTAACTTTCATCTCAAATGCTTTTTTACTTGTAAGGTTCTTGCTAAGTCTCAAAGGTTTCTGTGCTGATCCTGACCATCAAGAAATAGATTGTGACTACATTGAGATATATTTGCTAACAATTTTGTTAGCACAACTCCACAAGATATGTTTGCTACTGTTCAGTAACAACACCCTTACTGCCACTTACTTCAGCTTCAGAAGTTTTAGTAATAGCAATTTAGCTTCTGAAGTGTTTAACATTAGTATATATATAACTTTGCGGTGGCTGCTGATACCTGAAACACATTACTCTCTAATATTTCACAAAATGAGTCTATTTGACAAAGCATCTAAGTTGTCTCTGGCTGCAACTAGCTTAATTTACCACCCTTTTTGCTGCTAGTAATTTTTTTTCAGATATTTGAAAAATAACAAGAGCATATGCTGTGGCACAAGTCTGTTTGAATTAATGAAAATTAAATGAAAACACAGTTTCACAGAAATTTATGTGAGGATTAAGATAACACTGTATTAAATACTGAGAGCATAACGGGTATCTTGGCAAATTAACTGTAATTTAAATGAAGATCAACTAACAAGTTTAATCTGGATTAAACAAGAGAAAAACATCTGTAAATATGATAGACTGGTGTCCCTTAAGCTGCCTCTGCTAATTAAGCTATGAAATCAATTCCTTACTGAAGTGAATGAAATACATTATGTAAGATTATGCAAACTGCTGCGAGTGTATCTGGGCGTTTTTTCTTCCTAGGCAGAAGAAATACTCCTTGTCCTATGTAAAGTTCACTTTTGTACGAAATAGGGAAAGCTGGACCCCATTCTCAAAGATCTTCCAGACTGGCTGAGATTCATTTTATTATATTCTGCACTTCCACTGCATTCCATCCCACCAGCTATTAATAATCATATGAATTGTAGCCAGTCACTATTTTAATGACTGATGCAACAGTCAGATGCAACATTTCCATCAATGACTGATAATGTTCTGACTTTTTTTTTTCTTTTCTAATTTGAAATGTCATACACAAAGTAAAGAGACTGGATAAACTGTAAGCACCACCAGAACGATTTTTAACAACAGAAAGACTTTAAAGATTATTATGTTTTATGTAATATAAATCATGAGAAGTGGTCACAATTATGGCATCAAAAAATCCTTTTATTAACAAGTTCATAAGACATACTTTATTGTATACTTTATTGTATACTTTAATTCCTGTTATTGAATCAATGACAATTTTGTTATGAGTTTGCAGGTACTTTTGTAAATCTCATTCATTTTCTATTTATGTAGTTCAGCAACTAAGTAGCCTCAGAAACCTGCCCCCTCCGGCCTGCTTTTCCTTTTGTTGAGTCTGGTAGAAATTTGCCCGCTAACAGGGGCAAGTCTGGGATGAATAGAAAGAATAGCAGTCTCAGTGTGAGCCACTCATTAGATGCATGAGCTGAACTGAAGTCAGAAAATAGTTTTCTGTGTTTCAGAAGTTACCATAGAAACAATTCCAATGGCAATTTTAAAGGAATAAATGTACTTTAAGAAATTGTGATATTAGGATATTGCAGTTTTGTAGCTGCATATGTTTATATACTGGACAAATGACACAGAAGAACGACATTATCTGTCTCCTTTTTTTTCTTAGTCTAAATTTATGCAAAAATATGAAATTCTTTTTAATATGATGTATAGCTATGCTTTGTCTCTTCTTCTACAAAGCTAAGCAACATTCACAAATTATAATGTTGACTGTCAACTGCAGTGTGTTGACATTATACCTAATTCTTGAAACAATGAAACAATATTTATTTTATCATAAAAAAACATAATAAATAATAACGGTAGATACCACAAATGAAACATGAAGTTTGTATGCAGGTACCTCTTTTAATGTAGATTACATTGTAAATGGTTCTTTATTTTAACTTAAAACTACAAAATGCAAAACAATGAAAGACAATCAAATTTGTATTAAGAAGAAAACATTTGACTGCTTCTTATAGTCCTTATTTATAAGAGTTCAAGGATTTTTATATGGAATAAAGTTCAAGCCTTTGAGTCAGACTGATTGCAAACTGAAATTTACTTTTCCATATAACTCCAAGATTAAAACCAATACGCCACATAGTAAAATTTACTTCTCTCATTCTTCCTACTCAGCGACAGCAAAGGAAATTGCAAGGTAAATTACAATTCTGAAATTGATATAGCAGCATGTAAATAACTTGATGTATAAAATACACTGAATCATTCTATTAAGGGAAAAGTTACTGAAATGTATTTGTGCAAGTAGCTGTAGATTTGAAAGAGCAGCCTTTCTGAATTCTATCGAAATTATTAAAATCACTTCTTTTTTTTTCTTCCCATGCTACTTCAATAGAATAAAGACGAACAAGTTTACTTTTAAATTTCAGCTGTAGTAGGAGTTTGGATTAGAATCTTCCAGAAAGCCTAGATAAGATCTGTTGTTAAAAAAAAAAGTACATATTTCAGCTGCTGGGAAATGTATGAATTTGTACAAAGGAGGTGATAACTGACCATACATTGTTTACGTTATCACATAGAGATCACTCCAGTCAAGCCTTTCAAGTCTGGATTAAATTCATTTCCAGACAAAATGTCTGACCTCAGCAAGAGGTGCAGTGATTCACTCATCTATGGTTTTCAGCAAGTGTGTCCATGTAATACAAACACAGCCTTTATCTGGATTTAACGAAGCCGCCACCACATTCTGACTTTAAAATGTACTGTCAAGCTGTACACCAATAAAATCATACAGTTAAAAATCATTATAATAAGGAAATCCATGCTGGAAAGAAAAAGAGTGCTAGGGAGGGATTTCAGGTGCAAGACAGTTGGCTGTCCACAGCCTCCTTATTTACTTCATGCTTATACAGGGTGGTTCCAACTAACTCCAAATGAAATCTCGTGCTGCGGGGCCAGCCTGAAGTAGTGATGATGAAAGCTGGTTCTTGCCACGAGGCACTGTGGGGCTCCTTCTGGGCAGTTACATGGCTGCACTTCCTAACAACTAAAATAGTCTGTGGGATCTTCTGCTTGGGTTGGAGAGGGAGACATTTCCATTTCTAAAGCGGAAGTTATTTCCTTGAGGGGACATAAAGATCTTAAGCGTCTTTTCCAACGCAAGTGATTCTATGATTCTGTGACTTTCACCAAACTGCACTGACAGACCTAGGGGAATATGCAAGCGGTAGTGTTTAGATGCCATATATCCCAAGAGGTAGGAATATTCTTAATGTGGTTGACATTCTGTAGTTACTATGGATGCATGTCTTCTCAGTACCTCAACAAACACCGTCCTTAATATATTGAAAACAGGCATGTGTTGTTGTTACCTTGTGCATTTTGCAACAAAATCTAGCCACTTAAAAAAGTGGTAGTGGAGAAACGTCTTCTCCTTTTAGGTAGTAAAGGCTCAAACTGTTAATACCAGTTTTTACATACATCTATATTTAGTGCTAAAAGATCTTATGCTGTCAGTGAAGGCAAAACAGGAATTTTGTCTCCAGATGCTGTTTTATTTATAGAAGGTGGCCTCTGGAAGAAGCCTCGATATCTGACATTTTTATTGATGTTACCAAGATGATTCTAGGTTCAAAACCTTTCTTTCCATTACAAATGTGTTTTACATTATATTAACAGTCTGAGGAATCTGGGCTTAAAGGCCTAAGTGTGGGTTCCTTTGCTCAGGTGCGTGGTCACTATTAGAATAATCCTTTAACGTAACCCATACAGGTATTGACCTGCAACCTCAAAGTCCTCCATAAAAGACAGAGCACTCTGTTTCTACACAGTGGACTCTTTTAGTTTGCTGTCCTTTTTTTTTTCCAGGTGCATTGGAGTTGTTTTATTTTGTTTTTCTGGAATCCATTTTGGTTTCCAAATACTGTGATTTTTGTGCGACGTTTTCTCCTGCTGTCTTTGGTCCTTCAGTTGAGTAGGTTTGTTAGCCACAGATACTGTTATCACTACCAGAATCACATAATGATTGAGGCTGGAAAGGATTTCTGGAGGTCATCAATCCACCCCACCTGCTCAAGCAAGACCAGTTGATTCTATAGAAGTGAGTCCAGATGACTTTTGATGGAGACTCCACACCAAGGTACGTATATACATTAATAAGGTCCACCCTGAACCCTCTCTCTGCAAATTAAAACAGTCCCAGCTCTGTCAACCTGTCCTCATAGGAGAGGTGCTCCAATACTTTAATCATCTTTGTGGCCCTTTGCTGGTATCTATCCAGTACTTCCATATCTCTTTTGTACTGTGGAGCCCAGAACTCTCACACCCAGACGGCACAAGTGTGTTCTGTCACACTCAATCCACTTGCAGGCATTAACAGAACATTACCTTGCTTGTTTCTGACTTCGCAGATCTGCGATAAGCTACAGATGCTCTAGTAGCCTGGTCACGTATTTGTTCTTAGATTAACCCACCATTCTCTGAAGTGGACTTCTTTGCTCCCAACTGCAATCTATTTTTTATCTCCAGGAAATGGAGTATTCATGTTTGAAGAGGAACTCTTCAAAGCTACTTCCTGCTCAAAAATGCGTTTTGGTTTCTCTAGGGAAAAGATCTCTCTAACTTGTTTTTAGCTCTCTCCCCATCCTTGACTTTTAGGTACCATTTTATTGTGACCTCCCCCTCATGACCCTTCCTTCTTTCTCTGCTTTACTAGAGAGAGTACCTATATCTTTTAAGTTCCCAAGCCAGCAAAATCATATTCTTCCCAATATCAGACAGAAATTAACTCCACTTTTTTAAGATGGAGACTTTTTGCTACTGCCATTCATTTTTTCCAAGCAAACTACCCTATTATGGCACTATTTCAGTGAAAACTTCATTTTTTCTTAGTTCTCAGGGGAAAAAATGTAGTCTTCAAGGTTCTACTCTATCACTTTTCCATTTTTAACTGTTCTCTAAAGCTACTTTCCTCACTTTTTCCTGATCTTTTTGCTATTGTTTTGGGCCTTTTTACCATCCCGGCATTGAAATCCTACTGTTGGCGTATCTCTTTCTGTAATATCTGATATATGTTCTGTAATCTTCCCACAGAAGAACTTGAACTTTAGCAGCCACAGCCACAAAATACCATTTCTTCTCAGAGCAACCCTCTGGTTTCTTCTCCAACTATCTCACTTCAAAGCTTCTTAATATGACATGAATGTATCATCCAGAGAGACCTTCATATTGACAGATTTGCAGCTGAACAGCATGACTCAGATATCTATTTTGACAAAACTGATATTCAAACATTGCTGCTATCATCTCACCTACCCTTCGTAGATTAAATTTGCTGACACTTCTTCTATGGTTTCATTTTTTAACTTCGGAAAATAGATCTTACTCCGTTTCTGTTTGCAGAGACTTATACCTTCTCTGAGTCCTTCATAAAGCCAGTATTTTCTTATAGGCATATTTATAGTCTTTTCACTGTAGCTAAATAAGGGCTGTGATTCTGTAGCACGTGGGCAGAAAGCGTTTAATTCTGTGCTGAAATATCAGCTTTAGGCTTCAGAAAGTCTTTACAAATAGGTGAAAATTTCATAGAAAGCTGATTCCAAACTTAGGTACAGTCGGCATGAATATATCTTGATAAAGACTCTTTGTCAGAAGGGAGTCAATTCTCCAGGGTTTTTCACCTGTAGATAATGAAAATGTTCTTAAAATGAATAAATATTCAACATCTTGAAAATAATAAGTAGATGTTGTGGTTTTCAACATTCTTCTGCATCATTCTCAGCATTCCAGGTTTGTAATGTTCATTCTCATTCTCCACTGTGCCAGTCTCCTGGTGGCCTACAAACCCAACTATAGCATGTCTTTGTCTTCCCGTGTTCATTAATCAGCATGGCAGATGAAACGGATCACAGATCTACTCCTATGTCCTGTGTTCCTCTTCTTTCGCATGTTGACATTTATATGCAATTGTCTTTTAGAATGGGACCATGTAAAATGTGCAATGTAATGGAACAGAAGTTCACAGGACTGTATTAACTCATGTTAGCTGGAGTGTGCATTCAGCCTGGGTTAGCAAATGCAGCTCTGGGCACTTTTTGCACTTTTAACTAGTGGGTTAAAGTTAAAGCAACTTTAACCGACTAGAAACTCAGTCTATGTCCATTTCTGATTTTTTTGTTTGTTTGTTTCCAGTCAGGAATGAAATCATACAATAACTATCTTGCTTTCTCATCACTTCTCTTTCTGGTTAGCAGTCGAGGAAGAAAATTAAATGACAACGAAGAAAAGCAAGTGCAAATATTGTATCTTCTAAAAGAGTAATTATAATTTTGGCGAATTGTCAAGGAGTGTTTCAATATATCTGAGCCATTTCCCCTATTTCTGTTCATAGTCAGCAGAACGAGCTTACTTCTATTATGTTAAAAATAAAGTACCAAAGTTGCATTTTTAGGTTAAATATAAGAGTATGATAACCCATTAGCCCGTGTCCTCATACAGATTCCTTGGCTACCTACTCTAATGACGTGAATGAGGATTATTCCTTCCTCTATTTTTAAACACAGAATGCCTTTGCAAACAAGACACTTTATTTTAGTGTGAATTTCCTGGTTAAATACAAGTTACATCCCTCAGACATGATTCCTATGCATTTAGATTGATGCAACCCTTCCTTTGAAACACTTGACACTTTGAAGCACATAGCTGTGTTATGCCAAGTCCAGATGAAAAGAGCAAAAAACCATGAGAATTAGGGCAAAGATAAGATGCCATAACATTCAAGAATGCGATTGCAATTTTCTCTAATGTTTGATAACTTGTGTAGTAACATCCAATTTGCCAAAAGTATCTTGTCAGTACCAATATAAAAATGTCAAAATTAATTTCTACTAAATTTAAACTCTTTTTATGGACTGATAATGGAGAGAGGCAGATTTACTGCTGCTTATTGATGGCATAAGACAGTTGCGGTTAGTTAACACTGCTATGCTTCAGACCATCAATGAGCTTGCCAATGTATCTCTGTGCTTGCCCTCACTGTTAAAAAAAGATGTGCTCCACTCCCTTTCTCATCATTCCTTTTGCAGCTGCCATTTTAAGCTACCCCTTTGCCCCTTTCAATATTTTAAATCCCAGCAGGCTCAATAGGTGAAACATGAAACTAGTATATATGTCTTGCATCGGAATAAAAAGGAAGGGAACAGCTAGAGAATTGGTTTCCTTCCCTAATTTTTCATATTAGCTGTAAATGTGTAATCAGTGGTTCCTACCACATACCAGCAGCCGAGTGATGAATATGTTCTTAAGAATGTAAGTCAACCACAATTTCTGAGGGCTTCGTGTCCCACTTACTGCTTCCCCCTAGGCAGGTGATTTGCTTCCTGAACATGCCAGCCTATTGGGCACCATGAGCAGTTATGGATCTGTAGAGAAGAAAGATTCAGGATGGGAACAGTTCCAGGCATGGAGAAAAGCATACAGCAATTGGCAGGACTTTCATATGGACTTTACTGTTATTATGTGGTTTCACTGTATCCATGCTCCACAGTGCACAACTGCACATGCCCAGGCTTCCTCCTCCCCCTTTTGCCTGTGCTCTGTTCTGATTTGCTCCCCCATTTGTCTGTCTGATAGCCCACCCGATGTTCTGCCCCCCTCCCCTGGCGGGACAGTTAAGAATGGGGCGCACGCCTGAATAAACAAGTCTGTTTGCACCCTTCCTCGTGTCCTGTCCCCTCTTCCTTTCGGACCGCGACATGGATCTAAACACTGTTGTGCAAGAACAAGTCTTGGGAAATGGGAAAGTATAATTCCACATATTTCTTATTAACTGATGAGTGGATTAAATTCACCACTCTTCAGAGAACCACCACACAACAGCTAGAGCTGCCCTGGGTAATGCCTCTGCGTTATGGGGGTAATGCATGAAAGAGACTGTTCCGGAAGGAATCTGGACACAGCCACTTTGTTTTGGTGTGTATGGGATGGGGTGGGTTGCAGGGAAGAGGGTTTAGATGTATGTAAGTTGCATCTTGCCACTGATCCTGGAGTTCCTGGCTAATCCTATTTGCTGATACAGCCATATCCTGCAAGTTCCAGGGAAGCCTTGAGGGCAGGGTTACACTGGACCTTGGTGTTGCCTTCTAGCAAGGAGGAATGACATGCAGTTAGTGAGTCACTCCAATATAAGCAGACAAAGCTTCAGAGCTGGCTCCACTTGTAACACAGATAGCAGAGATGAGCAGCTGACAGAAAAGGGTCATCTGGAAAAACAGTGGGGCATTTCAGCCTGAACTGTAAGGGAATTGGCAGCTGTGGAACAGGAAAGAAAAGAACCCATCCCTTTTTAAAGCTAGGTGGAGACCTATCTAAGTACCTTAATGAGTCTGTGCAGATTGGCCATAGTGTGTCTAAAGAGCAATTCTTCTGAGTTAATTTTCAAAGAGTATGAGGCAAATAAGACCTTCATCAATGACTAGACGATAGTGGATGTTTTCTGGCTAAATGGAGCTGTTTTTCCTGATCTCCTTGTTTACCCATAAAAAGTATGCTGGAGGCTGTACTCTGTATTAGAGCAATTTCTGAGCTAGGCATCTGCATGACAGAAGCTAAACCTGAAGCAACTTTTATAAGATTTCTTTGCATTAATACAATCAGTTGTCTCTGAAGGTGATTAATTGCATCTGGACATTAGGGCATAAAGTTGCTCAGAGGATTTGACTTCTGGGTAATCTACTATTCTGTCTCCTTTAGGTCTAGTGAGAGTACAGAGATTAGCTTGGATTTAATTTTCAATCTTTTAGTTGTTTAAAAATAGATGAGGTGAAGCCTGGTGTCTGAGTTTTAGCTTGAAGAAGGTTTAGGATAGGATAAATAAGTTAAAAAGAAAAGCTTTTTCCTACATCTGTATGTTGAGTTTATTGAGATTTCTTACATTTCTCTGTGTCTTGTCACATAAATTTTAGATCCACTCAAGGACAAATGATGTCATATTGTCTCTTTTATTATTTATTTCTCATCTGAACATGTTTCCTAACCAATTGTTTCTCCATGTCTAACATTATTCACCATTTAAGCCATCAGTAAATTATGATATCTTTTTCTAGACAATGTCTCGTTGCATGTTCCATATAGTTTTCATTTCTAAAATCACTGAGTGTAACACACATTTTGCTTCAATGGGTTAATATTAACGATAAGGAGGAAACATTTCCTTTATCTCTATTTTTGGCATAAGGCACTAGCCATAAGCTCAGATGAAAACAAGCTTTTTCTTGGCGTTGATTCAGATAATTTGGACCCAATTCTACTCTTCTGGAAATCAATAATAGTACTGCTGTTGGTCTTCTGGAGGGACAAGATGGGGTCAGTCACAATAAATATATTTGGTGAATTCAATTATCTCAAAGTTAAAAACAGTGATACCAAAATAAATAAATTAGCCTTGCCTTGCCTTGCCTTGCCTTGCCTTGCCTTCCCACCCCACACATCTACCTATCTTTAAAGTATTCAAGGGATGGTAACTCCACCACTTCCTCAGGCCTCTGCAATGCTTGATAACACTTTCAGTGAAGAAATTTTTCCTAATATCCAATCTAAACCTCTCCTGGTGGAGCTTGAGGCCATTTCCTCTTGCCCTGTTACTGGTTCCTTGGAATTAAAGATGGACCTTCACCTCGCTGTAACTTCCATTGTCACTGGAGAGATTGTTTCAGATGTACCAGAAAGTTAGCACTTCTTGCCATCCCAAGAACATATAATTGGGCCTGTATAAGTAAAGTAGGCATTCTCAGAGTACACAGGAATTTGGAGGTCCATGCTGTTAAAGTGTGCTATAGTCCATGGCATGCACAACTCTAGAGACTAGCTATCACCCTCCAAAACAATACTTGGGCATGCTTCCAGAGTTATCAGGGGCAAGAACTGTTCTCTACAAGCTGTTAGGGTGTAGCTATTTTGTCTTGGAAACTGACAGTTGAACTGTATTGTGCTTGGCTGTCCCAATAGCTCAAGCCTGCTTATTTCGAACCTGCTTACTTCACTGTTATAGATGTGGCCACAGTCCAGGAACTAAAAATTGAAGTAACCCTTCTTGTCTTGTCCTAACTATATAGATAAAGTAACATTGCAACAAGAAACTGCTTCTGCCATTCCATCATCAAACTGACACCAGTATTTGGCCCTTCCCCTTTAAGTGTACAGCCATAAATTTTTTGACCAAATGGAAATAGTAAAGAATTGGATGTGACTATATGTAAGATCTAAACCCAAAATAGATGACTGCTGATAATGTGCTGCCTTATTTCTCTTAAGGACTTCAGAGTTTCTTGAAATGGAATATATATAATATCCATAGGTTAATGGAGAAGCACCACAGAGAAGCTTGGGACCATTGCCCTTGTGTCTTTCTGTCCCCATGTGACTGCTCCTTCATTTATGTTTCCAAGAATTTCTTATGAATTGCAGCCTTGAGGAGGAACTGGACTGTGTTTGAGACGGCATTGTGATTGCAGGACTTTGGGAGTCTGGATTTTTGTGATATTAATTTGTTAAACTGATTGGTTCATCCCGTCCTTACCCACACCATACTTGGCTTCATCGGGACTCTCAGCCACCAATTTGCATGAGCAACGGGACTTTGCACCAACCAAAGAAGGGCCTATATGTATATAGTATGATTTAACATGTAATGACATTAATGCAGTCCTTTCTAAACAAAAATGGATGTTTCCAGAGGAAAAGGAATGCTACAGCTTGATGGAAGTTTAACAGCAGCTCTTTGTGACTCATAGTAGATTTTTAGCGAGTGTTGAGAGATAATTACCCACTGGCCTTAGCTAGAATAGGGGATAAGCATTTCACTTAAGATTTTGTTGTCATCAGTTCACTTTAACAGTCTAGTGGCAGAAAGGAGGGAAAGATGCTAGGAAGGAAATTATGAATAGGTGTTTTTGCAAAGCTTGACACATCACCACTTTGGACTGGCTGAAAACTTAAAAAAATATTATGATTATCACAGCAGAGTGTGCTTATTTTTTAATTTAAAAAAAGTGGGACATTTTTCACTTCTCCACTACACTTTCTACCATCTCATAGTTTGTTGTTTATCTTGATTTATTACAACTCTCTCTAGCTCTGTGCCTTTCTAAATAAAAAAAAATTAATTTTTCAACTATACCTCACTGCTTGTGGATGACCCCCAATATGATAACCTTAGGCATATGTTGTCCGTTTTCACCTCAAGCAACTGATTCCCAAAGTACAATGACAGGAATTCAAGTTAGTAAGTAACAGGGCCTTTATTTCCCCAGAGATACAAGTGTGGAAGTCAAGGGAAATACAATGACGTTGTTAATGTTGTATTTATAACCTTAGTAGTCCCACCCTTGGCTACATTGTCTGAAGTGTTACTGTTATTTTTATAAAAAAACACAGCAGGCAATTTCTATTTTATACAAATGATTTATTTCTACACATGTGAGGAAAAAACCACTTATTGGCTGTTTGTGATCTAGTAAAAGAATCTTGTCATAATGTTTTATGCCGTAAAACACTTTGATTATATGAGCTAGTTGTTTACTGGGCAGCTTTTTGAAGGTGTAAGATTCTGGTCATTAATTTTCATCTCACAAAAGACATTCTAACTTTAACTGTTACTTCTGTGCAGATAAATATTGTGATTAAAGATGGAAAAACTGATGCAAGCCATCATGAGAGTTTGCTTACTTTAGCATAATTGATTACCAATTGCTCAGCACTTTTACAAAATAACTTACTTTGTAAAAAAGAAGTAAGATTATAGGAAGCACAGTTAGACTCATCATTTAGAATGCCAACTGAATTGAAATAAAGACTTTTCCAAAGAAATAAAGACTTTTCCAAAATCAAACAATTAAATCTGGTTAACTTTGTTTTTAAATAGTTACAGGGCATCATTTGCTGAAGAGTCAGATATGCATCTATGAGCATATTTTTAAAAATTACAAATTTTGTGTATTTTTGGCACAAACACAGTTAGCAAGTATTTGAGATAAACTCATCCCGTGAGGTTGTCACAAACACAACTTATTAAGTTCAAACTACCTTTAAATAATCATTTGGACATCTGTTGGTTTATCCAAGCTTTCCAAAGTTTGCCCATGATTTTCTGTATGAAAACACTTCCCTAAGTACTTAGCCAGTTACCAACTGAAGTGAATGTGACCTGACAGAAACATCACAAATCTTTGGCATGTGGTTTTAAATATCCAACCACAGTAACCTGAAGTGAATTAATAGCAAATTGTGTGATTAAGCTGCTAATCAACTAAACTGTTATTTAGAAAAGTAACAGAACAGTGTTTTGCTTTTATGGTGTTTTGCAGATCAAGCAAGGTATTTCCTTTACAAGACTGCTTAAAATAAAGGAAAACTTTAGGTTCCATCTCAAATGACTCCTGTGAACTCCAGTGAGATGAACTCATGCCAATATTATGAAATATGGCTCTTTCTTGGACTTACATATGAATGAAGGATTGGAAGATTTCTTTGAGTGGTATATGAAGATGAGTACTTAAAAAATAACTAGGAAGTGGAAAAAAGTGTCTAAGGTATTTTACATCATGCAGATAGAGACTACAGAGATTCCCACAGATATCCAGGACTGAATACAGGACGATTCTGTCTGAAAGGCAATCAAAGAACTATCTTAATAAAAGAGCTTCTTGAGAACTGTGGAGCAAAAAGGAGGATTATATGCTATAGAGTGAAGAATTCTTCAGACTTTCCTTTTCCTCCTGAAGCGCTAATCAACACCGAAGGAAGGAAAATTTGACTTTACCGGGAAATGAAGTTAAAAAGGAGAAGAGGAAATCTGAAACAGCTGCTGCATCTGAAATCAATAGGTAAATCTCACTGCTATAGAGGCCCGGAGTGGCCACTTTGCAGACATTTTTGTGGGGACGCTCTTAGTATCTTTCATAAGGTTTCCACACTTTTTGATAGGGACCAAATCACAAAGATACAAGTGTAGCATAAAAGTGGCAGATATTTCATTCTGAATGTGAGTTTTTTTCTGGATTATCATGCAGAAGTCCAAGCAGTCTGTTCTGCTGTGTCTTCACTCATTCTTGATTATCAGAAAAAGCAACGCACATGACTGAATTTCAGCAGGCTCATGTAGCAAAATATGTAGTGAACAGGATAAGATGAAGAGTTTATAAAATATATCAGCTTATAAACTGATAAGATGTAGCCTGAGATTTCTTTTCTTGTTAAATATTTGAACTTATGCAAGTTCCCCTTCTGTCCCAGCTTTCTTTTTGATACTTAGCCAGTTCCATATCCTCCTTTCTTTCAAAGTCTTACCTCATAAAAATTTTTTTTGGTGTTGAAGATTACACTACCACATCATCAGGTAAACAGTGAAGTCGAAAGGGACCTCTGAAGGTCATCTGGTCCACTCCCCTGCTTGATGCGGCCATGTACACCTGGTTGCCCGTGACCACGTCCAGGTGACTTAAATATCTCCAAGGACAGAGATTCCACAACCTCCCTGAGCAACCTGTGCCAGAGCTCAATCACCCTCACAGTAAAAAAGTGTAACAAAGTGTTTCCTGGTGTTTAGATGGAACAGGCAGAGATGCAGGGAATTATCTAGATTGCATGTTTGTGGTGTCTGGAGGTAGTTAAGGAGAAACCTAAGTGACATGATGCAATCTCATTATATATGGTTGAGCAATTTTCCTGTGTGCTGAGAATAAGCTTCAATAAAAGGCTTCTACCCTACTGAGAGGCTAGAAAATGAAAAGCTATTTTAGGTAGTTCAGCAGTAGGAAATTACTATCTGAACTAGAATTAGGTTTAGTCTCAATATATGCAGATGTGTCGACAGAGTGGAATAGGTGGGAATTATACTGATCCTAGTAAAACACATTTATGCTGTCACTGCAGAGATAACCCTTAATAGGTACCTTTCTCCACATGGTGCAGGGTTCTGTGCAACAGTAATCAATTTACCGCTGGAGGAAAAGTCATACAGTGACAAGTGGCAAGTTTGGAAGACCTGATAGATCTTTTCCATGCCCACTGAGATCTCACTGCTTTTTACCTAACACATTCATAGAAAGCTTTTCTTCCACTAGCAATAATGCCAGTATTCCCTTACATTGATACTGTTAAAATCATGCTAAAGTTGAATGATAGCTGTCTAGGGGACTTGGTTATCCTCCACATTACTGATGATCTCTTAAGCATAAAATTTCACTAGTTCATTGTGCAATACTCTGTGTCAGTAGTTTATTTTTGTTTCCACTCCTAAACTTCTAAGCATATTTGATTCAGTTGTGCTTTCATTTTGTGCTAAGCTTTTTTTTCCTTGGCTATGACTGAAATGCAGAAAATAACAAAATAATTATGAGCCCAAAATAATTAGATATTGATAATCTCTGAAGCAAGAAGGGCATGTTAAAATGTGTTCTGGTGGTGCCACGTGCTCCATTCTTTATCCTTTGAAAGTGACTTGGGTTCTCTGTGAGACACCCGGGGTCTCAGACAATTTATGTGTTTCCCCATGTGTAATCCTAACATTTTTTTTCTCCTGTCTGTACAATAGCAGAAGAGAAAACACTGCCTTTATTCTTCTATAGCCAATCCTGAATGCTTGCTTGTTCCAGAAGTGTAATGTACATAGTAACTTTAGAGGTTTCATATAAGGTTTTTTCTTATTAAAATATCACACAGGTGGACTTGATCTGCCAATGTGCTGATCACTCTTTTCCTGACTCAGTAAAACAGTTAAACAAGTACTCCAGTGGATTCTGGTCTGAACTTCCCTTCGCTAAGGAGGGTCCAAAGGCAGGGCTAAGTTCTTATTTACATTATACTGACGAGCCCATTTCAAGGCTTATAAACAAATGATGCTCTCTTAGCCAAGGAAGAATAAGTCAAGCAAAAGAACAAATGAGCAGCTAGTAATCTGATCCAAAACGTCCCTCACTGGTGTGAAATACTGAGTACTCTAGTGTTTTTGGTTATATATCACTAACTGTTTTGAATAAAAAAGTCCCAAAAGATAGCAATAATCTAAAACCAGACCACAGAAATATTTGGAACAATTTTTGTGACAAGCTGTAATTTGTTCCAGGACAGACAATAGAATAGAAAAACATTCTTAATTTGAGTTGTTTTGATTTGTCTCTCTTACATCGTTCCTTTTAAGTATAATCCTTTCTTTTTTTCTACCAATGGTAGTCTGACTTGCAGAGGACCACTAACAGAGGACTAAGTTTCTGTAAGGGATTGACTGTCTCATGAGAGTCAAGACCATGTCATGGGTGGAAAACAAAGCAATGATGTTTTTATCCGACTTTTTTTCAAGGCTTTAAAGAAGAGTTCATAGGAATTTGCCAGGAAAATCCTGTGGCAAACTGCACGAGCTTTTTATCCTTTAGCCTGTCATGCACACTGCTTTTGTTATTGCACTGAAAGAATGAAATTTACTGGCTACTGGCTGCTCATAAACCAGTGTAAAACAGGCAAGTCTGGGGCTCAGTGAAATTAATTTTGCATCTTTTTCTGTCTGCTGTGTTTCTCAAGAAAGTCTAGCCAGCTAGTATGTCAGAATCATAGAATTGTAGAATCAACTGGGTTGGAAAAGACCTCTGAGATCATCAAATCCAACCCTTGATCCAACACCACAGCAGTTAGTAGACCACGGCACTAAGTGCCACATCCAGTCTCATCTTAAAAGCCTCCAGGGACGGTAAATCCACCACCTCCCTGGGCAGCCCATTCCAATGTCTGATTGCTCTCTCTATAAAAAATTTCTTCCTAATATCCAACCTAAATTTCCTGCGGTAGAGCTTAAGATCATGCCCCCTTGTCCTACTGCTGGTTGCCTCAGAGAAGAGACTGACGTCCACCTGGCTACAACCTCCTTTTAGGTAGTTGTAGAGAGTCATGAGGTCTCCCTTGAGCCTCCTCTTCTCCAGGCTGAACAACCCCAGCTCCCTCAGCCTCTCCTCATAGGACTTGTGCTCAAGTCTCTTGACCAGCCTCGTTACTCTTCTCTGGACCTACTCCAGCACCTCAATATCCTTCCTGAACTGAGGGGATCAGAACTGGACACAGCACTCAAGGTGTTGCCTCACCAGTGATGAGCACAGGGGAAGAATCACTTCCCTGGACCTGCTGGCCACACTGTTCCTGATCCAGGCCAGGATGCCATTGGCATCCTTGGTCACCTGGGCACACTGCTGGCTCATGTTCAGCTTCCTGTCAATCCAAACTCCCAGGTCCCTCTCTGCCTGGCTGCTCTCCAGCCACTCTGTGCCCAGCCTGTAGTGCTGCAGGGGGTTGTTGTGGCCAAAGTGGAGGACCCGGCACTTGGCCTTGTTGAACTTCATCCCGTTGGAATCAGCCCAACTCTCCAGCTTGTCCAGGTCCCTCTGCAGAGCCCTCCTGCCTTCCAGCAGATCAACACACCCCCTCAACTTTGTGTCATCTGCAAATTTGGTACACTCAATCCCCTCATCCAAATTATCAATAAAGATATAAAATAGAACTGGGCCCAACACTGATCCCTGGGGGACACCACTGGATGCAGCACCATTCACCACCACTCTCTGGGCCTGGCCCTCTATGTGGTTCTTAACCCAGCAGAGAGTGCTCCTGTCCAATCTGTGGGCTGCCAGCTTTTTCAGGAGTATACTGTGGGAGATGGTGTCAAAGGCTTGCGGAAGTCTGGGTAGACACATTTATAGCCTTCCCCTCATCCACCAGGTGGGTCACCTGATCATAGAAGGAGATCAGGTTGGTCAGACAGGACCTGCCCTTCCTAAACCCATGCTGGCTGAGTCTGATCCCTTGTCCATCCTGTAGATGTTGTGTGGTTGCACTGAGGATGATCTGCTCCATAACCTTGCCAGGCACTGAGGTCAGGCTGACAGGTCTGTAGTTTCCCAGGTCCTCCTTGCAGCCCTTTTCGTGGATGGGTGTGACATTCGCCAACTTCCAATTATCTGGGACCTCCCCAGTGAGCCAGAACTGTTGGTAGATGACGGAGAGCGGCTTGGCGAGCTCTTCTGCCAGCTCCCTCATCACCCTAGGAAGGATCCCAACTGGTCCCATAGACTTGTGAGGATTCAAGTGGCTCAGCAGGTCATATAGAGCCACCTCTCCACCTTTCCTACCCAGCCTGTCCCTTATGAAGAGCTTGTAGCCACCCATAGCAGCACTCCAGTCATGCGAGTCATCCCACCACGTGTCCATGATAGCGACTACATTACAGCTTTCCTGGTGCACGATGGCTTCCAGCTCCTCTTGTTTGTTACCCACACTGCATGCATTGGTGTACATGCACTTCAGCTGGGCTGCTGATATCACTTCTAACTCAGGCTTTCCACCCTTAGGCTCGTCTCTGGAGAGCTTGGTTTCATCTCCTTCCTCCTTCAAACCTAGTTTAAAGCCTTCTTCATCAGCCCCGGCAACTTATGGGCTAGAGTCCTTTTACCCTTGCTAGATAAAGGAAGCCCATCTGACTCTACCGGGCTAGGTACCATAGAATTTTCTCCAAGGTTGAAAAAAACCAAAATTCTGCTGTGGTACCAATCCTTTAGCTACCTACTGATGAGTTTTCCTACTCCTCTCCTCATTTTAGTCCTCTGCTAACCTTAAAAAGACTCATGTCCTTCTTGTGGCGAGAAGCAGTTAAGCATTTCCCAGGAAAGTAATTTTTATTTGGAAATTTATTTAATATTTATTTAGAAATTTAGAAAACTGTAGTTGAAATCAAAAACCTTTGGAGAAATGTACTGTGTTAGTTTAAGATTTCATAAGAAAAGATTTCTCAAACCAAAGACAGAACCACTTTTGGCATGGGTTTTGACATGCAGCATGAGCAATTCTGTTTTGCCTAAGATATTTCAAAAAGGTCAGTTCATCTGCAGTTATCTTGCTCCTTTAAATTACTACTTTGAAAGAACTCCTGATTTGGGAGGCCAAGTCAGATAGGAGCTGTTTTCCTAATGCTGTGTGACCAGTTCTGTTCTTATTTTGTTGGTATCTGCCATAAAGAGAAATGAAGAAAGAAAAAAGAAGGAAAAAAGCTGGCATAGTTACATTAAGAACTCAATGACAACACAGGAATTATGTAGGTAATGTAGAGTTTAGGCTAAAATTATATGCATAAAAATAAGACTACATTCAGGTATCACATAACTTGAGACCTTGAGACAGTCAAATATTATAGAAAATTCACTCTGACTTTCATGTTTCCAACCACATATAGGATTACTCTGTTTTTAACAGAGCTGAGCATCTGAGCCTGAGTTGCAATCTGGATAATGAATATTCCTTTGCTATGTTCCCTAACAGGCCCAATACAACTAATATATTCTGGGAATATATAATACACACTTACAGGTTTGGCTGCCACTTCTTTCACCAGGACTTTTGCTGTGTTTAATTTTATCCATGCACTGAGTAAACTGGAAACAGAGGTGGGAGATTTAAGCTGTTCTCTTGTCGCTGTTTCTGACCATTTAGCTAGACCATCATGCTGCTTGGTATGCTTTTCCTTTCTGGCCTAAATATTTGGCTGCACAGAGTAGAAGTATTTTTTTATATATAATTTTTTTTTTTTTTTGGTAGGAATCCAGCTAGCAGAAGGAAAGGTTTCATCTCGGAAGAGCAGCACTCTGAATGCACATAGACACAATGACACAAAAAGTGCCTTGATTCATTCTCTACTTTGTTGACTTGCTTAGGACCCATTTTAATAAGGACACGCCAATTGGTGTGCCAATTCCAGAATGTATTTTCCCTGCCTAAAGCTGGGAACTTTTTGTAAGGAAATTGTAACTCCTTGTCCAACGCAGAGGGCAACTAGTTACCAAATAACACTGAGCTCTTTTAACTGGTACTTTCAAAACAAATGTAATATTTCTGGTTTAATAGCTCTTTGAAATCTTCTGAATTATAATAATGAATTTAAGGTATATTAGAAATTGTTTTAGCCTGTCAGCTTAAGGCAATTATTCTTTTTAAATATTAAATAACTGCAGGAATAACAATTTGAAAATAGTGACAAAAAAGAAATGTTTTATACCTGTCAGAATTGACTGTAATTCTTTGGTTTGTTTTTTTTTTTCTGTTTTGTTTTATATTTTTCATTTCAAATTGTCTCACATTTCGCAATGTCTTCGTTCAAGATGCACTACACTATTATTATTACTACTATTACTATTTTACACTATTATTACTATTAGTATTCCTCCAAACAAGCCTAGGCTCACCAGAGAAAACACAGTCGGACCTAAACGGCTTTTCCTTTTGGGTGTTTTGCTACTTTACAGCCTTGTGAGTTTGAAAATTCTCTCACCGAAAGTGTTAAAAAAAAGGTAGTTGGAAGGTTTTTTTCTGTATAAAGGAAAATAGTATGTGTAGAGAAGGAAGGAATGAGAAAGAGAAAGAGGGAGACAGGGAGAGGAGGGTGAAAGCCCCAGGTTCTGTTCTCAGCCACATGTGCAGAAGATGTGATTGTTCAGGTCTAGAGAATGGTCCAGTGGAGGGCCACTGGAATTGCCCTTTAGAAAAAACCCGAGGGATGTAGGCTTGTTCAGCCTGGATAGGAGATGGTTGAGGGGGGATCTAAAAGAAACGCCCCGGTACAGGGCAGTATTCAGGAGACAGAGACAGACTCTTTGAGAAGTCACATGGCAGGAGAACAAGAAACAACAGCAGTACATTGGAATAGAAAAGTTACAAAGTCATACAAACCAAAAATAAACCCCAAACTGGGCACCTTGAGGACAGTCAAGCAGTGGAGCATGTTGCTCAGAGAAGTTGTGCTATCTCTATCAGGTTTTTAAACTCCAGAGTACACAGCCCTGAGCAACTTGATCTGACTTCAGAGCTACACCTGCACTGAGCAGCAGCTTGCATTAGAGAGCTGCCAAGGTCCCTTTTCACCTCAACTATCCTGTGATCTTGTTATCCTATGGCTACTTCCCAAACACCAACACCATGGTTACAGGTGAAACATGGTAATGTACATTTTCAGAAAGTTGTCCAAGAACTTGATTAACTGTTGATCTAAGTGGAAACTGAGGTACTGGGTCATGTGTGATTTCTAGGACTTCCTTCCTCTTTTTCTCAGTATGAGTTTTATTTTCAAACTTTCAAACAGACACATTCAGTGGCTAGATTTTGCACATCACAGGTTATACCCTCTTCTACAATAAACCTTCAGAAGAGCACAGTCAAAGGAAACTGTGCCTTTTGACCTGAGCACCAATCCTGGCTGTTTTATGGTCTAGTACAGATATAGCCTCTGGGTACAATCATTCACTGCATCTTAGCATAGCATGCTCAGGGCAGGGCACACATAGGTGGACTCTCGGCCCATGTAGTACACATATGAACATGGGATATTCTGAAAGAGGAGCATGGTCTCATGCTGCTTCTAAGATGTTTGTATTGAAGACAAACAGCCACAGCTATAGTAGCAAAGGCTGAAATACTTGACAGCATTTAATTAGCTTTGAAAAAATCATGCAAAAATACAGGCTTATAGGGGAAAAGATGACCACATCCTTGGACCTTTGTGAAATGAGGCCATTACATTCTACCAATCTCTGATTTATTATCTCTCTTTCAGACTGCTCTAAGAAAGCACATGCTGCTAAATTAGCATTATGAAATACCTATGAAATAAATTTTCTGTGGAAGAAGAACAGAATATACACAAAAGAAGTCTGTAATTCTCAAAATTTTTTACAAACAGGGCCCCTTTATGGCCTCATTTGTCTCTATGTAACCTTTGGTTGCCTAACTAGCTTTAATTGCTGGCACTATTTGAAGCCCTGCTGGGCTGGAGAGTTAAGTGACAAATGTAGCAGCTGGCTCTCAATACAAATGATCTCTCTCCTGCCCTAGATTACTTGAGTTGCTGCCAAACATGTTGGCATATTGTATTTGTGTTGGTTTTCTTGAGAATTTTTTTCTTTATGTAGGTAGTTAGTTTGATCCACTTACTTATTTAAAGCAACTAAAGCTGTTATCCATAATGTGGGGAAAACAGAATTGTATTCTTGATCTTTTCTATCACATTAAGCAAAACAATGTAAGTTCCATAGTTTTACAAGTCATGTTTATAAGTCATTCCTTGGTCACAGGACCATTCATATCATCGTAATATCTCTTGAACCACTGGTGTACTAGCAAGGTTTTCTTCGAAATAGAATGATACATAAAAGAAACAATTTTACTTTTTTTTAATAACAGCAGAATCCTTGTCAAATGTAATAGATGAGTAACTGCCATTTCATTAAGTCTGACTATGGGACCAGGCATAGTCACTCAGGAATGTGAGGTTAAAAAGACTTTTGTGTGTTTCCATGTCTTGCTAAAGAAAGAAAGTCTCTCTAGGTTCATCAGCCATTGTCTTTACATCTTCTATGTGGATTTTTTTAAACCCTGCTGCAGAACTGACTTTAACTTTGGATCAATAGTGCAACTTTATCTTTCTGACTGTCACTTATGTACTTCTGGTTTTCCTCTTGATAAAACAACAGTAAAATGCAAATGTAACATACTTAAAAAAAAAAAGTAAGAAAGGGAAGAAACCTATTCCTCCTAGAAAGTTTTTTAGAAAGTTCTTTTCCTCTACAATTATGATTTACTAAATTCTCCAAAATACATTTATAAAACAAAAAAAGGAAATTGAATTATTGATTTTTTGTGCACTTCTTTCAGGAACGTGCTTGTACGTGTTACTCCAGTAAACTTCATTTACCCAGTCATCTGAGTTGGGCTTGTACTGCTTTGCTCAAACTGTGCCAAGCAGCCAGGACTCCACAGAGAATTGGGCCATCTACATGCTAGAAAGTCAGTATATGTGCTGTTACTCTCTTCCCTGGGTGTCTTGGAATGTTATTACTTGGCGCAGCTTAAAAATACCACTTGAAAAAGAAAAAAAGAAATGTGATTTAGGGCCAGATTCACTGACACATTCCAGTTGCTTTGTGCTTGTCTGGTGATAGAAAACAGCAGTAAACTAACAAGCTAAAGTGGATTTATGATTGCTTTGCATATCTGACATGGCATGGGGCTATTAGAGCATACCAGAGGGAGTGCTCTCTTCCTTAGTGATGAGCTGTAGATAAAGGGAGTGTTTGTTCTTGCTTATAATAGAATTCCTGGTGATATGAAATAAAATCATAAATCTAGTTTAGTCATATATTCATGGTATTTTAGTATTGATTAGATTATCTTCTCCTGCTAGTTATCGATGGATGCTGAGACAGCCTGAATGTCCCTTTAGGTCTAAAGTGGAAATGAAGTGGAGTAGCAACCCACTGATACAAGAAATATTTGAAATATTTCTTAAGGAAAGACTGTGTGTGTATCACATGGTAAACTGTGCATGGTATGGGCTTCATGTCCTTCCTGTTCACATAACTTTAAATGATCCAGCCTAAACAAGAAAGTCCATTGCTATCACGAAGGAATGTCACCAATGTCATACAGAGCAGATACATGTCTGTCTGACATGTGACATGAAAGGTTTCACTGAGCCCCAGCAGTATGAACTGCGCAGTGGAGAACCTTTGTCATCTCATTTGAGGGGTGCCTTAGACGTTCAATTGACCTTGGCATCTGACACGATGATAAGTGTGCAAAAATATTTGTATATTTTTCCAGGCAATGGATTTCTATGGCTAGCTTCAGTGTGTGTGCATTATCAGATACTGTTAGAATTCCTCCATTAAGGTTTTCCTTCCCTGCATTTGGAGTGTTTTCCTTGAGACAGTCACTGCTAATTGAGAACCACAGATTTATGGATTAAGAATTTTATACTCTAAATTGGCTCTTGTGTGACCCTTGCATAGTTCCCTATGAAACAATCAAGTTCTAGGACTCGATATGGAGAGCTATTCTGCTGGCAGCTAGATGAAGTGAATCTATCAGCTGGGAATGTATTATATTGAAATGTTACTCAAAGTAAAGGGGACTGAACTTACCGTGTATAGGAGCTATACATACCTAGGAAAGGTGTAAGCGTGAATGATACCTGCTGCATAAGAACTGCAATCAAAGCAAGGAGAAGATGATGTGACTACATGCTCAGCTGTATTTGCTTGGGTCACAGCTCCCTCTGTATCTGTATGCTGTCAGACACAATACAAATTTTTTACTTTGGTACAAGTCACATAATTCCTGGCTGGATGGCATGCCCAGCTCTTCCCCCTGAATGTCTTGTTCGAGTAAGGGCTATGTACATGAGCCAGTATCTCCAGATGAAACACAGAGAACTTGTATTTTCCCAGTGGCTGTCTCCACTAGTAACTAAACTCAAATAAATTTTAAACCCTGAGACTCAAATTTGAACACAGCTGCCCTTAGTAAGGGTTCAGTTGTTAGAATGCATTTTTTCTGGTGTCTTACTAGGAAGTCTAAATTGACATTTAAAAAGCTAATTCTCAGATTGTTCCATGAAAACTGTGTAAACCTAAAGTTTAGTTGACAAGTATTATTTAATCAACAGTTCTTGGAGGGAAATATAAATACCTCTTATCTCTGATGAAAATATAAATAGAAATATATCAGCATTGTGAAATAGCTGAATGGTATGATGTACATAAACATCCACAGCATTTTTGGCCTGTTTTTCAAAACCTCCTCTGTCTTGTCAGAATGTTCAGGGTGATATATCAGCAGTCTGAATGAGAATAGATTGCTGTTGCAGATCATAAAATTTCATTATGCTAGAACTTTAATCTGAGATAAACTCGGATGTCTCTGATGGGAAAATAAGTGACCACCAAAGCAGCCTGGCCACCCAAACCAGGGCTGATGTGGTTTCAGATATTTTGTTGAAAACCAGATGTAATGAAATAAATTCTTAATTCTCCTTTTGTCAGATAAACTTGTTGTGAAAAATATTTTCAGACTCAGATATTTAGCAGATATTCTACACATTTTCCAGATAGCCTATCTATTGTGGACTCTTTCTTCAGCTTTGTCCCTCCTTTCTCTTGTTAGCACATGTATCTTCACACAGTTTCCATCATTTATGCATCAGTCTTACCTTTCCTGTTCACTGATTTGCCAGCTTTGGCACCGTATCTACCATATCTAGTAGACAACTGACTACAAAAGAGCTACTAAAGTTGATATTGGTGGCTAATAGTATAATTCTAAGTCCAGTATGTGTTGACTTTTATGAGAAATATTTCCATTACCTTGAAGGTTTTTCATTTGCATTTATACTGCATATTAGCAAGCTGTAAACATAACAGGGTTGCAGGTCAAAGCTGTGGCTATTTCAAATCTGGTCCTTATTCTGAGAAATCGTATATTGCTTTCTTTCCATTAAGCATGTGACGCTTCATTTATAATAGCAAAGTAAAAGATAAATTGTTGTCTGAATCCTTGAAAGAAGAATGATTAGGTGGATCATGAAAGTAGTTAATCTTTGCATGTGAAAACTTGGCTGGAACAGATTTAAGATTCAAAATATAATTTGCAATTCTGATCCAAGCACCCGGTATAGTCATTGCTCTAAATTAAGAAGTTCAATAGTGAATGTTGTCAAACCATGCATAAATTACTTTTTCAGGTAATATTCAGAATATGGAAGAAAATGGACCAGTCCTACCTATCTCACCTGAAGTGAATAATCCTCATTGTTTAACTGGGGGTGTTCATGTGTGTGAGGATTACTGACAAGAATAAAGGCTTCTAGAATCATGTTTAACTCTGGTTTCAAAGCAGCAAAAATATTGACCATACTGCATATTTTGATTGACAATCCAACCACCTTTCTGCTGGAGCAAAAAAGACTTTAACATGGTATGCTGAGTATCAAACATTTGAAAACTGTAAATTATGACCCATGAGACTGACTAGAAATCACAGGTATAAAACAAACAAAATTTTTATTATTTGTATTTCTGCATTTCAATGCTTTATTTTGATTTCAGAACATAAGCAAAACACCACAGTTTTCTAATTCTTCTTTTTGTTAGAGAAGGGCTAAGCATTTCCTTGCGAATATTGCCACCAGGCATGCTACAATGCAACTAGCTCTTTATGAGCAAGACCAGATTCTGGAAATGCAGTCATTGGGGAATGGTGTTGCAAATTATGGCTTTAGTAAATTGGGAGGAGAAAGACAGTGGAGGCAAAAGTGCCTTAAAAAGGGAAGGGTAAACTCCCTCTTCCTACTTCTCAGTTTAAGGCACAGGATTGGGACTGCCACTTGCTCAGTCCATGTGTTCCAGACCACAGATACAAAGCAGTTTACCTAAGCTCTCATTGAGTAAACCACATCATTCTGGGAACATTTTTGTTTCCCTGAACCTCCCAGTGCTCAACCTGGGGCAAATTAACTCACATCATGCATAGTGTAGTGCTGCGCTTAATCATGCCGCTGAGACCATGGAGGAAGAGAACACAGGAAACCTTTATTTTTCTACAGAACTGATACAGTATAGGCAGAATCTGCACAATAATGCTTCATTTACTGCCTTTCCCCTGTTATTTACCTCTTGGTGACCTAGCAGAAGCAGAGGTCACTTAGCTATATGATTGCTCTGAGTTCTGAAGCAACTATAGAAGACTGCCAATTATTCATTGTTTTCCCACAGATATGAATCTCTGTAGTGTTCTGAGGGAGAGATTGTCTAGAGAAACTGCCATTGCCCTCCCTCATCATCACGCAGACTGGTTCTTTTCACATCTGTAACAACTCAGTGTTCCTGTAGCAGCAACTATGGAAGCATTCAGTGTGTTTCTCACTGTCTTCTAGCACATTTCAGTAGTGGGAAACAGCAAGGAAGAGCCAGCAAGCTGAAGCTGGGTAATATTATATGAAACATCAGGAAGAGGGACTCCCTTGCACAGTCTGTCTTTTACAGTACCTAGAACTACTGTGTTGTATCTAACAGTCAGAAAGATTTTTATTTCAACAAGCGTCTAATTTCCTGCAAAAGAGGCAATCACCCATTGCCCATTCCCACTGGTGTGCACTGTAATAAAGCACATAGGAAAGACAGAACTGATAAGAAATAATATTCCAGAGCAGGTTGCCATCATGCAAACTAGTTACAGAGTTTCTGCCTACCTCAATCATTAATGTTGATCAGAGGATTGTCATGATGCCTGTGGAAAGGACTGTTTCAGAACATTTGTATTTCATATTATTCTCTGAGAAGTATACCTCAGGAAATTTTAAGTTTTTTCTGTAAAGATTTCTATAGGAAGTTACTATATTTTTTGGGTTTTCTGACGAAGTAGATGATTAAGTCAGACTGACAGAAATCATCTCTGTATTTCAGTTGTCTTCCTTTCTAAAGTGTGTTTAGACAGAATGTTATCTATAGATGACATTTACTGTACATTACTGGCCATCTGTATTTGTTCTGGCTGTTCCTCAAAGGGCATCTGATGAGTCAGACTGTTTTTTTCTAGTGGGCCTCTGGCCAGCTAGAGATGAGAATCTTTAATCCAGACAAAGAAAACTTTTTTTCCCCCTGCCATTGGGTATTTTACTTTACATTTGTAACTTTTCAATTTTGATTTCTGTTTCAGAGCATACCTTCATGCTTTGCAGTCTGTATTTTCAAAGAAATAGCTACCATAATCTTAAACATGATGCAAGTCAAGTTTACTTCGTCAAGAACATAACTTCCCAAGCCACCTCTGGATCTCGACCACAAGATTGAGTATGTGCTTCTGCTAAGTGTAAACTAAATAAGCATCTCCATGTAAGACCTAAGCCCAACGTGGGAGATATTTGTCTTCAGGTATTGTTCCCTGTGTTGAGGTGCCATGCTTGGCTCCCTATGTCACACATCTCTCATGTTCTCATGTATTCCCCAGGAATCTTTCCAGCTCAGAAATCCTTGACAAACTTTCTAAGCACTCCAGGACATGTAAAATGCACCCTCAATTACTTGTTACCTAATGGTCATTGTGGTAGGCTGCAATTTAGAAATTGCATTGGAATGAAAGAATGGCAGAAGACAGCAATTCTCAGGATCTTCTGATGGTGAACTCAGTAAAATACAGTGAAGTATTTTTATTTACTCCTTTCCATAACCATAATTTCACACTGATTGCTGCTGGCTGTATGCTCTTGTCCCATGCCAGCAAAATGATTAGACCCTAAGTAGCCCCATTCATTATGCTGTTATTAACCTAAGTCCTTTTCCAGGTTGACATGAAAACATCTGGTCTTCTGCATAGTTGACACAAAAACATCTGGTCCTCTGTGTCATTGAGGACTGTATTTGGCTGGAGCCTTTAACAGAACTCCATTGACTAAAACATACATAGGACTTAAAATCACCTTGAAATAATTTTCATCGTGATCCTTTTATTTGAACTGTTATGTAAGTTCTCATCTAGTCTTGACAATCTCACTTGGAAGGTAATGCTTTTGGGGATGTATGTTACTTAGATCTGTGTCCTGCTCATTTTAAATACACTAAGCTTGCTTCACCTCTTAGATATATAAATACATCATTAATGTAAATAAATTGCATTTTCTCATCCTTTTGTGGAAACATTTTGGGACAAATGAGTTCAAAATCTGACCTGCTGGTGATTAATTCTATGGTATTTAATGTTTCAATTTCTAGTTTGTAAAAATGAAGAAAAAAGAAATAATAATAGTAATAGTACCAGATGTGTTTCTGGTGAAAAAGGATTCCATGTTCTTTAATCATCTTGATTAAAGGTCTAAATTTTAATTAAGCCGTGTATTTTTATTTGGCAGAAGGACAACCGTAAGATAGCTCATCCTTCCAAGGTTTTGGCTGTGTTACATGAGTATACAACAGTATGAAAAATTGTGTAAACTAGTTATTTGCAATAGACCAAACATTTATTTGTCTCTCATGTAAACATTTGTCTGGTTTTCAGGGCAGAAATGGAAGACCCAATCTGTGTTTTTGCATTATATTAAGAGAATGTGAAGTCTCTACCTAAGAATATTAAACTTCAGTTTCCTGTCCTTAAATTTGTTTGCTTTAAGCTGCATAGTTTAATGAACACATTAGATGGAATAAATGAGGGGTAAAGACTATTCATGATATGAAAGAAATCCAAATAATTTTTACATTTGCATTTTGCAATTTGTACTCAATGCAACAGGGTCTCAAGAGTGTTTCTGTGTCTTTTGCATGTCTTTTAAAGACTTTTTTTAATATTTATAAATATATAAAATTGTATATATGAAATATATAATCAAATATATAAAATATATATCAATATATAATCACTCTCCATTATTATAAAGCAGAGTGGGCTTCAAATACATGTCGTTGTACAGGGATATTAAAATTTTTGGTTTATATATCACAGTTAAGATGTAAGATAGAATTACAAGAATACCTAGGATGTTCTCTACCACCAGTATCAGCTGATATAAAGTTGGACTTCACAGAATCATAGAATGACTTGGATTAGAAGGGACCTTAAAAAACATCTAGTTCCAACCTCACTGTTATTGGCAGGGACACCTTTCACGCAGACCAGTTTGCTCAAAGCCCGATCCAACCTGTTCTTGAACATCTAACTTCCCTGACTTACAGGTTATATAGCATTGTAGTGGTGATACTCCTGTCCAGTCTTCCATCAGCAGTTCAGATACACTGGAATCTCTGATATTAGTTAATTAATTGGTTTAGTTTCAACTCCAGGTTCAGTTGCTCAAATATATGTTCCTACTGTACAAAAATCTATGTGCAATGCAACCTCTCAATGTAATCAATGAAATCCACATAGGTAGTATTGACCTTTTCAATACATGTAACTATACAACTGGTTGCTTGCTGAGGTGATTGGAGTAATTTTAGATTCAGAGAGGTATAAAATTGATGCATCAGAAGACCACAAGTTTCTCATTTGTCCTCACATACCTTGCCTGACTTGTGAAGGTTCTAAAATACTGATGGAGTCACAAATGTCACACCTGTCTTAAGCCAAATCTCCCCCAGGATGCCTACTCTAGGATGAATTTAGTAGCTCTCCAGACTACAACTGGCACAATGCAGTTGCATAAATATCTGTATTTGGTGCCATTTTACACTTCCTGGAGTCAGTCTGCCATGTGGGCTCCAACTGCTTTTGTGGAAAATCACAGATCTCTCATAGGTCTTGAGCCACATCCATAGATGTGTACAGGTATTTTAGCATCCTTGGAATGTTAGATGGCACTCAATGGTTCTGTTCACAGAAATGTATTATGTCTGTGTGTTGGCAAAGGCCTCGACACAGTTGCCCAGAATATTCCTTTTTCCTTTTTCTTTTACTGAGAAGGATCTAGATCCCATGTAGGTCCTGTCTAATATCTGTTAGCCCTGTGTGGGATCTTAGCTACCCTTGAATGTTACAGAAGATACCATAGTCCTATGTTTAGGCAATTGAATTGAACACCATGTCTGTAATATGAAATTAGCTTCATAGTTAGCAAGTACAATGTGATCAGAAAATCAGAGAATACTGGAAGTGATCCACAAGGATAACTGAGTTCAACCCTTAGCCCTGCACAGGACCATCCCCAAGAGTCACATCGTGTGCCTGTGTTATCCAAATGCTTCTTGAACTCTGTCAGGCCTGATGCTGTGACCACTTCCCTGGGGAGCTTGTTCCAGTCCTAACCACCTTCTGGATGAAGAACCTTTTTCTAATATCCAACCTAAACCTCCTCCAACAAAACTTCAGAATATTCCCTCGAGTCCTGTCACTGGTCACCACAGAGGAGGGATCAGTGCCTGCCTCTCTTCTTTCCCTTATGAGGAATTTGTAGACTGCAACCTTGTCATAGTAGGAAATTGAGTTGGATAAGCAGGACTTTCCTCTCATGGAGCTGTGCTGGTTGTGATCAATGACTGCATTGTCCTACAGGTGGTTTTCAATAGTTCCCAGAATAATCATCTCCATAACTTTACTAGGCACTGAAGTGAGACTGACAGGCCTGTAGTTTCTGAGGTCCTCCTTCTTGCCCTTCTGACAATAGGGACAATGTTTGCCAACTTCTAGTCAGCTGGGACCACTCTGGATTCCCAAGGCTGCTCAAAAATCATCAAGAAGATTCTGGGATAAATCCCATGTAGGCCCTGTAGATTTGTAGGGAACCAGCTGGAGGAGCAGATCCCACACAATTTCAGGATCAACCGGGAGTTGATCATTCTTGCAGTCATGGTCCTCCAGCTCAGGGCACTGAGACCCCCTTGGTCTGTCACCTGTGTTGAAGACAGAGGCAAAGAGTGTTAAACATCTCTGCCTTGTGTCTGTCCCTGTTTGTGAGTTGATCATCCTCATTCTGTAATGGGCCAATAGTATTTCTGTACTTCGTATTGACATTAATATATATGAAAAAAACTTTTTTTATTGTTCCCCACATTTCTGTTCAACTTCAACTCCGGCTGAGCTCTAGTGGCACAACTTTTCTCCCTCCAAAGGCAAGCAGCATCTCTGTATTCTTCTTGCTTCCACTGGGCGTGCTTGAATATGCAACAAAATCCTACTCACAGACATATTCATATCAATTGTATGATGCTAAGGGCTACACAAACACCTGTATATCTTCTCCTAACACATTGCAGCGATTATACCTTCTGTGTATATCTTTACTGAGAGTTAGTCAAGGTGTTCTTCATAAAGAATACTTAATAATGTGTTGGATATAGTGTTCGCAATAGTATTGCTAAGCACTTCTTAGCTTCTTTCTGTTATTTGCTCGTGTAGCAGAACAGAAAGTTAATTATTAGAATTCTTAGTGTCTCGTCACCCTGTTTTTCAGTGACTAACCTCAGCACACATTATTTCCTGCATTTTGCCTCATGGTTCTTTTGCTCTGCTGCTTGCTCTGTTTTGATTTGACAATTTTCAAGAAACACTATCACTGATAAAATGAGTAGTGTAATAGGACCTATTGCTTACTCTGAAACAGTTTATAAAAGAAAAAGTAATGAGTCCAAACATTTACATAATGTGATTTGCATGACTAACTTGTTGAACTTCTGGCTGCACCTGAAGAACAAGTTTTTTTAATGTGATACGATTGCAAATCTTAAGCCGAACTCTCTTCTCTGGTATGTAAGAATAGGTCTTAATGAAACCAGTGGGAGTTATGTACATGTATCCAAGTGTAAAATCTGGCTCCAGAATCTGGCAATAAGTTCCTTATTTTAATGACACGTCTGGAAATTTGATTCCATCATGGCAGTGGCTCCTCATTTTGCTTTTCTCTTGCATCCTCTTTATGCAACTTCTTTCATTTCTGTTGCTGTAGAAAATACACTGAAAATTAGTCAGTGATTCCCAAGAACATTGAGTCTGTTGGTTTGAGCTAAACAAGAAGAGTTTGGAGAACACGGATTATATCAATTAGGGAGAATGGGTAGGCAAAAAGAAAATTGTTCTATGAATATAAATGATTTCACTGGGCACCAGGCATAGATAAGATTTTATCTCATTGTTACTGGATTGAAATCTCATGTTTTCTCTTACACTTGTGGGTCATTATTTCTATTTCATGCTCTGACTGGTCTCAACATTAAGTCATGAATTAAGGCCTGAATTATTAAATGCTCCTAAGTACATGTGTAACTATGCAAATGAAACAGAGATTAGAAAGGAAATACTCATTGGTACACCAGCAAACTCTAATCTAAAAGATTTAGATTATTCTTTGTATAAGATGATTTATTACGATTTTTAAAAGTATGCATCCAGGCATCCAGCAATACATTTTTGTGTGCTACAGTATAACTGTATTAAATTTATAAAGCAGTTAGGATGTACACATTCTGTAATTTGAGTTTATATGCATACACATACTCATATACCCATGTCCCCACATGTGTTTACACATATTGATATGTACAAAGACTCTATATACAAATAAGTATATAATACATGTATTATGTATGTTATGTATTGGAATTATATATACAATTTGCGATTTGGTCAACCTTGCCCGCTTTGAACTGTACTGAAATTAAACATCTGATCTAAAGTGGGCATCTATACTTTTATAGTCTGTGGAAAAATTATTTGTGGAAGGTTTGTCCAAGATTGCTTTTAAAAATCATACTTCTGATGTTTTTCACTGATGATAGAAAGAGCTTTCATATCTAATATCTGCCATGTATCTAGTTAAACTGAGAAAGATCCTGTCCAAATGCACTTAATCAAAAAGATTGAGACCATTCCACTAATATAATTTAAAAAGTGGTAAACATTCAATTTCTATGCAATAATATTTCTTGTGATAAATACTGTTCTGTTCTTACACAGATTAGTGCAGTTGTTTGCTGCTCAGCCTAACTGTGCTTCTTATTTCTTCATAAGATGAAGGATTGTGGACATACTGGTGGGAATAACAGAAGCTGACAGATTGTCTCCATTAGAGGAGCTGAGTTAGTATTGGCTCCAGTATGATTTTATTTTTTTTTAGAATTCTCTAGTTCAGACACAGGCCAGAAGTGCACCAATGCTACAGTTAAGAATAAAAGTTATCTTCATTGCACAGTGTGTTTTTTAAGATTGACTGACATGGATAATTTGATCTTTTCATATAAGTGTCTCAGAAATCAGAATTGGCATCACTCTTCTATGCTTGTGAAGTAATACAAGCAAATTAATGTAGAGGAGAAGCCAGGTAATTCCCTTACCTTCTCAGACTAAGGAACTGACACAGCAAGTACAGACACAGCAACTCCTGATTTATTACAAAATCTCCTAGTTGAAGTATATTTAAGAATTCTATTAGCATTCTGCACAAACACTACCAGAAGAGTAAACTATTAAAATAATGTTATTTGACATCAAAAATGATTAATTTAAGATCTGCTTCCCTTCTTAGTCACTGACTTTCTCTGAAGTACAGGGAATTTATTCTACTGTAATTAGTAGAATAATAATTAGTTTCAAAGGAGGAATAATATGCGTTTGGAACATGCTATATGTAATATCTAGTGACATTACTCTTTTCCATTGGGGAAAAACATTTGTCTTTAAAACATTTGCCTTTAAAACATTTGTCTGAGCACACTGACTGAATCATTATTCTTCACAAAGTAGGAAGAGAAGAAATTAAAAATAATTGTTTTTCAGTCTGATTTGATTTCATACTTGCATTAATACAGCAACAAATCACAGTTCATTTATCTGTTCCTGTTGCTACCAGAACTATTACTTAGTTATTTTAAATTATCTGTATTCTAGTCCACACTTCAAAGTAGCGGGGTAAATTCTTATACTTACGAATGCATAAACTTAAAAGAGCTGCTCACTTCTTTTGAGATTTGTATCTATCTTTACGTTTCCCTTTGTCGAATAAAGATTGAGCCTCCAGCTGATGGCTTCATTGTCTAAATTGTCTGTGAAAGGATACTCTTTCTGGTGCACATCATACAAAGACATGCAGATTTTAATTTTTTTTGGGTCCTCACAAATATTTGGACTTTCAAATAGTTTCTCATTTTGATTTGTGATGTGTAAGGTCTAGTACTAAAGGTTTGTTAACCAGTATACTTATATTTTTTGGATTCCAAGAGGAACATTTTATTATATATGACTTGTCAGAGCAGAGGTTAGAGATATCTTGAAAATTTCCTAATATCCCCTGCTAGGTTTCTAAATGTGAAAGAAAAAAAAATCAACGTTTTAAGAGTATAAATATAAGGTGAAGTATAAAGAGAAAAAATGATAATATTAGCAAGGTAGCCTGCGACAGAATTGGTCAGAGTAAACCTTTTCCACCATCCTTTTCTTTCATTGTCATGTTAGGTCAATTTTCAGGGAAATCATTGATGGTTAACATGAAGGAAACAATCATTAGTGTAAATGTTATTCATCTAAAAACACATATGCAGTCTTTAAATACATTTGTTTGTATGCAGTTGTGTATTTATATATTTGTATATATATTTGTAGTCATCTCACTGCAAATATAGCTAAAGTTGTTTAAGTTTCACGCACCAAGTATTGACTTGAAGGAAGTTAACATGAAGCAGACAGATGATCTCTCAGATCATCTACTGGGATGGATTCACTTCTCAAAAAATCTGAACCTAGCCCTAGGAAGTGAAGGTGAACCAGCTCCATGCAAACTCTTCAGCAAGGACAACTCTTGGTCACTACCATCCAGACGGAGACAAGCAGGCGTGGAGGTTTGGACCAGACGACCAGACAACCTCCAACCTTGACCATTCCGTGACTCTGTGACTTTGTGACGCCATGATTCTGTGAAGTGATAGTTTACATTCTACACTGAAGACTATTAGCTGAACTACTTTTTACCCAGGAAATAGAAGATATTGATTGTTACCAATATAGTACCTTCAGACCTGTTTTCAAGCATTTACAAGCAAAAGCTATATTATGTTCTATAATTTTATTTTAATTATATTGCATTACATTATAATGCTATGTAATACAACATTACATGATAATGAAGTGCTGAATGCTGTACTGAGTATTTCAGAATACTTGGTTGGTTTTAGTAAATCCAGTAAAAAACTCTAGATTGTACCTAGAATATAGTAACGGAGGTTCCTGAAGGCTATTGGGATAAGGGAGCTGGGAGACTCACTGAAACACTCACGAAAGGAAGAGTAAGTCTTTCTGAAATGCTGGTTCTTTATTCAGTGTAGATATCTTTTTCTTCCTAAACTCAGTTTAAGATCTCAGTGCAAAAAGTGCAATTGCCATAGTTCATTACTTCTAATACCCATAGACCTAGATACCTGTGTTTGAAACTGGTCAGCATTTAGCTGCAGTTCTGCAGAAAAATTATAGGAATATAACTAGAAAACCTATGAATCACTTAGTAGGAAAAGGAGGGAGTAAATATGAAGTCTAAATAATTAGGTACCATAGCAGAAGAGAAAAACACAAGGGCATAGGAATCCAGGGTTTGATGTTTTACAAAATATGTGAGTATTTTAATGGCAAGTTATGAAATATGTGTCTAATTTGAAATTACATCTTGCCCTATCCAAACTTGACCTTGAATGTTAACAGGAACGTGGCCACCTCTCTGGGCAACCTGTTCCAGTGTTTCACCACTCTTTTTTTTAATTGTAAAAGCTTCTTTCTTATATCTAATTTAAATTGATCCTCCTTAATGGTTTAAAACCATTACTGCTTCTATCGAAAAAGGCCCTTTTATGAAACATATGAAAAACTTAGTGATACACACCTGATTTTTTTTTTTTTAATATATCTAGGTAGAGATTTTAGTGTTGCTGATCATTTGAGGCATGTCTAGACCACATGATGATCATACAGGAATTTCTGCTTTTGTTCCAAATGTATTAGTAGGTCTCCCTGACAGCCCAGTTCAAAAAAAAGCTGGTAGCTCAGGTCCTGGAAGCAGTTTGCATGACATTGTTCCGGGGCTAGTCAAAGCTATGAACTCTGCTGTTAATTATCTCTACAGATCATCTGACTGGCACAGCCCATGGTGTTTTCAGTCCTGACACTTCTTGGTCAGAGTTTGAGCAATATAAAACTCTCCTTCAGGAAATTTTTGTCATCATTGGCATTCTTGTTAGTAAGACAATCTGGTGCTATGAATTTTATGCCAAATATTGTGCAAAATACGTAGCACTCTACAGGCCATAAAATAGTGTATGTAAACCATCTAAGAAAACTTAAAATCTTTTTCTTTCCTTTTTTCTTCCTTTTTCTTTTCCCCCCCTTAAATCTCTGTTAAGCATGACTGGAATGATTTACTTCGTTAAAGATCTCATTCCCTCAGAATTGAGAAACCTGATGAGACATGGTCCAGATTGATGATATTTTTTGTTCTTCTATGTGATGAATTAAGCTTGTAGAATTTTTTACTTTGTCATTCATTCTTTCAGTGCTTTCTTGCTTTTGCCAAGTCACCTGATAAGAACTTAGATTATTTAGTGGCTGGAGGAACTGATAAATATGTGAACTATAGATATATGGATCTCAAATTCTTTTTTTTTTCCCTCTGCAATTGCTGTTAGAAAGGCACCACTAATGAAAAAAATCTGAATTGTAAAACTTTTCCTTCTTTGTCCTTGCTCTGCCAGGACTTGAATGAAGGTGCAGTGGTCAGAGGTACAAGTAAAGGCCATAGACTGAATGAACACTGGCAAGAGACGATGGAAAAGGAAATGCCAAAATAACGTCAGTACAGGAAAAAAAGTGACAAGAGAATTGATATGTTTTCCTGAATTACTTTGAGGTTTAGTAGTGGGTTAGAAACTGTCAAAACACAGGAAGAAGAATCTCTACAAACAAGTGTGGAGTCAATTATCGAGGCCATGACAGAAGTCTGAGATGAAAGGACAGGTCCTGATGAGCCATCAGTATTTAAACATTTACTTAAAATTCAAATGTTCAAGAGATTGTTAAATTTAAATTTAGCTCATAATAATAGCTCATAGCAAATAATAGCTCATGAAGGGCCAGGAATCACAGAGGATAATTACATAATCAGATTTTGCTATCTAGCAAGACAGTGTGGGATGGCAGAATACAGATTTGACAGATGTGTAATGTTTGTTACTAGTTTGGATTAATTTTTGCTGTAGATAAATATATCTTGCATTCTACAGTTTGTCTCCAAGCAGGAATAAGGCCATCTGTTCAAAGGCCAGATGTTTCACAGGGAAAAAAAAACAGAAAATCCTCAAATTGTGAAAGCCACTTGAATGCAGAACAACTGTACATGGTATCTAGTAGGTTTAAACAGAGCTTGAGTAGGTACACAGGCACCTGGTGTCCATTGCAGCTAAAGTCAACAGATTTCAAAATCTGTTTAACTCTTTACACAACAACTTTCATTAGGTGCCTCCCTACTAAGCTAGAATATATCTAGGATGCCTAAAGGAAATCAATGTTGACTGTTTAGAAGTTCTTGAGGGGTGCTCTTTAAACTCTGCCAACAAATTAATTGGGATCCAGGATTTAGCTGAATGCTAAAAAATATTCTAAAATGCTATCACTGTTTTTCAGAAATGATGTGGACTAGTTAAGAAGTCTGAACAGTAATAAAGGAATTAGATAACCTTTGACTTGATTTAGTCTGAGCAGGGTATTAAATCCTCATTTTCAAAATACTGGAGAATGTCCTGATCAACAGGCCATAAGGTATAACAGGTGACTCTTTCTTGAAGTTGTACTATGTCACTTCAGTAAATATACATTGCTGTTTGGTAGCCTAGTGCTAAGATAGGAAAATGTCCTTATCCACATTTCTTTGCTCATTGATGTTTTGGGCACTGACTTAGAACATGGGGAATGTTCCTTTCCCCAGGGAGAGTTCCAGACTACAAACAAACAAAAATTACCTTCCTTTGATGGGCTGCTATAATCTGAGGAGAATGAGAATGACAATGAGACACATCAGATAGTCCAGCTCTCTGACAGAATCAGAGGTTTAATTGAAGAGGGGGCAATATCATCATCTGGAAGTACCTGCGTTCAGCAGAGAAAGAGAAATGCTTCTATTAGGAAAACAGCTTTCTTTTACTGTAATCTTCATATTTATTTTAAAATCTCTAATTACTATTGTAGGAAATTTGGACATGTGTGTTAGGTGACCTGGATCATCCTCTGAAGCTAGGCACGTGCAATTTCAGTTAAATATAACTAAACTAAGTAGGCTGACTTCCACATGCAATTTAACCTGCAACAAACTGAAGAGTAGGCAAATTGCAAACCCTTTGAAAGAATTGGAAGGGGCTGCAGCACTGTAGTTCTGATACTCCTTAAAGCCACTGTCTTCATAATGTTTCATCAAAATCCTCTTAAGTCATCAATGTGAATGTGTGTTTCTTCGCTTAGTTGTGACAGGGTTTCAGTCCTGTATTTTCAGGTTCTGATTACAGCTTTCACAGAAACCTCTGTTATTAGTGTGTCTTGATTTAATTCTTAAGGCTGCTAGGTTTTCCATGGTTAGAATGGAAATTTATACGGTCCACCTATATGAACTAATCAGACCTTTTTCCATGCTACTTACATAGTCAGTGCAGGTGAGGCAACATGAGCTTTTATTGTATCATTTCTTTCTAATTTAAGGGTTGGGGGAGTTTTTTCTAAAAATGAACTACTGTCAAAACACTATGATCTTGTCAGACAAAGGCTCTGAGAGGTTATTTGAACAGCTTTTCACTTGTTTGTTTAACTAATCCATGAATCTTAATCTCTTTAGGGAATGATAGAATATCCACCAAGTCTCTCTCAACAGAATCCATGCCTGGAGGAGCAGTTACTCATTTGATTGAAGCCCAGCAACTTTGACTTTCTTCACCTGATGTTTTATTTTTTTGTATATGGAATTTTTTGTGCCATCCTAACAAAGGCACGTTTCTCAGTCTTACTATTTTTGTGTTGGTTTAGGTGGAGTTTAATAAGTAATTACTCCTCAGATCTCCTCTTCAAAAGTACATTTCAGTGGGAAATATGTCTTCAATGTTGGGATAAAAATAAAGCATGTTGTTATTAATGCTGTTAATTCTGTATTTTTTTCAATGTTAAACCATGTGTACTCAGTAGCATTTCATAAAGCTAAGCAGAAGTTGCAAGACTTCATGCATTAACACATTTGTGAGGCAAAAAGACAATGCAATAACAAGTACTGACAAATTTATATATATCAGAATTCACACATCAGAAAAATTTGACAAATTTGTCTTCTGGTTTTTGAGTATAGCCTTTTCCTGTGAAAACCAAACCAAAACTTTTCAAATAGAAACTGGAATCTCCACAAAATATGCATCTGTTCTACTGCTTACAGAAAGTTGTTCCTGTGGGTTGTAGACCCTAAACCTTGTATCAAATTCAACATAAAATAAGAAAATTTAAACATCATGGAAAAGCCAGATCTATTTCAGAAATTATGCAGACACATAAGTTAAACATTCAGGGTACTAACTCCACTAAAATAAATAACAAATATCTTGACTTAAGTATGAGATAGGACTTATCCCACTTATAATCTGGTCAAAAAAACAGGTGTCTGTGATAAAGTGCAGACAAATTTTGATTAATTTTTCATTCAGCTGAGTGCAAAAAGAACACAATTTGCAAGCAAAATATATGGGAAGAAAGTAACAGTCAAGAGTGTAGAAGATAAGGAGACTTTTCTTATCCATCCATAAGACTTTTATTAGCCATGTTTTCTCCTCTCTTTCTTTATTCTCTGATCTCTTACACAATACTAAGCTTTCCTGCCCATCTCTTCCCTGGTTCACCACTAATCATCTGATCAATTTGTTCCTTAGTTGTACTGCATGTAGTTTCCACATTTGTTGTATTATTGCTGAAAATGATACAAAACATTTTCTGAAAGATATTACCTAGACACATAGTTACCCAAAATTCTTTGCTATAGAGAGATGCCTAGATCTATTTAATCATAGGTAGGAGCACAAGATTTTTGCTAACAGTGCCATCTGAATGTTAATTTACTTCATCAATATCTGTGTAATAAAGGTCAGAATCAGGCTAGAAGCTACAATGTAGTACTGCAAATGTTATTTATGAGCTCTCTGGGTCTGAGTTCTGTGCACTGATGGAAGGTTACCCTCCTTTCCCAGTTCCCTACCAGTTCTTCTGTTTGAGAGATCTTCAGGTGTGCAATGGCAAATTTAGCAACTAAATATGAAAAGTATGCTAAATTCCTGCTTATTTTAAGAGATTATATTCTCCCACTGGTCCATTTTGCAGAAAATACCCAAAGCCAAGACAATGGTTTAAAGAACACACCTGGGAACTAGCAGGCAACGAATTAGCACCAAATTCTTTTGCCAGGCTGAACATTTGCCATTCTCAGCATGCTAGAACAGTGCCAAGACACACATGGATGTTAAATTGGATTAAATGTATAATGATTTCATGGAGAGATAAAGCAGATGAATCATTTCACTGAATCAGAGGGTTCAAATAGCTTACTCTATTCCTGCAATACTTGAGATTATCCTTAAAAAGTGTTACAGTAAAGGTGCTTTTCAAAATGTGAGTTAGTTTTGGAGGAAGGTTTTATAGCACGCACAGCATGAATATCAGTTTTTCTTGTGTGAGATTTTGTGCCTCAGAACTTGTCATGCATTGGGGAAACTTAGTTGTTCTCTTATGACACATCTGGCACTGAAACAATATAAAAGAATATAAAATGGAAGGACCTAAAGTAGGATCTAGATAATGCACAACTTTTACATCACAGTTATTCCAATTTACACTACTGAGATATTTTGAATGCACTTATTTAGAGATTTGCTTTTGATTGAAGGGTTGACACTGAAATTCCTGAGGAAAGAAACCAATTTCAGAAGTGGGACTAGTTACACATAAAATTCAATATTTCAAGTTTTATAACTTTGAATTTTAATTACTTGTAAAATAATGTTATTTTTTTTCCAAGTTAAAGAAATTACACATTTTGATTATTGCATCATCTATTTGAAACATTGTTCAAGTTAGTTTTCAATCAAAGTATATCTGAGTTAAGATCATGCTTTTGAAAAGTCTGCTTCAGACTCCTCTTTGCATTCAAACTACCAACCTCGTTTATATTTGAATGGTTACATCTTTCTTGGACTTAATAATACATTTTTCCAAACCTCTTCATCACTGTGCAGGAGAGGAGAGCAGAAATTTCTTGCAAACTCAAAACTTTTTGGATGTCAAATCTTTTTTTTCTCAAAGGAATGTTTAAAATTGTACTAAAATTAAATATAATAAAAGGTAATTTTGTATTTTAAAAAAGTTACTATGCTGAAAAAAAAAATCACAAAACCTCCCCAAACACAAGCAACGTGTATGTTTCTTGAATTTGAAAAAATTTACCTGAAAGTAGCAGGCTGAAGGCCTCGATATCTAGGCAGATCTTGGGCAGGATTAAGTAGATTCCCTTTCTTGGTTACAAGAAGAGTTGCAGAATGTCACTGAGAAGAGCCCATGGTTTCATGAAGCTGACTGGAGGTGACTGGCTCCAGTTTCTTTTGCTATCAATCTGAATCAAATTTTTTAGCACCTACAAAGGTGAACTTGGGTAGTTATACAAGGTTTTACTTTTTCCTGGAAAAAACCCCTTCTTTTCCACTTAGGAAGAGATGTGGCAGAATTATTTGGTTTCTACTTTTAAAATTACCTTCCAGCTTTGATCCCATTTGCCTGTGTCTGCAGTTGATTGACTTTTGTCATTTTACAGTTTTCTGGCCCTTTATAGCTCATTTTACAGAAGTTCAAGGCATCAAATGTGCTTTGACTTGTCTCTGTTTTCTGAATAGGCAGATGTGTTTTAGGTACCTATGCCTAAAATTTGTATTTGGCAAGTGTTATTAATGTAGGAGTGTCACAAACTCTGCCAGTGTTCTTAGCACTGGTTAAGAAAACAGATGTTGCTAGATCAACGTTACCAAAATATCTGAAAAAAATATCTTAAACATTAGTTGTAATTTCTAGGCAAGTATGAAAGGATTGAGGTGAGGAAAATGGGTAACTTTTTTCATGGTGATGTTGTACAAGAGATAATAGTCTTACTCAGACACTAGCATTTATCAAAGTGAGAATTAAATTACAAGGAATCAAGGTCATTTTACATCTAAAGAATACTCACAAAAAACCTGAATTCCCTTGAGTGCAGTATACTGTGCCATTAAACTTTTTAATTTGAACTTATCTGTAAGTCTTTCTGTGGTCATCTACTAAGAAGGTGAATTAATGAAATGTGGACAAGGAATGGATCCTGGCAGGGTAATTTGGTGCAGGACTCCTTAGTACAGATTTGAATCAATGCAGTTCAAGCTATTGCTGTTAAGAAAGCAGTTATTAAGCACGAAGTTTCAGGACACTGCCTCATAGTTAGGGAACCTTTCTGAGTGTTTCATTTTACGTATAAAGCTCACATTGTCTTTAGAACAGAGTATCAAAAAAGGGTTTGTCTCATGACTGCTTGACATCCCTCATTCCCTTCTGCCCTATACCAGTTTCTGTGTTGTGTACGTTTAATCGAGCACTGTTCTCTGAACAGCAATTAAAGCCCAATTTGACTTGTTGCTGGGCAAGATGATAAAAGCTCTGGCTGTCATCACAGTCAAAGATCAACCACCACCCCATACAGATCTTACTGCAGTTTCATAATTTATCCTGGTGAAAGCTCCTCTGAGAACATGGCAAACTTTGCAGCTGTTGATGGGCCTCTCCAATTGTAACTGTTCTATAGAAAAGACAGAAATCCAGTTAAATTATAGCTAGTCCTGAAGTTCCTACTCCTATGTGAAAAAAAAAGTGTTTACTTTTTTTTTTTTTTTTTAATTTAAGGAGGTACAAGAGGTCATTTAAGCATATTTAAAAGTTTTTAAGTGCTGTTAGGAAATCAAAGAAACATTACTGTTGCTAAACCCTCCACTGAAAGACTCTGTTTTCCTTCAAATGCATATAAGAGAAATAGGGTCTGAAAGATCATTGTAAAGATCCAATTATCCTGTCATACTTCTTTAGGGCACCATGAGAAAACCAGCAATAAAGCATCTGTGTGCAAAGAATGCCTACTGTATAATGTGAAGTCAATGATTGTGAATTGTCTAGTCATTCCTAGAAAAATAGCTTGAGTTCAGAATCTTCCACAAATAAAGGACATATAGAATACATCAGAGATGGAAAAATTATATTAAATCATCAGTGGTACATGTTTAAATTGTTTTTTCCTGCAGCTTTTCCAGAACTTTGCCTTATGACATGCTGCTATTCTAGTCATTAAACTTTTACCATTCTTCTCAAGACACAGTTGCAGAAGCATATAAGAAAGATATTCACTATAACCATGAGCTAGTAACTTCCTACTAACAACCAGAATGTTTATTTTCATTACCTTTCTGAGTTATTGAGCACTGAAAATTATACAGTTACTGATACAAATATGTCAAACTTCCCTGATTACATTTGAGCAATTTGGTGTGGATGACTGAAATTCAGCTCATGCCTTCTCAAACTTTGCCTGTTTGTGTCTTACATCTAAAGAACTTTGTGATCCAGTTTTGAGTAACTGGATCTGCACAAAAAAATACTGAACTAGGGAAATCAGAACGGTTGCTCTAAGTTGTGTTACTGTCTAAAACCAAAGGCTTGGAATTTTATCTTTGCTGAGTAAAAGCTTCCAAGAAACATTTTTTGTTTATTTTTTGTTTGTTTTCCACTCAAAACAGCAACACACTGAGCATGAAAATGGAATACTTTCAAAAATAAGCTTATGAAGTAACCATATTGATAATTTGTGTGTTCAAGTATTGATAGTTGCTTACATTGCATTTTTTATTAATTCCACCACTGATTGAAAAAAAAAAGGTATAGATCAAGATATTTATAATATTTGGAGAACATAATTTTCTTGTGAGAATAAAGCTTAAGTCTTGAGCTTTAATATTTTGTTTTGTGCACGTATTTTAATGCAAGTTAGTTCATTTTTCCTTCTTTACTCCCTCTTTAAAGTTAAAATATTAGAGCCAGCAGCAGCACAGCTTTGTAAACTGTCAGTCTTTCCTTCCTTTTGTCCTGATGAAAGCCATTGATGCTAGACAGTGCAGTGCCAAATACAACTAAAGAAAAAAAAGAATGGATAGAAGTAGATTTTCATTTTTTGACTGAACTTTAGTGTCCTTTTACATATGCTAAAGGAGTACATATGTATGTAGTACAAAGGGAAAAAAACCTCAATATTCTGGGCATTTTCATTGTAGTAAAAATAGATACTACACAATTAAAAAAAAAAAAAAAAAGGATTTCTGCCTGTCTTTTGCATCTGGTATATAAAAGAAATTACAGAGAGAGGCAACTGGAGATTCAAAGCTGAATTTTCCAGAAAAACTAGTTTCCTGTTTTAATTTGAAATAGAATCTGTGAAAAACTGTTTCCCTTTATCCTTTGGTAAGGTAAATCTGAGCTCTCTGGAGTTTTTTACATGTAACTGGTTTTAATGAGGTCTTAACAATAGATTCTGCAGCTTGGATAATATTTTTTGTAGTAATGTCTCATTTATTTTAGTTTGTTTGTTGGGGTTTTGTTTGTTTGTTTGTTTTTGATGCATTTCAAAGAAGACCCAGAATTTGTTTTTCAATATCAAGATGTAAAGGTCCCAGGACAACTTTCCTAGAGTAGGGTTTTCACCCAGCATCCTTAGCCAGATTTTCCATTTCAGTGTGATTCAGTCAAACTATTTATCTCCTTCCTATCCACCCCTTTATGTTGATTATCTATCACAGAGCCTGTGTTGCTTTTGTTCAGTGTTTAGTTTTGAACAAACATATCAGTATAAAAGTTATTGTGCCTCATTCAAATTAAATGCTTTACTCATAGAAATGTATTTTATGACATATTTTTATATTTTCAGGTATGCTAATCAACTCCTTGTGCCATTAGGATTCAATGCTGCACATAGAAAAAAAGCTTTATTTCTTCTATTGCAAAGTACTTATGAGATTCATAAAGCTGTTATTCATGGTAAAGCTCTGTGCAAAAGGAGACAGAAGAGAAGAAACCTCTTTGTTGGGGTAATTTATCATGGGCTGGGGAATTTCCCCCTAAGCAGTCCTCTAATAATTTTGCTCAGATTGTGGGTATTTCTGTGTGACCAGGTTTCAGACTACACAGTGAGTCTCTAATCCCTGAAACAATGTGAGGCCAATCATGTTCCTACATATGAAATAAGAACGAGACAGTAAAGAACATTTTAAAAACAACTGTGGGGTTTTTTTAGGTATTTTTAGGTTTTTTATAAATTTTATAAAAAAATTTACCCTATATCATGTTTTAAATATTGCTTTTAATGGAAGATTATGGCAGCAGTTTAACACAGTATTTAAACATATGCATTTAGAGATGCGGACATATTTATTCCTTCACCAGAGATTAATTGCTCAGTCACAATTGTTCTGTGTATTAGAAGATCTTTGTAAGTCACTGTTCAACTAGATATATCCTTCAATTGTACTGTTTTATAAAGACTTTCAAAAGTAATAATAAACTCAATATGAAAGATGTTTTTTTAGCACAGAAGAAAACATGGAACATATTTTATGTTAATATGTAAATAATAGATTAGCTAAATAAAAGACAGACTATACAGCTAATGGAATTGTAAAGAAAAGGGGTTTGTCATGGTTTTGGCCAATAAAAGAACAAAATTAATTTTGTGCATTGACAATGACACATTTTAATATTTTTTTTAATTTTAAAATATGTTAATAGAAAAAAATGATCACTGTTTAGGTACTGCAGTTTAGAGACCTGTCTCAAGTATTCGTTATATTGGTGAAAATTTGGATTTAACTTGTATTCCTGCTTTTCTCAATATAATATACAACAATGTTTTTTCCTTATGAAAAGTCTTTCAGTGAGGTTATCCCAAAGAAATATTGCAATTATCATTTGGGTAATTTAAAGCACATGTTCTTTCAAATATTATAGGTGATAAAGGGTTTGGGGAAAAAAACTAGCTACTGACAACAAATTAGTATTGGATTTTCAATATTATTACTGTGAATATTATTTCAATATTTCAAGATTATTACTGTAGCATATTCTTACTAAAATGTTTCTTAAAATAATCTTATTAAGAAAGTAATAATTATTGTATGCAAAGTCTACTATTATTATTGTTACTATATAAAAAATTCTTTCGCCATGTCTAGATTTATATAGCAAATTTAACAAAGATCTCATGTTTATCTCTATTTTTAATTTTTTATCCTCTATTTTTAGTAGAGGATGAAATAAGGCCTCTTCTTCCTTTACTGTTTGGCATCTGGAAGATATCTATCTACTAGAGTCTCATCTTGGTACTTTTTACTAGATTATAGTGATGAAATTCAAGAAAATTGGCATGGGAAGAAAGCAGATGCAGCAAAATTTGTCATACTTTCACATAGCCCATCCCTTCAGACTATTCATCCTCTAACAGTATCAAAAACGCTGCTTGTAGTAGTTGTTGAGTATTCTGTTCTAATTTTATACCTGAAGCTGAACACTGATTTGTTTCCTTTCTTGAACTATTATAGCAAAGGTGCTATAATCTACCTCTTTAAAAGCCTGGATATGAGAAGGTAGTCTAGTTAGAGATATTTTTTTTTCTAATTATCTAGCCTCTGCTGGCACGTGATAATACCTTTCTTTTCATGTTTTTCTTTTTGAGCATCAGATTTTGTGTGGCATCATGAAATGTGAGAGTTTTTGGAGGAGTTTTTGGTTCGGTAGACTCCAGTTTTTCATGTGGAAAATTGGACCACTAAAAGGAAACACCTGCTTCGGTCTTGAACACCCGTACTTCTTCAGCTCTGCAATATTGTTCCACAATTTCCCATGTTTCCAGTTTATAGAACACTCAGCTGTGTTCCTAGGTCAAGACTCTGCTAGGACTCAGAACACAACTTGTTATTTGAAATAATTAAGAAGTGGTTGGGGAGGCACACCAACATCTACCATCACATCAAATGAAAATGACAGCACAGGTGTAAATGTCACTTCAACAGGACGAAGAGCTGTAAGCAGGTACATTCAATTTTAAATGAACTGTTTATAGACATGCAAGCCAGAACTACCTGAGTTATTCTCACAGATAAATGATTCTGAGTAAATCATCATCAGCTGATCAACATTTCTCTGTAAAATTATTGCTGTAGACAAGACAATAGCTATATTACTTGTGTTTCCACAAGCACTTTCCAAAAGGAAGCTATTCTTTTTCCTATGTGCAAAAGAACCTTGCCTTTACATGCAATAATCTACTCTAAAGAGGTGTCAAAAGCAGCATGGAAGTAGTAGAGAACAAATGTTGATATAATGTCAAAGAGAAAAAAACCCTAAACACAAAAGCTAAGCTAAAGTAAATCTCTGCCTTAGAGTTTTGTACTGCTGCCCAATTATCTAAATGCCTGAAGCATAAAATCAACAAGAGAAGCAAAGTCCCTTGAAATATTCCTGGTGATCCTGTCACAACCACACAACCTGCTTGGGCAGGTTTGTTCTTTCTCTGTTTTCCCTTTTTGGGGATTAATATGAAAAACTTTCCTGAATATTGGAGAAGGAAAGAATTTTGAAGTGTAGACCTCATGTGCAGATTCCTATCTAATAGGTTTACCCTTAAGAAAAATAATGCTACCTTTTTGCAAAGTTTCACCATAAAAAGATAATCAGTCAGCCAATCAAATTCTCTGGAAATTTTAGGTTTTAGTCAACATATATTCAATGGGTAAAAATATAGAAAAAATATTCTATGTAGTAGTTAGTTGAACACCGATTTAAAATTATGCTTATGTAACATAGGTTTTATGCATTTTTTTAAATCATGCGACTTGTGTTATCATCTACAGCTGTCTATACTGGTTTAGGCTAAAAGGTCTTCAAAGCATTTTTTCTATGAGTGTTTCTTCAAGATTTCTACCCAGAGAGAGGTGAGAAATTCAAGTGAACTTGCCAGTGTGCCAAACCATATACATATTCAGTGCTGCCTCAGATATGTAAAAGTCTGATTTATGCTACTTCAAGTTATTCTGCAGGACCTGCAGCTTTCAGCATCAACTCATAAATTGGAAGATTGACACAACTATGTCAGCTTTAATAAAGGTCTGTTTATCAGAAGTGAACTATGAACAGAAGCTTTTGTAAACATTTTGTCCTACAAGATATTGATCATGTTGTTGTTGATAGTTGCCCACACCTATAATTTTCTACTGATTACATTTCTCCATCCTTCTTAATGACTACTTTCAAAAATCTGTTCACCATCAGAGTGCACTGGATATAGGGAACTAATGAAAATATCCTCAATAAAATATTTCCTGTAAAATTTTAAATTCTGAGAGTAGCATTAGCAGTCTACACTATTAAAGTTGTATTTGCAAAAACACCTAGGGATCATATCATTAGAGATTTTATCTTAGTGTCTAGCCTGCATCTTTGGCTACAGAATATGGGGAGATGCATGTGACCAAATGAGATATCTACAGTACTGTCTTTAACAGGCCAGGTGAATCACACCTGTGTATTTCTCTTGCTGTCTTTAAAGAAGCTTAAAGTGACAAGTTCTGCTGTAACTGTCTAGATCATTAATGTTTTAAGTCAGGTGAAACTAACTCTACTTCTAGTAACGTCTCATATGCTTCCTCTCCTCATAGACCCAAGAATTTGGGTATTCTTGGTTTCTCAGTCACTCAGAGTGTACAGGAAGAAATGGACTTTCCATCAAGTTATTCTGTAGTTTGCCGCTTATGCTGTAACATTTGTAAACAAGAGAAGCAGGTGGGACTATTTTTACCTCCAAGACAGGAGAGGAGAAATGTACCTCCATTTCTTTCTTGCTGCTGAATATGTCAGGCAGAAAAGTTTCATATGAAAGTCTGTCTTTCCTTTACGAAAAAAAAATCGAGTCTCTCATGCTTAAAAGGAGGAATACAGAATCCAAGTGAAAGGACTTCAAGTGAAAGGGTTTCAAGGCTGGGAAGCCCAGTTTTGTGGTGTTCTCTATACTAACTCAGCCATGATGTATCTGGAAGAAAGAGATTTCTGATGCACATCTACCTTGGTGTTTTCAACCGGTTATTTTAGAACAAAATTTATTGTGAAACCTGGCCCAAAAGCCTAACCTTTTTCTGCTCAGGAGAAGCTCTTAGTACTATGTATTTGGCTGTAAGATCTAGTGCCTAACTTTTTTTTCAGATATGGCTTCTTAATTCCATTCGCAGGAAATCAGGTACCCGAACACCAGCAAGAATATGTGCCTAAGTGAAGACCTGATGTCCCAAGATCTTGCTTGTGAAGAAGCAGAAAGCCTAACTGATGAGTTGGTAAGTCCTGCGCTATGATCTGAAACTTTTACAAAATGATTTGGTTTGGAAGGGACCATAAATATCATATAATTCCAACCCCCCCGACATGGGTGGGGACACCTTCCACTAGACCAGGTTGCTCAGAGCCCCATCCAACATGGCCTTGAATACTGCCAGTGATGGGGCATCTACAACTTCTCTGGACAACCTGTTCCAGTGCCTCATCACCCTCACAGTAAGAAAATTTTTCCTAATATCTAATCTAAACCTACTCTTTTTCAAGTTAATTACCTTGTGTCCTATCCCTATGTGCCCTTGTCAAAAGTCTTTTGCCAACTTTCATGTAGGTTCCCTTTAAGTACTTTCATCTTCTTCTTCTTTAGCGCTTTCTTCTTGCAACAATATTGTTGCCAGAGTATCAGAGTGGTTCAAACACACCGATAATTTCTCAAACAGAGCAGAAATTAGAATGTTCTCATGGTAATATATCATGTACAGTAAACAATTTAAATGTAACATAGCTTAGGAATATGTATTCAAAGGAAGTTTGAAATATTTGACAGTCAGTGAACTTCTTTGTACAGGGATGGAAGATGGAAAAGGTTATCACCTCATCTCTCATATAAATACTTGCACCCAGTAGCAGAGATCTATTATAGGAGTACGCTAGTTAATGTTTTTAAGTAAAAAAGGAAACTTCAGGCCAAATAGTTATTATGAAATTATGGAGCCATTTATATCCCTATTTTTAGCACATTGAAAACAATAATGAAAAAACAGGATTTAATAGGCTTTAACAGGCAAAGTAAGAAGCAAGAAAAAGGGATTTTCAAAAGAGGTCCTGACTTCCTTCAGGGGACCATTCTTTTTTTCCATCGTCTCCCTGGTATAACCTAAGTAGCAGTCCTTTTATATAGACCTTGCAGAAAGCATGACCTTTGGGCTCTGCAGCCAAAAGCTGCCCTACCTCGTTTCTCGGGAGTCATGACTTTATGCCAGGTGATTTGCCCCATTTATTGCTCTCTCCTGTATGGCTAGCTACAGAGACCTTTACAAAAGAACTCCTGTTGCCTAATTTTCAGAAAACTTCTGACTTCAATATCCATTTCTTTGGTCATCTCCTATGACTATCTAGAACAATGAAGTCAATGGAACTGATTTAATTAGATGCTGGCACAAGCTAAAATATTACAATTCCTTTTATAGATATAAAGGGATGGAAATGGGTATTTTTTACACTAAGACATCTACCCCAAATGAGGAAAAATTTGACTGTTCACTCTGTGTGATAATGAAAGTCTTTTTCTGATGTGGATGAAAACTATTTTGAAGTTAGTCCCTTTACATATGCTGCAATAAAATTCAGAATGAGCTATAATTCAGATTCACACATTTGAAAACCTCTAGCAAAAATGTGTGATTTCATTAGTTCAGAGAAGAAGTGATATGCATGGTGAAGCCTCAGTTTAAAATAAATTTCAGATTAATTTGTGATCTCATTAGTACAGAGAAGATTTTATATACATGGTAAAGCCTCGATTTAAAATTAATTTTGCCCTTGAATACATGTGCTACTGATTTTTAAAGAAGTAGAAACTCTATTCTCAAAATAGCTTGAAATCCTTATCAAGAAAGGATATTAGCAGCCTTCAATTTTAGCAAGTCTTTCCTCTCTCTTCTCTAGGTTTCCTTTATCATCTAACATTTGACCTATGCTTATCAATATGTATTGTACAACTTTTAAAACTTGTCAACAGAGAAAATACAGTTGTAATGTAGGTAGAGATAAATATAACCTCTCAACTTGTTTCCCATGATCCACCCACGAGCAACTCGTTTGAGGTTTGTGGCTTCTTCCTCAGAGAAAACTGTCTCATTGTCTCCAAAGAATGATTGATTCAGTAAGCTGCTCGGAGGACAAGAAGTCACGGGAGAGGTCTCTGCCCCAATATCATGGCCTGGAAGAATGATGATAGGTTATCGTTCCCCTTTTGTTGCAATGAATTCAGTTCATGGATATGCTACAGAGAAACATCTAACAGGAACCAATCCCTTTTAGAATTGCTCTCAGACTTGGCAGGCAGAGAAGTCCTTGAGACTGTTGTGAACTATACACCAGAAAGTCTGCTGTGTGTTTTAGGGTCTTACATAATATTTGAAGACTATGACAAAATGTCATTGAATCGGGGTATTGTAGAATAAATAAACTTTTTAGTTTTGATCTAGACTTTGACTAGTGAGCATTAATTTCTAGGAAAAGATATTCTATTTGGGGAGTGGTGTGAATAAATATAAGCAACAGTTCCTTTACCTCTTATCTTTTAGTTCTCAGAAACTATTGTCTTCTGCACTGAAAAAATCAATCAAGCTTAGTGATTACTATAACCTATACAAATACACATATATGTATTAACATTGTTATGATGAAATTATTATTTTTGATTATCTGATCAGACAGACTTTCCCACTTTGTCCCTTTTTCTGCTTGTTTTGTTTTTCCTATTTGTTACCAGATAGGAAAAGCGACATTTCCTTCTGTTTCACCCACAGTAACCTGTTTAGAACTTATTTACTATGCAGTCCAGATGTGTTTTAAACCCATGATGAAATAGTCTTTTCTCAAATGTAGTTTAACATCTACATGAAGGCTGGTGACTGAGCTACAAATGAAAAAGTACATGAATTAATGCAGCCTCCTGATCTTTGCCTTTACAATGCCCTTTTGTTCTATAAGTTTCCATGTGGGAAGATTAGGGAGGGTCAGTAAACAAAAATGCCTTTGCACTTCTTAAGAGATCTAAGTGCTCTGCCTGTAGAGTCAGCAACTTCCCATTGAGTTTTAAATGATCTGAAAGAGATGAGTTCCTTTCACAGCATGAAAATTCTGGCTGGAGCAATGGGTATTGTCTTCTGATTCCTTACTCCTAAGACTCACTGCAATGTGACTGGGCCACCTGGCTAGAGGGTGTTTTGCTTTATCAAAACCAATCGTCAAGTACTATTGTTCCTCATTCCAGTCAACACATTTCTTTAATAATACTTATGTCCTTTATAATTTATAAAACATAGAAAATGCTTTGTAACATATTCAAAGGCATATTCAAAGGATTGTGGAGAAATAAAGATGAATTTGAAGGGTTATAGAAGAGACATAAGGTGTAGGGGATACTGTTCACAGACTATAATTTGGCTTTCAGGCTTTAAATTTCAAGGAGGACAGAGGCTATGGGAGAACATGCCACAGTTACATGGCTCACCCATTATGTTCTTAGGAAATTATCTTATGAAGCAGCTTCTGAAACATGAAACTCTATGCAGAAACAAATCTGGAAGTCTGATGCTACAGCCTGGCATTTGCCTACTTTGAGCATTTCAGGATCAGGCCTTTAGAAGATAATTTTGGTTTATCATGGATAGATAAAAGTAAAGGGTTAACTTGCTACCTGTGCAGTCTCACACTATACACACTGTTAAGATAAGCAATTCTAAATAAAACAGATGTCCGAAACCCAAATACTTATAAGGTCACCGAGATGAGCTATAAGATACACAGTGCTGTTCAGTTCGTAACACAGAAGCTTTGGAAGGAATTTGGATACTAATAACTGACATAATGATGTGACTGTTTATTCCAACCACTTACAAACATAGGGGATTATGCAATGCTCTGACATAATTTCTGCTAGCAGCTGGAAACCTCCATTGAACATCTGTCTGAAGTGCTGTTCTCATAATTCATCTGTCAAAACTAACTGAGTTTTGATAATCCAGTTTTTATTTCTTTTTCAAAACTTGCATCCTTTTTCAAGGTAAAATACTTTTGTGAAAACTCAACAATTCTTTTAGTCATTTCTACAGCCTTTAGTTGCATTTCGTCTCATAAAAGTGTAGAATACTGGAACATGTGTCACTGCATCAGAAGCTTCATGAAATTCATTTGCATTAGCTGTTATTTATATGTTGGCGGCTTGCTTTGAAATGATTGTTTACTCTTCTTGAAAGCACAGGCAATTTTAACCAGGGACCTCAGTTCTGAAAAAGCAAAAATGCTGTGGGGCTTAGTATGTAATTTTAACTTTCATTAGAAAAATAGGGTAAAGTAGGAAAAAATAGGAAAAATGTTAAGCCCTTTCATTACATCTACAAGTGTAAGTAGAAAAGCAAAGTGGTTAAGTAAAGGAAAGGTTCCCTTCCCCATTATTTGAATTTGCTCTGGCTATGTGAACTTTGAGACTATCTTCATTGATCTCTACCTGTATCCTGAATACAAAATAACACAAGAGAAAATCTAATTTTCCAGGTGGAGAACAAGGAACTCTGATTCTAAACTAATTTTAACTATGTCCTTAGCTCTTAGCATTGGGTTTATTCCTTCTAATGTACTTCAAAGTAAGTTAAAAGAGTTGCATTCTGAAACTGTCTGTGTCTGCTCACTGACTTGAGCAACTTGGACTGACTGCTTTGATTTACACATGTTCCCTTCATTTATGTTCCTAACATTGATGCATCATGTTCTCATGTTTAATCTCTTTATATTTCAGCTAAATTGTAAAGTAGGAATTATTATGGTATAATATAAGCACATTGTTGTGTGTGCAATTGTGCGTTAGAAATTACAGAAATTAAGGTGTAGCAAGTCCTGCAAAAAATCATGACCACTCAATTGAGAAGAGATGCAGTGGGCAAAAGATTCACTTCTTTACAACCTCCACTTATGTTCTTCTAAAGAAAATAATAATAAAAAATACTTGTAAGGTTTTATGTGGTGGAAATCATTAATTTCCTCATAACTAATTAACATAGAATTTTCGTGCTATTTTTTGCAGATGCAGTAAAAGTAGATTTTTGAAATTGATACTATCCTCATTTATCCTACCATTAACATAGAGGCCAGGGAAATTAAACTGTGTAAAATGGATATAAGTGACAGCAGAACTGGGATTGAGATTAGCTCTGTTGTTCTGTGATTTGACACACACCTCTTCCTCCACTGGTGACAAGTGATACTTCTGGCCATAGAAAAAGCCACATAGCTGGTATATTGGAAGATAATGCTCAGATCTTAACTGTTAAGAACGTCCAGCTCTATGCAATAGGTTTAATATACATCCTGACCCAGCTGCTTTTTTTAAATAAGTTCGTCATTTATAGGTCTTGTAAAGTCTACTCCGTCTCCCAAATAAGCCATTAGGTCATCAGGCCACATAATTTATTAAAGTGCATTTTGTGAACAGGGAGTTCTTCCGTGAGGATATTGTTTCCCAAGGAAGTTAGGAAGAAATTTGCCAAAAAGGAACTAAGGTTAAAAATTCAACAGATATCCGTCTATTTCTCTGGAGTTCCTCTAAAAGACGTTTCTGAACAGATGTGGGATGGAAGTAGAAAGAAAACTTCCAGTTAAATGATGAAGTGAAGGGTACCTATGTGGTGAGTTTCATCTCTAAAATTAAAACCACTTCAACCACAATGAAAAACCCCCAAATCCTTGTACCTAGTAGGCTGATTGCATTATAATGCAAAAACATAGATACACGAGAAGATACAGCCCTTACAAGTGTTTTAGATTCAAGATTCTCAATTTTCGCACCTCAGCAGTAACCTCACTCCTCTGTTATATATGTACCATCCTGAGCTTGCTGGAGTGTCTTTATCTTGGGAATGCTAGGCATCTGGGGACATATTTCATCCTTGTGTGCCAGGCATACCCAGAGCATGTGTCCTACAGCTCTCTTTGTTGGGTAGGTCTCACCTACTGGCTGCTCATATTATACATCATGCTTAGTACAGAAACGAGTTTGTGCAAAAGCATCTATCTGGTCTTCGTTCTTTTTACTCAATGACTGACTCATTGGAATATTTACTTGAGCTGTAGGAGGTGCTATTCCTTTTAGTTTGTGCATGAGTCAATCTGGACAAAATATCTAAAATTTGTGAATAAAACCACCAAGCTTTTGAATGCTGCTGAGAGGGGGAGAAACAGGTTCTCTGTTTTTCTTTTACACAGCAATATTAAACATGTACTGGACCAAAGAAACACTAAGAATTATTTTGGAACCTAATGATGCAGAATCTCAACTGGCAGTGGGAGGACCTGCTTAAGAGTACCTACAGTTTTTACAAAGTGGAATATGTTTGACAACTGAAAACGAGAAAACCTCAGTCCTGGCTCTCTGACAACACCCAGTCAGACCTTTCGTGTGACATATAAGATCTGGAAGGAAACACGAAAGAAAATTTCATGTGTATTTCTTCACATATTACATTCTTCATGCATACCTAGTGAATATTTGAGTTTTGGGAGAGTCGGAGAAGGCACCATAAATTGTTTCTACACTGCTGAATAGATGTATAAGAGAGGGCTGTATCAGTCATATGCCTTGGAAGGGCTTCACAACAGAATTTCCCAATACAAGTAGTTGTTTAACTTCGTAAGAGTTGTAGAATCTGTTTTGCTTTTCGTCACAGTATTCATTGCTGGCATCTCTGGAAAATCACCTTGTGTTCTACAGGGTGCCTAGGTAGACATTAGAGTTGTGGATTGTGCTAAGCAGCAAGATGCCTGGAATATGGGGACTGCAGACCTTTTGGAGCATAGCTCCTGTATGATTAGAAGCTGGGAAATGCTGTAGTCCAATTTCTCAAGGCTAACTTCAGAGGGATTTTGAACATACACTTTTAAGGCACTGTGGTATGAGCTCAAAGCATTGTCTAGCTTGGCAGTTGTAGGTACTGCTGCAATCTTGAAGACAGTAGTTAGTATTTTGTCAGAAAAAAAACCCAGTGTTAGAGCTATCATTAGCTGCACTATAATGATTACATGCTTAATGAGGCCTTAAGTCCCCTATTGTATTACAGTTGTAGTATTTTAAATGGATATGGTTAATGTCTCTGCTGCCTCCAAACAGGTGACTATAGGGTGTAATTTTACAATCAGTTTAAGTTAGTACATATCCCTATTGCAACTATGATGAATAGCACTGCTTTTCCCTTAATGCTGGCCACATATTGTTGCTCTTCCATGCCTGCAACTGTGGGACTTCATGGACAGTTTGGTAGCTCCCTGGGTTTGTTTTCAACCAGACAAGCTTTCCTATCCAGCTACCAAGTGCTTTTTAATCATTTGGGCAATATAGTGGAAAAGGATGGGATGCACATTTGGAGTGACAAGGCTGGCTTCCACTAAATGTATTCTCTTATGTAAAGGCTTTCACTTCTACAGTGACGATAAAATGATACAGCAGAGATGATGATTCTCTGCAGTAGAAAGAAAAAATAGCTTTTTTTGCTTATCTGTTCTTAGAGCCTATATCTGCAGGAACTCTAAAAGTCAAACACTGAATCAGCAGAAATCTCATATATGGCATTCAAAATCTGTGCTTCTTGAGGTGTGAATACTACATAAAGAAAGCATCAAGGAATCTTAATAATTTCTCAAAGTATTTGATGTGATAGCCCTTGGAATGGAAAAAAATCACTTTTGTTTATCTTTCAACCTCAGTATATTTAAACAGAAAGACAGAATATCAAATACACTTTATCTTGTATACACAGTGGAACATGCCAACTAATAACAAAAACAGATTGTGACACTAGAGTAACTCACCTCATTTAGAGATAATGGAATACCATCAAATATAAACCATTTGAAAAGCAAGTGTAATGCAGACTTTGCCTGTGATGCTTGAGAGCAGATTAACTCTATGAAGTGGTTTGAAGCAACCTTTGTTACATGTAATTTTGAACAGCTCAGCAGCATTAGAAATGTTTGATAGCATAAGTATTAAAATATTATTGCTACTTATAACCAAACACCTTGTCTGAATTTAATAGCAGCTTCCTAGTTATCCAAATATTTATGGGGATTGGATTTGACAAACACTGTGTGAAGTTTTCAAGATAAGATTAGCTCAAGAGATTATTAAGATTCCTTAATACAATACCCATCTTTCTTCCTATGGCTACAATGTAGTGTATTCACTACTTTCAGTTGTTTTGTTTTAGGAACAAATAATCAAAGATACACCAAATATGGGGGGGGGGATTGTGTTGTAAAACGAGTGGCTTTCTTTGGAATAAACAGCTGTGAGTGGCAGAATGGTGGTAAGCATAGAAAGTTCTGAAAGGTGAACTGTACCACTGATGTACCTTCATAGTACTGCAACCAGATTAGCTTGGAAATTGCTTTGAAAATAAATTAGTGAAAACGCCTTGTTTGGCAAATAAATTCTCTATGCTTTGAATGCCTTGTTTTCACAATATTGACATATTTCCTACATGTTTTTCATGCTAACCTTATTTGTCTCCTGAGCTGCTCAAGGTTGCTTTGGTTGCTAATGACTCGGGGTGGGGAGTGGAATTTATTTCACAGTTTATCAGAAACTATAATAGCTGATTATTGAAAAATCAGGCATTTGAACTATGGATTCTTCAGAATATGTCAATTCTATGATCATATATTTCTACAGTGCAGCCTAAACTCCAGTTTTCATATTAATGGATTAATAGCAGTGGCAAAAGTCATGTCTCTGTCACAGGCTACTATCATTCTTCTTCCTGTCTGTCCCCAGGTAAATCTGTCTCTGTAATAACAGTACCAAAGCAAAATCATTATTCAGAATTCTCTTAGAGTGTACAAGTCTCTTCAAAGAAAGAAATAAGGTGTTGCTATTAAAAACAGTGTGCTTCATATAGCTAGGAAGAGAATAAGTTGATCAAAGTAATGTTTCCACTACTATACAAGTACCTAAATAATATAAAAATACTTGAGACAGAAGTCTGGGTAAGAAATGTACTTGGAAAATAAATAGTTTTATATGTTTTCAGAAAATGTGGATAGTGTCAAAATACTGATGCTAAATCTGACTTTCAAGACCAAGAACCACAAAAAAAGGAAAGGAAAAGGGAAAGAAAAAAGAAGGAATACCTTCCAACAATTGTGGGAGAACTGTTTAAAGCCTAGCAGCTGCTGACCTTCCAAGTACATGATGAATGCAGTGATACCCATAAGCTCTGATACATGTATCTTGAGTCGCGTTGAGAAACAGCACTGTACATCTACATTCCTGTGTTCTTGTGCATAAGAGAAAGGAAGACAAAATGGAAAGAGAGAAAAGACTGAGGAGATTTCTTTTGTAAACTTATTCAGGTGGCTTTGAAAACAAAGACTCAACTATTCTTCAAATCCTTTAACTATGTCTTATAAGTAGATATTACCTAGTCTATCTGTTTCTCTAGGTCCATCCAGTTTATTCTGGTTTTCCTTGTATAATAGGTACAGTCTAGTAAATGAGAATACTCTTGCAATACCAACTAAAGTCCTCACTATAAATTACCTTTGGCACAGTGGTTCTAATTGGCACACAAATTGTGTGGTCCTCAGGGAAAGTAGATATGACCCCGTAGCTCACATTGAAGAGTGTTGCTCACAGTGTAGTGAAACCCAATCATAAAAGTCAACATGGTGCATTGGAAAAATTAAGTTATGAAAAGGCAAACGCAATGCCAGTTTAAAGAACACTGGTGTTTAAAGAACACAGGACTTGCAATACTTAACAAGCTTGTTCACCTGCTCTGCTTCTGGAGCATTTGACTTTCAGAGGAATTCAATTTGTTTCAGGGGCAACAGAGCCTAGGTTCCTGTATAGGACCAGTGCTTTGGTCTGTGTGCTAACATTGTCAACATATGAAGCAAGTAAGGTCAGTTAATGACTTCTGCTAAGAAGTGGAGACCAAGGCACTGCCTGTTTAAAGACTGTAAGAAAAACACATCTGGAAGTCTGAAACAAGAAAGGAACTAGACACTTCGCTTTGAGGGCTGTCAGGGTCTTTTCCTGTCTTTCCTTTCTCTTACACTGTTTTAGCCTGAGTTGCTAGTTGGATGAGCAGGGTAATTAGGAGTGACACACAGCCTGTGAATGTAGCCAAGTCCTGGGTGGAATCTGCTGCTGTTCGTGTCATAGTTACAGTCAGACAAGGAAAGTTATTTCCTGCACTTAATATCTGATCAGTCATTTGAAATGTAAACATAATTGGAGAAATAACAACTGTTAGAAATAAATGTACAAGAAAAGAATGGTCCTGCTCCTTGTTTGGCAACCAGTTGCTATTCTTAGAAGTCTTAAAGGTGAAAAAAATTCTAATAATACATTTATAATACTTAACCTTGGGAGTACATGAGGTTTGAAAATTCTCTATAAACACAGAAGGTAATGTAAATAATCAGGATTACTAACATCTGCAATTTTGCAAGCTTATTCAGCTACAAATGTTGTCCAGCGTGGTTTGCCGTTTGAAATATCACTAAGCCATTTGTATCAGCCACAACCTTTGGGATTCTCTGCTGAAGAATAAAGATATGAGTTGCATGAAATCCCATGTCAAGACATCCAGAAGGATCCTCATTCAGTTTTTAATGAAAACTAATGAAAAACTGAAAGTGTGGGATTTGTTTCACTGGCATGGGATGTTCAACAATGAAATAACTGTAGACACCATGAAATTTTGGGAAATAAGTACTTTTAAAGTGATTTGTCTGATTTTAGATGTTGTTTTAGGATATAATTAATTGCTCTCATGAGGTTTTTTCTAATGAATTGTAAAGGAGTTCAGTCTAACTATGAGGTATTTTGAGCTGGTTGAGAAGAACCTGACCCAAATCAGTCTTGTCAGAAAGGGGATCTAGAATCAATTTTTCCTATTCCCACTTAAAATCCTTTGAAGTGCTATAATATCATAATAATGCATAAAATAACACAGAATATGTTATGTTCACCAATACGTAAATTGCCTTTTTGCTAACTATTTGCTAATTTTGGAAATAAATCTGCATAGCTCCTAGTTTATGTCAATGAACAGGTCTCTGATTTCAGGATCAGAATCTTAAGCTCTCAGTAATTGCCTACATTGTGGTTTATATACCTTGCTCGTGGGCTCCAAGGAGATACTCTGCTTGAGTACTAAGATTGTATGTGAGCTTAGAGACTGGCACTGGTTTGGGGTTCACCATTTCAGTGGAAGAGCACCACGGGAAAATTTCATTATTCTCTTGGTGTGTCCTCCTACACTGTGCAATCCCTTCTTGAATTGATTAAAATTCATCTTATACAGAAATGAAGGGCAAGGGCCAAGAAGGAGAAAATTTCCATCCAAGGGAATCTCATGAGGTTTAACAATAACAAGGACAAGGTGCTGAACCTGGGTTGGGGCAATGCCTGATATCAATACAAGCTATGGGATGAACAGTCTGAGAGCAGCCCTACAGAGAAGGACTCCGATATGCTTGTGGATAAGAGGCTGGACATGAGTCTAATCTTTTTTCAGTTCTGAATGTGTTTTAAAGATCTGTGGAGAGAGAGTATACTCAGTTTATTGCCTGCCCCTTGGCACAAAGTTTGGAGACTCTAATATTTAATAATATAATCTACTGAGGAAAGGCTTGTAGTCTCAAGTCAAGCAAAAGATCTGGCAGTATGCTATGAAGAGAAAAGAAACCCAGGATTTTAAAAGCTGACTTCAGGAATCGATAACATCGATACCTGTTATTTTTTAATCTTTCTCTTTTTTGGTGAAGCCAAAGCCAAGATTATATGTTGTGAGGGGGTGAGAAGGGAGAAAAGAATTCTACTGTAAAAGAAGGGAATCCATATACTGAGATTAGTTCAGGCACAGTGTTGACTTTTTTTTCCTAGTAAAATCTAAATTCCTTGTGATACTTTGAACATTCTTTATAGACAAGTCATATCAATAGTACTTGGTTGTGATTATATAAAAAGTTCTGGTGACTTTAAATGTAAGTAAGGAAAATCAATATTTGGGCACTTGCCAGAAATCCTATTCAAACAAAGGATTTATTCTTCAATAAAGTACCATGAACATGAGTGTCCAATTAATCCATGGAAGTAATGTTAACAACATAAGTGAGTGCAACAAGACAAAAACCTGATGATATAGAGGTATCTCGAAGCTGTGCAGTTTACATAAGTCATTCCTATCTCACTTCACTGCTGATGCCACTCATCTACTTCTGGAACTAGTGTGTAGGACTCTCATTCCATACAAGATAAAATCAAATAACAAAACACAAAACGATTTTGAAGGACTAGATTCTCCTTGATTCTGCAATTTATATTGACTCTATTTTCCTGGGATGTCTGACTGAAAGAGTTTTAAGGCTAGAAGAGTAAACAGATACATAGTTGAGCCACACAGACAGAATACCAAAAAGTCCAGTGAGTCCTGTGTCTACCTGAGACCACCACCCAGAGCTCAAAAGGGTTTTTTTTGCTTTGAGTGGGTGTATGAGACCTAGTCAAGTTTAGACTCAGATACCTCATGTCAGGTTAGAAAGGCCTAAGTCTATTTTTCTTTTCTTCTCTCTTTTTCGTTGTCCTTTATTAATTCTACTAAATTTTTTTACCAAAATTGTTCATCCATCACCTTTCTTTGGATGTATCACACAACACTATGATACAGTCTGCTTACTGAAGTTTATTGAAATCTGTGGAAAAGCTCTTAGCTCTTTCAGATCTAATTCAATTTCTACTGAAGCTTGAGGCACAACTTTCATAGATTTGGTGTAGCTGGGTCTAATGGAAACTTAGATGATTGTACTTCATACCCTTGAAAAGGACACAGGCAGAAGCAGCAGAAGCAGTAGAAAATACAGGTTTCTCTGTTGGATAAAAGCAAGTGGATGGTTGGTTGCTACCATATAGGGGTTCTTATGTAATCAAATGGAAAGAAGAGGAAAGAATGGAGACCTACCCCAGAAAAGAGAAAGATGGGGATGAGAGGAGGGTTTATCACCACAACAGCAGTGGTGAAAGTACAGGTTAAATGAAGACAACAAATAATACTGACAGGGCTTCAAAAGTGCTGAGGACAGGTGGGAATTGTGCCACAGAACTTCATACGGTATAGCAGTGTAAAGGGAAAGTAGGGCTGTTATGGATAATTAGAGACAGATCCACTGAGATCCTCCAGCTGCTTCTCACCACATCATTGATGCAAAGCAGATGGACCTTTATCTGGAGCAGCTGGTTATGACAGGTTTAGAACACCTTTGTGTCACTGGTGCAGATCAGCTCTTGGCTTCTACTTTCTCTGCATGACTTTTGGGGATGACATAAACCATTCAAGCTTTGATGTTACCATCCAAAAATAAACACAAATAGCTTTGTAAGATTGTAACTGGTTAATGCATGGTTGACTTTTTTTTTTCATTTTTTAACTGTCTTTCACCAAATTGCTACAGACCTCAAGCGAGAAAGGAGGAGGGCAATTTGAACAATTTAGGAACAATTAAAAATATATTATTTTATAAAGTAAATATCAAGTAAAGGGCAGCTTTAGGCAAGATTTTATCTACAGAACTATCAGCACAGTGTATGGAGTGTGGAGCACTTAGAGGGAAGTAATTCAAGTAATTGCCCTTAAGAAATATCTGGTTTTGTTGTTTTATTTAATAACTGTTGCAAACATCATAGTTTAAATGCTTGTTATTTATTTGACTGGATTTTTTTAAACTTCCATTCTAGAATGAGATGCTGAAGCCAAGGTCCTTGTGAGGTAATTTCCCTGTCAGGAAGTCGGAGCTAATCCTAATCATCAAAGAGAACTGCAGTACTGAGAGCCTGGACAAGAGAATGCAACTTTGGAAAATGTTTCCTTGAGCTGAGAAACTGCCATGGAAAGTTCTCATCTTTTTAAGTTTCCTTGACCTCATCTTTCTTTCCAGATGTTCTATCATGTTTGCTCCAACCGCATCTGCACTACTAAGTAAAAGAGGGCCAGGAAGTGAGTTCAAGCACTTTTCCCCACTATGCATCTGCTAGGCTGCACCCTGCTCCTCATAAAGCAAGGCAGATCTTGCCAACTTTCCAAGTGGAATCTATTCTACAGGGGTCTGCTCCTAAACAGGGGATGTGCGTCAATTGATGCCACTTAGCATCAGAGGAAGGGGTTGGCCTCTGTATGTTATTTATTTAGCTGTACAGTTATAACTTGAGGGATCAAGGTTCACTCAGAGAACTATGATGAAGACAAATACAGCATAAAAGAAAGACAGGACATAATCTTTTCTTGTACCATTTACCAGCAAAAGATATGCATAAATTAATATGCGTGATGGCACTCTCGTTTCAGACTCCTCTTTTTACCTCCAGCTGGGCTGGAACCTTTTTTAAGAGAGGGATGGAGGGAGAGAGAGAGGGAGAGAGAGAGGGGGAGAGAGAGATCATGTACTGTGAGTAATTGAAGTTAAGAGCAATAAGTAGGAAAAAAATCCTTTTCCAGAAATCATTATTGATCTTTTTGGTCTCAATCCAATTAACAGACAGCAGTTTCCCTTGGTTTTTTGCCTTTAATTCTAAAAGCGTGGAAATGGATGCAGGAAAGGCCTTGGGATTCTTATGGGATTCATCTTCAAATTCCTCCAGATATAATCTTAAACCATGCAACTCCATTAATACATCAAGAAGGCTGAATGGTTAATGACAGCTACAGTGGCAAATTCCTTTTCTTTCTTCTTCTTATTTTTTTTAATCTGTGTTACGTATCTAACTACTTGTGAAACCAGAAGTGATAATACTTAAACAGTTAACATATGGTCTGGTACATCCAAGTTGCCTATTCCCTGTTTCAGGAGACATTGGTGGATCCAAAATGCTTTAACCTGTAACACTTTTTATGGCCATTTTCTTGGCATTTAACAAAAATTCACATGGCTATTGTGCCAAACCAGAAGTCATTTTGTGACTGACACAATGCCACAGCCTTGGAAGGAAGGAGAGAAAAGCAGCTTCTTCATCTTCATGCAGCTACTGTCTCCATACTAGCTCTGCAGCTGACTGGTATCTGTGTTGCGTCAGCAGCAAGACTGAAAAGCAAGACTGTAAATCTACAGGGATGCAACTATATGAGACAGGCTGAATCTGTGTAAAAGTTTACTGCTGCTGAGAGGAACTGCCTTGTTTCCTCTTCAACAGCTTTTTCACTTATTTCTCGTTCTGATCTGCTGACTCCTTCCCTCCTCTTTCGCCAGATCTCAGGCACACCTGTCCCTTGGGCTCTGTGTTTTCTAGCAAATTATAGTTACCCAGAACTGTACTCTGGTACTGAGACCATCTGGAAAGGAACAGCACCCTCCCCATTCATCATACGCTTAAAACTTTCAGTGGTTGGTGGCCATATACAAGCTGCCTATGGGGAATGTTTTCAGGTCCATTATGGTTTTGCAGCTGTTCCTAGGAATTGCTGGAAGAGAGGTAGTTAACCTGGGCCAAAACCATACCGGGGTCATTAAAATAATTTACTGTATGCAGTATAAACAATCCAGTTCCAGTGCCTTGGAGTGTTTCCTGGTAGTGTTTAATATATTATCATTGCTGTAACTCAGGGAACTGATTCCTCTTAGTGACCTGGTAGGAAACTCGCTCAACCAAAAAGGAAGGAAAAAAAGCCAACAACTCCTTGGAGATCAGATCACAGAGTTGGGCAGGGGTGGGAACACAGGTATAATTCCAAGAGCAGAGAAGAAGAGATGAAAAAGAAAGTAAAAACATACTTCTTCAGTATCAATTTTGTATGTTTTGTCTTAACTTTACCCTCCTTAGCAGTATAGTTAGAAATGTATACACATAATTAGAGATGTATGCATATAAACGTACACAGCGGAGGAGGACTCTGTCCTGCAGTGATGTTGATCAAAGAGATTTGCAACACAGTGTTAGCAACCCACTGCCATTTCTCAGGAGATTGGATCTGCCATCTAATTTGAATTTGTAAGAAATTCCTAACCTTTTTCAGTCAAATTGAGTCCTACTGTTAAGACTGTAAGCTAATCTAGTGCATTTTGCTTTAAATGGACCAGTCAGAACTCACGCAAGAAGTTTAAAGGCAGATCGAAAGAGGTGATAGCATTCAATAAGACAAGCAGAAGGAGATGACCCTCCTTTAACCTCTTACTGTGACATATCTGCATCCAAAGAGTATGTGTATACAGCTTTCAGAAAAGTTTGTACTCTTCACTCTGAGTCAACACTTCGGCATTCAGTAGCAGTGCCACTGCATTAACACAGGCAGTCCCTACCCTGGGACACAGATGTTCAGCTGGACTGAGAAATGGCTGCAAAAACAATCTTGTGTACCTGCTTAAAACGAGTTGTTTGGGTTTTGTTTTCTTTTTTCCTCCTATCCTCAGTTTTTTAGTCACATCGGAAAAAAATCTGAAGTCAAAACTTCTGAATCTGGCATTGCTTATAGGTCTGTGAGTTGAGAAGGTCTGTCATGCTGCAGGGTGATCCAAGTTCTCATTATAAGACTGTTCCCAACTACAGTTATATTCCACGTTTTATTTTTTAAATAAACTATCTGTTCTCATGCAAATATAACCATTAAAAAAAACCTAAACAAAAACCTCTGAGGTTCTTGGTGTTCTGGGAAAACACTTCTTCAGGACAATTTGTAGTATGTACTGTTTAAAATTCCTTGCTACCTAATTTATACTGGAAGCTCTATGTTCAGTCATTCTACTTCACGTTTAATATTTTCTCTAGCACCAGAATACAAAGATTCTCCGTATCTGGTCTCTAATTTTTCTTCTGTAACAAAGGTTGTTTGCTTGGGTTTTTTGGTTTGTTTGTGTGGGGGTTTTGTGGTTGTTGGGGTTTTTTTCCTCCCTTTTGTCACAGATTGCAGATTTTAGGCTAGTAAACTCATTTCTGGAAGTCAAGTCTAGAAGCCTTGAGATTTGACAGTTTGAGGTGAAACTGTGAAAAACATTTTGCTTAGTGTAGTCATGCAAGTCTTCAGAGAATTAAAACAACCGTTCAGGCACACATGCTTGAGTCTCATTAAAACAACATCCTCATGCCATTTTAAAGAAACTTTTAATTTCCATTCTTATAATCTGACTCCTCTGCCCTGGCTTAATAAACTGTTCTAGTTCAAAGTTTACCAGTAATTGCTATTACAATTAGAAGTACTCCTGATTTGGAAATTTGCATAATTTTGAGGAGATTCTGTTTTGTATTGTGGCTTTACAATTGTAAAACAGCAGGAAGCCTTCTTTATGTGCATATTCAAAATAAGAAAAATAATTTTTACTTATGGAAAATGATAAAAAAATAAAAATACGTGTTCAATGTTTATTCCATTTTCTACTATAACTAATAGAATCTGGTTTAGGTTTAAACTTTGCTGCTTTGACAAAGCATTAAATGTCAGTTCTATCCATAGAGTTCTGAATATTGTTTAATATTCCTTGTTTCTTGTGAATTAGTGTTTAAATAAAATGATTTCCTGAGATTGTCTCTGACTTCAGCCTTGAAACTCCTTTTTTGAACTAACATGTCTCAAAAGCGTCCAAGCAGATGCGCACATCTTGTGATTTGGGAGCATTCTGTTTTAGTGGCCCCAGTTGTGAATAAGGTAATAAGCAGATGTTTTATGCTGCTGTTGTAAGTAAAGCATCTGTTTGGGGGTGGCACAGAAGAAGTGTATCAGTGTTTAATGCAGTTCGACCGATTCCTTCCTAAGTTTCATAGATCCATCGTCTTCCTTCCTCTGTTGCCTAGTACTAATTCTGTCGCTTTTGTTATTTTCATTACTCTTTCTTGAGTATCTATATAAGAAAACTCTCACCTGCAGAATGTGTGTGGATACATTTATCCTGGCAGTGAGCGGCCTGAGTGGAAAGCAATAGTTAGTTGCTTTGACTATGCTAGTACTGTAATCACCCAAATAGATTGCTAGATCTTTCAGGTTACCTGCCATGGCTTTTATCCACCTGCAGCCAAGTATGAGTGCAACCCTGTCCCTGAGAGCTGGGGAGCACCTTAGTGTCCTGAGAAAACAAAGGGAGATAGTGAGAAAGCAGTGTGGAATATCAGCACTCCTCTTGTTTGGTGTCTCCCCTTACAGGAATTTCAATTTGTAATGGACCAATTAGCACAGGTTTAGTGTAGTGTTACTTTGGAGTGAGGGAACTTTGGATATACCTGGAGATGTGTTTAAAAGGAGCCAACTGTAGAGCTGATGATATAAAATAATTTTAATTTTTGAGGAAAAAAGGAAGGAAGGAAGGACAGAAGGAAGGAAGGAAGGAAGTCCCCACTCTTCTCTGAATCAGATTCCAAAGTCATTGATATTGTATTTCTACTGGAATGACGTAGTCAATTGAATTATTTGAAATCATGGCATTAAAACATTTTTACCTCATAGAAGGGGAAAGCTTTTGCAATTTAAAAGGCATTTTCCTTTTCAAATTGTAAAGGAAATCAACACGACCATACTAAAAAATTCTATTCTGACAAAAATGCTTTTTGAAATAATCCTTCAGTGGTTTCTATGTCTGCAGTGAAACAAACTTTTAATATACCTTTCCTTCTGGTCTGGTAAAGCATCTGTTTCACAGAAGATGCTATGCAAAATAGAGTTCTGTTGGAGTGTGGTCCTAGGATCACTGTTTACCTGATGGATTTGCATAATAAAAACTCTAAATGTTACCTGCTTAGCTTCCTAAATTAACAAAGGTGCATGGATACTGTTAAGCAAAACAACTTCAGTGGACCACTTTGTGTTTGGGTTTATTGGTAAGAAGAAACTGAGGGTCCTTAGTTTAAGGAATCCCTTTAGTGGATTCCAAGTGGCAGCAAGAAAAGAGTGGAGTAAATAGTAGTTAATGACATGAGAAGCTTGGAGCCAAGAAGTCCTTCAGAAAAGCAAGGGCAAACAAGCTTCCCAAATAGGGAACATGTTTAATAGATGAACCTTAGAGGAACAGACTATTCAGTCACCTATGAATAAAAACACAGAGAAGGTAATGATAGGCAGATTAGGTGGTGTCAGTGTGGGGTTTAAGGAAACAAGGCTGGAGGAAGCGGAAAATGAATTTTCCAGTGTGGAATAGATGTGCATTTAAATTTATGAAGAACTTGCTTTGTTATGCTGATGGTGCAAAGAGAAGACATTTTATTAGCATAAGATTCTTCAAAGAACTTCAAAGTGATTTAAATAACCATTAGTCCACTGAGCTCCTATTTGTAATCAAAAGAAAGAATCTAATCTAGTTTTATTTCAAAACAAAACGTTTTACCTTCTTAATTATGTGTGAATTATAAAGCACCCACGTCCACTTACTCTGTAAAATGAACAATGCAGGTCCATTCCACCAGAATTAAAAACATACTACGGATTGTATATCCTCCTTACAAACATCTGCATGGAAGAATGACACCTTATCAAGGATTGGTTTTGTGACAGAGTTTTGATTAGCTATGTAGTCTGAAGGGCACCTGTAATAATGACTTGTGGATCAGCTTTTATGGTTAGCCTTTCATTTGTTGAAAGAAGTATGGTCAGATTTCCAGTGTTGCTCATGTCTTAGACCAAACATGTAAGAACTTGGTTCTGACTCTTATGGAAGTAAAACTTGATAATCTTGGTTAAACTTTGCTCTGGATTTTTACTCATTGCTTAAAAGCAGAATTTGAGGTATGAAAATTGGAATCTAACCAGAATAATAAAAGAAGAGCTTGTACGAGTCCTTCTAAAGCAAAATTTGAACATAAAACAAGCTAAGAAACCTAAAATAATTACCATGTCAACTGTTATTACATAGCAAACATAATACACAATGGTCAACTAAAACTTATGGTTTTGTGCATCTACATACTATGAGAACAACCTTCTATTTCTGAAATCAAATTGTGATTTTTTTCATGATCCCTCGCCTTCTAACTTGTGCATATCCATCATTGTTAAAGTATTTCAGTTTAAGGGGTTAATTTTTATCAGATAGGCAAGTCTGATAAAAATTGGAATTTGATTCCATTTTCAGCAGTCTCTGACTTCTGGAAAATGAGTGCTTGGCAGTATGTGTTAATTGAAATCATCAGTCATAAACAACACTGGAATTTTAGATATGTCAGATCCCTAGTTTGAGAAGCAACATGCTTTTGGAAATGGTGGAAAATACAGTTCAACAACCACTGGGACATGCTTAATTTTAGTGAAAGATTCTCATTGTTGTTATCTTTCAGCATAAACTAATGTTGAAATTCTAGAAGATATTATATCTTTAGGAAAAATGAAGTTCTGTTCCTTCCTTACATGACGCAATGCAGAGCATAAGAAGCTCCAATTAAGACTCCAATGGTTATTTAAAGGGCTTTAACTTAACATGGTATAGGTATTGCATTTTATTTTTTTCTGGCACATTTTCTTCTCATTAAAAAAATGATCAAACAGATTGTTGTTTGCATAGTATTTCGTAAGCAAGAGGTATAGTAAAGCTTGGGTAGAATTCTAAACATGAGAAGGGGAAACCATAAGGAGATGTCAGAGTCACAAGGAGCACAGCAGCAGAAAAGTGAGGATACTTTAGTTATATTAGTCTACTTCTATTCCTGGTCTGACAGTGAAAACAAAGATAGTTTCTTTAAGTCTGTCTTCTTTAAGTCTGTCTTCTAAGTGGTGAGGATGTATAGGGAGAAGTAGTAGGATGGTTAACATGTGGGTTGGAGATAAACTGAAGTGGTAGAAGTAGGTAAATGGAGAAAAGACCATTGAGGAGAGGTTATATTTCTATTATATGACTGTGGCCCTGATCAACAGTTTTCACCCTCCCAGATATCTATTAGAAAGAGACTGGATTCGCTTGGGTTTTGTTAGTCACATTCTTATCTCTGAGACCAAGATGAAGTTTTGTGTTTGTGACAGATTAGGTAAGGCAGAAAGGATTTTTCCCTTCCCAGTTGAATATCTGTTTTGTGGGGAGGCAATTTAGATAAATATTCCAATGACTTAGAAGTTAAAAATAATGTAGTCAAATTCATAGAGTTTCATTGTCTATAAATTTGGAACTGGGAAGGGATAAGAGAAAAGCAGTCATAAGACAGCAGCTATGAATCCCAATTACTGGACACTGAGCTTTTCTATTAGTGCTGTGACCAAGCTGGCCATGTGTGCTGAGAGAAATCCGTCCAAGAACATCACTAGATCATCAGGAGCTAAAGGATGACCTGGTGCCAGGAGCAGTCTGAGACCAAGGTGGAAGAGGGATTTATTAGAGGAGCAAGGGTGAACAATCACAGAGAGACCAGTGGAAAATGTTGTCTGATATGCTGCTCAGGGTTTCTAGGAGGGTTAATAAAATTTCAGGTTACTTAAATGATGATTTGTGCATTTTTTGTCTTCCCTGATGCAGGCCTGAGGTGCTATGCTTCACTTCTCAAACCCATCCACAGAGAGGCTACGTGCAGGACACTTGGGAGCAGTGAAGAAGCATCATATACTATTCTATTGCTTTCAGAATGACATGCTTAACTAGTGGTGTAGAGTTTGGAGTACTGAGAACAATTTAATTTGAAAGAAAGATCTTGGTCCCTGCTTTGTAAAATCACCTACAAAATTAAAACTGAAAGTGACTCAAGTTGTACATATGCATTATCTAAACAACTGGGATTACATAATTAAATTATAACTTGTGAGGATTTTTTTATTTGATTAATGACAGTAATTTTGAGTGGCTATACAAAACCAACTCTTAAATTTGGAACTACGACGTTTTTTTCCTGAAAAGAAGCCAAACCAAAACAAATAAAATGCTCCCATTTTTAGTATGTGTGTTTTTCCCTGCAGTTTTCATTTCCCTTTTTCTCCATCACTTTCTGTGACTGATGAGAAATTGGCAGCCTTTCATTTCCAATGTGATCTTTTTAGTGGCAGATTGCATTTGTGTGTCCAATTTTGCCATTAGGTGGATGACATGGTGAAACACCTTCTAGTTATTTGAAGCTGAAGTCACTGCAGAGTTCAGTAATGCTTTCTAATTGAACTGCATTTAAAGGACACGTCTTAGGCCAACAATGTGTCCAACAGCTTTTAGTAATCTATCTAGTGGACACCTAAGAGGGTGTTTTCCCTGTAAACCTAAGATATTTAGGGAATTTGGCTGTGTGTATTATCTATTTCTCTAAAACATAGAAAATCAGATGGGGTCAAAGATGTCGCTGTTGCTTAAAGGACCCTCCAGCTTTGAAATTTAGCTTTTGCTTACCTAAGTCCATACTTAACCTTGCAAACTAGTAGCAAGCCTTCCCTGCCCCTTTTTCCCCTTGGAAATACAGCTTTATTTCTGAGAGATGCTCCACTCCCTTTTATTTTTGTTGGGGTTTTTTTCTGTTTCTGTGGGGTTTTTTTGTTTAGTTTGGTTTGGTTTTTAAAATTTGTGGTGATTTTAAGGCCTCCAATTCAAATCAGAGTTCATCATATGGTAAAGAAAATTGTAGTACGCTTGTTTACCACATCTGTTGTGGTATATAGAATTGGCTGTTTATGTTCATCTATTTATCTCTGCTAATTCTCTTTGTTTCCTAGAGTTTAGGATACTCTAGTCATAATCCTAATAAGGAAGCTGAATTTAGGAAAGGATGTCAGTACACTTTAAATTTTGGTTCTGACCTCTTTCTACAATTATTCCTTGATAAAACCAGTCCACATTCAACAGTAAAGCTAGATTTGAACCAGCCACATTAAAAACAAAACAAGACTTTGAAAAAGCATTTGATAGGCTTCTGCTCCATAGTGATGTTACGGATAATGAGTATAGTTGCAAATTTTGAAATAAGTCAACTAGGTGTCTAGGCATATATTTTGGACGCAATTATTTGTTCAAAAAGGTGAAAAGCCTGCATTTTGTAGGAGATGACCCTGAGGTAATTCTTCAGCTGAAATTTCTTTTATCTGAATTTATGAATATTACAAAGGAATGCAAAATATGACAAGGTTACAGAAAGTTTTCATACGGAGATGAAAAAAACATCTCCTGGACATAAGGGAGAAAAATAATCAAACAATTCCCATGGGGTACTCGTTTAAACTCATAAGTATTACTCAGGATTTTATCCATCAGCAGACCTCAAATCTATGGATGGAGTCAACTCACTTATATAATTCTAGTTGCTGGTACATGCATACTTAAGGATAGTCAAATTATTTTGCAATAATTTGACAAGATAAGTACAGAGATAAAATCTATCATCCAAAGAAAAACCCTCACATGCATATTTTGTGGGGGTTTGGGTCTTTTGTAATTTTTATTTTAATGTGTTTGGGATGAGGAATTTTACTGTTTGTTTGAAATAGTAAGATCATGAAGCTGTGATTGGGATACCTTCCATGAAACAAGTGTAGTGCTGCTTTAGCTTGGTTTATAAGGTTCATCTGAGGAATTAGCAGATGATAAGAGATACTGAGCTGGCTTTGGGAATCTAACATTCTTTTATCAGTGTATATATTCAAGGCTGAAAAAAAGCCAGAAGAAATTTGCATGGAAGGTTAATGCTGTCATCAGTCAGTCATCATGGCTAGGCTTTGAGAATGAAGATTTGGGAAGGGCTCTACCCACATTTGCTGCAAGCACACTGGTGGCTAAAAGGCCAACACGAGATAGACAAGTCCAGTTGCAAAATGCACAGCAGAAGGACTCCTTAGGTGGCATGCTGTATCATGTTTCTAATACACCAACCTCCTAAGTGATTGAATGAGTGTAGTCATAACAAAATCCACTGTTCCTTTATTCTAAGCACTGATGATGAGCAAATCTGGAAAACTTTCAATCAGTGCAGAACCATGACTTCAGAGGTGGTGACAACTACAGTAGAGCATTTCTAGGGAATATACAAGTTGGAAGTATTATTTGTGCATGAATACCGAATATGTTTAAGTGCGGGAATTGTACAATGTGGAGTGCCCTGACTACTAAAAAGTAACTCTAGTGGCCTAACTAAAAAACAATTGTATTACAGAAGCTTGACTGATTTGAAGGTTTGTTAATTGCCATAATAAAACTGGGAAATCATAAAGAAATTATCTTTGATAGATTGGAAGGTTTTTCATTCATGAGGCTTTTTTTTTAATGAAGAATGTTCTTACTTCTGGGTAAAAGGAGGTGAATCTTTGGGAAGCTGGGCTGTTCTGGGGCTGATCACTTTAATAGGATATGGACAAGGACAAGGACACTAATGATATTGTCAATCATACATGATGTAAACATAAACAAAACAGTATTTTAGAAGTGCAAAAAAGTATCTTAAATATGTTGTGGGCTTATGACCATGTCAAATGTAAAAGAATATGCAAGCCAAAGAGTTTTAATTATAAAAAGACAAGTTTTTGGGATTTTGGGAATGTTTTGGGTATCATTCTCAAAGACAGAATACTAATCAACAAGTTGCCACAACCTTTCAGGCCAAGAGGTTTTAAGCAGAAGGATAATAAATAGTTGACAGGGTTTTGTTTTGTAAGAATAGGTCCTCAACTTTAGGAATTGAGAGCAGAGCAACTTTTCACTGCCTGAACAAAAATTTGAATCCCTGGAATATTTTTATCATGACGGATCACAAGCAACTTTACGAAAAGTAGTAAATTCTAATTAGACTTGATCTAGTCTGACAACTGAACAATGTTAGATTGGACAGGAGAACAGAGTTTTTGCACAGTTTACTGATCAAAATTAATTGCTCAGACCACAACAAGGCTTCTCTTTCACTTCAAAGTACTTATTTCAACACCTTTTGACTCTCTTTTCCAACAGAGCTTGTCTATTTTACTCTTTGTTATGTGCAGAAATTATTGTTGTGAGATATCCTTGCACTATATAGTTTTATACTGTCTTACCGAGTGAAGCAATAAATTTGGAGCTATAGTGCTGTTTAGGTGCTGTTTAGTCTGTGGTTTAACAAACAATAATTTATTTTCATACTTACCAGAATGTCACAAAAAGATAAACACATATTGATATTTTATTCTGAAAGAATTACCAATACCCATCGCATTCCCATTTATCAATAAAATTGATTGTAAGGAGTAGTTTTTTACTGGCCATCTCAACCGAAGGCACTCTGGCTACACCTTCTGGCAGTCAAATTGCTGCATCTCTTAGTGACTGCTCAGTTTTGTTAATTGTTCCTCTGGAACTCCAAAAACGGTCCTGATTTCATCGACCCTATGAGTTCCTGTGTGTGCCACTATCAATTAGAAGGGAAGAGGGAGAATTATGACTTTGTGTAGTTTTTTTATTTTTCTCTTGGTTACTGTGTGAGGTTGCAAGGTTCAATGAAGCTCTTGTTTATCAGAACATTAAGAAGACCATTAAGAACCCTTATTTATACTCACATTAGAAGAGTGAGATTTTGGTAATACGGTGATGGGGAAGATTTGTGTGCCTGTCCTAACTTTAATTGAAGGAAGTTATATTCAAAATTTGAGTTGGTCTTGGAGTCTTACAAGGAGTAAACTACATCCTCAAGCTTTTTCTTGTGCTATAAAAAGTCAGTTCAGATGCCCACTGGATTGTTTCAATGGGTTATAGCTGAGGGAAGCTTAGCCTAAGACTGTTAACACTTATTGCTTGGTTTGCTTGCCAAAACACAATCATCAAGTGCCATTTGAAATCACCTCTAAAGGTGCTAGGAATATCACCATAGGGCTGGCAAATATGATGAGAAGCTTATGGGAACACATGTTTTTCTGTGGGCTGTGTGGGTTCTCAGATGAATCAGAGTGATGATGTGCAGAAACCACTCTGGTGAAAGCATCTCCATGTTTAAAAATAACATATGCAGAAATACTATGTTAATAGGAAACTTGTGCATGCAGCTTTCACTTTTACTATAATATATTCCTCCTGCCTTAAGCACAGACAAAGCTAATATGTATATATGTATTGTCCTGTATCCTTTGGTAATTTTTTTTCAAACCTTAAAGGACATAACATGTGCCAGAATTCAGGTTAATCTTGTATTCTCCTACAAAGTAAAAAAATTCATTTTAGAATACCTAAAAAAAAAAAAAAAAAGGCAAAAAACTTCATATATTTCCTTCATCCTGCTTTACTCATCATATTGAGGTAAACCTCTGTAGTTATTGCAATCACTATCAACTGTGTAAAAATGGCCATAGCATAATTTTATCTACTTTCTGGTTAATCTGTTTTTCTTTAAAAATAAATCTGTTTACATTTTTATGCACAGCCACACTGAAGGAACCCAAAAGAGATATTTTATCTGTGTGTCAGGTTAAATTTAGCTGCAGCTGCCTGTAGCTATCATCTAATTACTGAGTGGCCCAAGTCAGAAATTTATTATTCTTTGCTTTGTGTGGAAAAAGCATATATTCCATGTACCATACACTGTTGGAACTTCCTGAGAAGTTTGTGAAAGATGAATGCAGAGATTGTGTTGTAAATTTAAAATTAATCAGTACTGGAGTACTGGGTCCTCTTTTCTTATCATCTCTCTTGTAATCCTGAGAACTAAAACTTTCTAAGAGGTACTTTTTTATTATTGGGTTTTTTTTTTCAGAACAGATGTATTTACTTTTTTTTTTTGAGCTCTGATGCTAAAATGACTAAATGACTCTACTTGAATTCTGGACAATTATGTATGTAAGAAGCAACTGACTAAAACTGTGCAGCTTATTCCATGCTTCTATTATCTCAAATAATTGAAAAAAAATTTCAGTTCAGCATTAACTGGCTGTATTATCAGCTTTCTTTCTAGGAGGATGCTTAAAAAAAAGTGAAGCAAATGTTAAAATTAATACATACAGGAAAAAATGTATTCAATATTGTGTGTGCTGTATATTTATATTTCATTTTGAGGGGCTACACAAAGATTACTAGGAACTGTGTCTACTTGTACTGTGTAAACTCCCAGATGCAGCTATTATCTCCTGGTATTTATCTTTTTTACAACTAAGAGATCTTTAAAAAAAAGATAATTTTTTAATTAGAGCTTACTAATTTATTATTCTATGTTCATTTTTCTATGGCAGCCATAATTACTCACCTGTGTCACAACAAGGTTGCTGTAAGCTATTTTGTTATTTCTCTCAAAAACTTTTGATATTAATACAAACCAACTCTGGCCTATTCTCTTTTCCTCCTTTACTTCCAACATGAGCACTTTCTTCCCTGCTCCTAGCACTGTCTATGTCCATTGTACTATGTCTATAGAATAGACAGTGTTGAATGAAAACAGCAAGTGGCTGATTTAAAACAGGAAAGAAAATAGGAGCTGGTTCTTCACAAATGTATGAGGATGCTGTAGACGCTAAAAGTTTGGAAGGGTTGCAAAAATGGTTGTCCAAATGGCTAAAGAAAAATACATCAAAGATAAGACCTCTGGCTTAAAAATCATGAGTCAGAGATTGTTACTCTCTGTCAAACTTTTCAGGGAGGAACTTATATTGGCCGCTGTCAGTTGGGATAGATCAACTTTTAGTCTAAGCTATTATAGACCATAGTCTTCCTAAAAGTGTTCTCTGGGCGAGTGCTATTGTGCAAGTGTGGGTGCTACTGCAACCAACAGGTGTACTTTCAAATTATATATCCTGTTCACTCAGGTGCCTATGCTATGAAAAGGTTTTTTTGTTGACAGAAACATCTGGGAGACCCAACAGTGTTTCATGCAGCTCAGGGCAAGAGATTAGCCACTTTCTCAGATTTTCTTACAAGCAAGTCAAATTCATGACTGCATATGTAGATATTGTTAAGCTATCACCATCAGCTGTGCAGGATACTCCTAGCTCTCTTCTCTGACTAGCCTTCCACATTCTGGCTCCCTTGTTTTTACACTGGGTGAAGGTTAAATTGGAAATTACTGAATGAATTTTCTTGCTCATATCTTGAGCACCAAACAGTGTATGTGTTCTTCAGAGAGCAGTATGTTTATCCTCAGTGCAGCTCCTTGTCACAGAGAAATGACTATCCTCATTTTGTTAGTCAGGAACTTCAGAGTAGACTTTTGGGAAGCATGCTCAGGGTCCTGCACAAAATCTGCATCAGAGCTGGGATACTTTGTATTGAAGTTGATATAATTTAGGGGTTATATCAATAGTGATGGTGTTCTTGAGAGTTAACACAAATGTAAAACATGGGAGTTAGGTCTGAGTTTAAGCTGATAAGAGCATGAAGCAGCCAGGCCCATGTGTCATGTATTTTGGGAAGATTCTTCCCGTAAATGCTCGAGCGATTATTCTGAACAATGTGTTACCATCCATTACTATTCTTATCTCTGCTACCACTTATCCCAAGCCTGAGTCATCTATTGTATCTCAAGTGGCTTTCATGAAGTATTCTATATTTTATATTCTACGTGATGGTACTGGCTCATTTTCTATAATCTTTTATTGGAGTTTCCTGGACTGCAAACCACAGCCAAAACCTTCTCAGGCTGGGAAATCAAATATAAGTGACATAATATAAGAAAAAAGCAATTATAGTTAACTGGATTTCTTAATCAGAAATTGGGAAAAAAATCAGCAAAATTGTACAGGTTTTGAGTGGGTCTATTTTAATATAATTAAAAAAAATACAATTGTTCCCAATACCACTGTAAACTTGATCCACACATTTCTAATGTGGACAGATAATTTGTATATGGATTTTCTGAACCAAGTACATCCTCACAGTGTTTCTGATTAAAGAAAAATATTGTAAACATTAAGTATAAAAACTTACAGTGTTTGAAAAGACTCTTGGGTAGTTATTTAAAAAGCACACTATTTTTCTTAATGGAATTATTGTATATTTTTTTTGTTGGTGGTAGACTTAATTTTTCTACTTGAAACAATATCATGTGACTCTCACAAAAAATCCACTTTTCAAGTATTCTGAGACACAAGTTCAGGCAGTAGCTTAATTTAGGATGTAAATGAGTTATGTAGCATTTCAACTTCTATTTAAAGTACTCTTGCCATAATTCTTCCCTTTGAAATAGTTTTGATTCTCCTGTAGTTTGAGTAGAGATAATGTTAAAAATTTGACATCTACTTCTCTACTTGCTATGTAGGCTTTATTTTAAGGCAGGTCTTTGCAACATAAAGTCAAAGCTAAAGTAATTCACTGGAGATCTGCAGGTGATATTAATCTTGCTGCACTATAGTTAGGAATACAACAGGGTCAAGAGGTAAGATAATAGTCTAGGTTTACATTAGTTGGAGGAGTTCTAACCTGTAAAATTAGAGAGATTAGGGAGCGATTCATCTGACCATGTTGCTCTTGTTCCTTCATTTCTTCAGGGATGGGAACGTGCCCTGTTGGGAAGCCAATATGGTCCAACATGGTAGTGAGCAGGGACTCACTGCAACCATATTTCTCTGTTATCAGTAAAATAGTGAATTAAAACTGTACTTTTTATAAATGCAGAATTTTCACAACAAAAATGCCTGTATACACAACTTCCCATATGTGACTAACCTACTGGACTGACTAAAAATGAAAATATTCTCTGTTTTCTCCAATATACCTTTAGAGGAAAGTTTAGAGTACATGAGAGATTAAAGCTCCAGCTTACTTGAAACCTGAAAACTCTTACTATAACAATATTTCTAAAGGATAAGCATAGTCTCTCAGTACTTCCCCTGTAGTGCACTGAAATTCATTTCCAGTTGTTAATTCCATCACAAACAACCTGCAAACATGCAATGTGTTATGACAGTGATATTTATCTCAATGTTAAATTCAGGAACAATCTTTCCAATTTCTGCAGATGTGGGAGAGGAAAAAACAGAACAGACCTGGCTAAGTTTCAGAGTAACCTGGGTGTTTCATGTTCATTTGTTCCTTTTGATGCAGTTGTTGTTCATTAAATTAATACTTCCTCCACTAGATTTTTTGATATTACGTTTAGAAACCTAACTTCATTGCTCAGCTCTCTCTCTACACACCAGTGAGGAAGAAATGTCTATAGGTGGAGTAAAAATATAATAATGAATGGTGTTACTTTAAGTCACAATGCCGAAGAAGCATAAAAATAATATCTCATAAAAATAATTTTCTTCCCGCTACAAAACCTAGGCTGATTGCCCTGAAAAACTATGAGAAAACTGACTCAACATGAGATTGAAGAATTATTCTTGTTTGTTTTGTTTTGTTTTGTTTTGTTTTGTTTTGTCTGAAATCTAGGACAAAAGCAGAAGACAAAATTCAGATCTATGGCTTGTTGGTGACTAAAGTTGTTGCTTTTATTTAATTAAAATATCTATGCTTCATATATTTAGTATGAAAGTATAGCATTAAAATATCTGAGTCTGGAGGACTCAGCTGGTGTAATTCAGTGCAGTTCTGGGGAGTAATATTGGCCAGATCTATCGTTTGATATTTTGTAGCACTGAAAAAGGACTGCTCATTTCAAGACATGAAGACTGTGATACTCACCAGAGTTCATGGAAAAGGTAATCCATTTCTAAACAAAATGAGGGGGAAAGGTGCCTTTCAAAAGAAGGAGTAAGGAGAAGTGTGTTCTGTTGTAAACAAACAAACAAAAAAGCAAATCATAGATTGAAAACCTTTTCATTTCTTTGTAAGAATAGGAACAGAAAACTGTTAACAAGATCTAAAGTTCTGGGAAGAAGGAAAGACATATGCCTGCATGGAAAACAGTAATGATGTAATTGATCAGATATGTGGATATTTTAGAAAAAAATAGTACCTCCACAGATTTGTTATTTCTAGCAATGCTCTCGAAGATGTGTTTCACACAAAAAGACAAACCACTGTAGCTTGCTGGTAATGCTATCTTTGCAAATGGAATACGGAGTGATTGCACTTTTGTGCTGACCCAGAACCCTCACTCATCTAATTTTTGAGGCTGAGTTCCAGCACCTCAGCTGCTGTGGAAACAGGTAGTTTGGCCTCTTGCAGTGTGTTAACCTTGGCTAGATGCCAGGTGCCCACTAAGCTGCTTTATCACTTGCCTTCCCAGCCGGACAGGGAAGAGAGAGTAAGATGGAAAATGACTAGTAGGTTGAGATAAGGCAATTTACTAAAGCAAAAAAAAGCCAAAGCTTGTGTGTGCACAAGTGAAGTGGAAAATAACGAGGTTTGTTCTCTATTTCCAACAGCAAGTGATGTCCGGCCATGTCCCAGGAAACAGGGCTTCAGCAATGCGCAATGATTTTTCAGCAGGTAGCTATTGGAAACAACAAATGTCCACCCTTCCTTGCCCTTTTCTTAGCTTTTATATCTGAGCTGAGATCATATGGTATGCAATATCCCTTTGGTCCGTTTGGGTCAGCAGGCCTACTTGTGTCCCCTCCCAGGATCTTGCCCTTGACTGAGGAAGGAATGTTACAGTGCTGATGCTGTGCTCAGCAGTACCCAAAACACCAGTGTGTTATCAACACCCTTCTGGATGCCAATGCAAAGCACAGTACTGTGAGGGCTATTATGGGAAAATGAACTGCAGCTCAACCAGATCCAATACACCTCCTTTGGGCACACAATCACTGAATAATTGAGGCTGGAAGTGACTTCTGGGGATCATCTGGTCAAACTCCCCCTGCCCAGGATAACATGTGGGCAACCTGTTCCAGTGCTCAATTATCCTCAGAGTAAAGAAAGTGCTTTCTACTCAGTCAAACTTTCTTGTGTTTCGATTTGTGTCTACTACCTCTGGTTCTGTCACTGAGCACCGCTAGGAAAAGCCTGGCTTCATTCTCTTTCTACCTTCCCTTCAGGTATTTATATACATTGATGAAACCAACCCTGAGACTGTTCTGTTCTTCAGGCTGAACAGTCCCAGCTCCCTCAGTCTGTCCTCACAGAATAGATGGCCCAGGCCCTTCAACACCTTGATTGATGGTCCTTTGTATGCTTGCATCTCTCTTGTACTGGGGAGCCCAGACCTGGACTCAGTCCCACAGTACTCCAGGAAAATCCATGCATTTTCCTCTCACAGAAAAATTTAGTAAAAGGTGAAAAATTTATAGTTTCTAAAAAGAAAACAGAGCACTCAGAGACTCTGTGGGGTCTTTTTTCATGGGAGGTCTCTGCTCTCATCTCTGATGGACTAAGCTACCACACTGTTAACAGTGAGACAGGCATTTCACTTCAGCTTTCAAAATAATTCTTCTTTCTGAATTGTTTGTAGAGCCTATATGCCTAGTGTAAGTCTTCTGAACAACTCGGCCAGTCTTGGGGAATCTGGATTACCCTGACAGCTCTATTAAGCACTGCAGAGCCTAGGTAGAGAACATACAGGAGATAACACTGCTTTAAAATTCTGTCAGTGACTGAAATATTGCATGTCATTTCCATATTCAAGAAAAATTAAATCATGCCAGAACAAGTGCAGATATAGTGTGTTGGTTCAGGATGGAAGACAGAGGACCTCTCAGGCAGAGGGGAACCTGCAAGACATGATTCTTTTTGCTTAATGAAATGAGAGCTGAGAGGAGATAATACTTCTGATAGTAAATGTGAGGTGGGGAAAGAAATATTTATATGGCTGTCATGTAAGTTCAATAAAGAAATATAGACTGTCAATGAGTAAATTAGGACTAGAAATTAGATTTTTCTCCAACCAGGGAAGAGATTATTTGTAAAAAAAAAAAAAAGGGAAACTCAGGTGGCTTGAAAATGGAAGGTACTGCACTTATAGAAGATAAATAACAACCTTGCTTCCCATGGTAGGATAGGAAAAGACTAAATTATATAGGAATATCTTTCACTTTCATGTTCTTATCACTATTTTTCATCATCTTTTTAATGCCTCAAATTTTCTCATGAACTCATTGGACAGATTTTTTTCACAGCCTAGCAAGTCACAAAAGTGAGTTTTGCAGAATTTTATTGATGATCGATAGTATTTCATTCTCTGAATATTTCTGTTTACTTAGATTAGATAGAAAAATACAGGTATCACATTCTTGGCCAAAATTAAGTAACAACCTGTGATTTTTCATTTGTTGCTTTAATTTTTTCCCTCACGTCAGGAAAGAAAAGAAAGAATCTAAAAATTTTCCTTCGGCTCTATGCATAAATTTTGGTTTCTAATGAAAGCAACTTTTTCTTCAGTTGATTCACTTGATTTACCTGAGGCCAAAGTTTTAGAGATGTTTTTAGAGAGTGCTTCCACTGAAGATTAAATGTATTCATTTGATCTCAATGATACTTCTGTAGTTCAGAATTGATTATCAAAGTCTTTTGTGTACTGCTTTGTGGTCTATTATTATTTCTGTACTGGAGCTCAGAAACCAACATATCTGTGAATATAATTTTTACTTGGCTAATTTAAAAAATGAGAGATTTTCTGGAAAGCTGATAAAATCCATATCTGCTTACTACGGGTGGAGGACCTTTCTCGAAGACTTCTATCTCTTCAAAAGGGTTTTTTTTTCCTCTTAAAGATTTTCATATCAACAGAGGCCAATAACCCCTAGATCTTTTTGTGATTGAAAGGATGTTTGTTTTTGGAAAACTGTACCACCAACCACTGCTGTTCAGGTTTCAGGATGTTAAGGTTACTGGTTTTCTTCGGGTTGTGGTGCCCCAGAGCCACAGTTTCTTTTCTTTTTATGAAATATTGTAAGAAATAGAAATGTTGCATATATCAAGCAATCTGTGAGAGGGAAAAAACCCACGTTCTTGAGGCATTTGTGTTATGAGTAAGGAGATGCTTTTTCAAGAAGAATAGGCATGGACTAACTGAGGTATTGTCATGCAGAGAGCAGGCCATACCTTTTCTCTTCATATCAGTTTATTGAAATATGACACAAGTAGGTCAATCATGGGCTTTCTAAATTCTTGTATGCTATTTCCACATTTACATTACCAAAGTCATATTGAAATTTTTACTCAGGTTGTATAGGAGTATAAACATGTAAGAAAAGAGGAAACAATTAAAAAACTTTGAACTCATAGAATCACAGTATCATATAATCCTTTATGTTGGAAAAGAGCCCAAGATCATTGAGTACAACCATAAAACATATAAAATTATTAAACAATATAAAACTCAGGAGGCTGGGTTGCTGCAGCTGAAAGAAGAGAGGACTGTATAGTAATGAACTGAAGGAGAAGAACATGATAAATTCTGTGTTAGCTAACTAGATTCAGTCTAGTAGTTGCATACACTTTTTCAGTCATGATGAGTCCAAATGTTTGTTATGGTATCTAATTTTTCTTTTAGCAGCAGATTCTACCTGTGAGAAGAAAAATATTATGTGGAATATAATCTTCTTCTGTGGAAGCAGATTCCTTATAAATGGAGAGTTTCACACTCACCAGGAGCTGAGTTTGAAGCTACATGGAGCGGTACTACCAATATTTTCTCACCTTAGTTTAAACTGAATTGTCCTACCTCTTGAGGCAACTCTGAGACTGGCTCAAGTAAATTGAAATAGCTTCCTGGCACAAAACAGTTCACTTTTTTGTGGGTGTGAGAGAGAGGGATGAGAAAGGGAAATGAAGTTTTCTGAAAGTTTAGCAGATTGGATTGTCCCTTGTGAATCCAGTGGGGGCTGGTGCAAGCTCAAAATAAGGAGAGAGTGCAAAGTCAGAAATTGAACTGTTAATGGAAAGAGCAGGTAATTCTTTGTTTAATTTATAATAGAATGTTAAATCAGCTCAAATTGTAATTTATAGCTTCAGCTGGAAAAACAGGACCCACTCAGTAAACTGACATGCCTGAATTATTCTATTTGTCCCAGGGCTTTTGACATGTTTTCATGAAACAACTCCAGGGCAGTAATCACTGTTTTGCTGTTCAGACCTTGGCATCCAGTTTGCACCACAGGTACTTAAACTACAGTCAATTTGCCTGTGTTTCAGACTGTGTGGTTCTTCTCTTTGACAACATGAACTTTCTTAGTTTGCCATTCCAAATTGCCTTACACATTTTTGTTTCTGTCATACAAATGTAGTCTCTCTGTCATAGCTATTTTACAGAACGAACAAAGATTTTCAGTGTATTTTTATAATGCTCAGTTACACTTACAGCATATGCTGAGAAAATACTAGATCATCTGTAATGCTATTAATATGTGCCAACAGATAGCATTACACGGCAAAGTTTGGTTTTCCTTAATCTTGGCAATGTTAAGACAGATGGCTCAAGTTTAAATGATGAGTGAACAGCAGACCAGTTTATCAGCCACAATGCAAATGTGTCAGAAGGACAGTGACAGACACCTAGTCAGAATACGACATTTTACGTATAAACAACAGAAGAAGCCCAGACAGTAAACAATTTAATTAAACATATTCGTTGTAGTGATAATAAGCTCAAGTTCCCGTTTCCCTTTAGTTATTGGGATGTAGCAGTTTGGAGGGCTTAACAGCTCCCTTTGCTGGCCACAAGTAAGAAGTGCAATTTCTATTCCGTTTGCCATACCAAGTTTTAGTTAGCTCCACAGGTAGTATGTCCTGGTTCCTGCTTTCAGTTATGGTATAGAAGGTCTTTTCAGCAGTTCACCAACTTCAAGGAAAAGTATAAACAGTGCAGCAAAACAAACAAGAAAGCAAATTAAACTAGTACATATATACTAAATGAAGATTGACACAAAACAGGGTTTGATACAAATTTTAAATAGAAATATATCACACATAGAAAATCAAACAATTGTTCTGTATAAAATAGCCAAAATAAGACTGACTGAAAAAGGTATTATTTCTAAAAGATACTACAACATAAAAAGACGGCCCATACCTTACCCCTTTAGCAGGAGCCCTAACCAGATCCAGAACATTCATGTGAAGCCTTTCCCGAGTCCCAAATGCTAAATCGTAAGCCTCAAAGGTGAGCTCAATACCCAGCCCTGGCCTGAATTAAGCCCCTAAACTGAAATTCTAATGAGATTCTTGAAGTCTTAGTCACCTTTAGTCACCAAGGTCTTCAGACCCTCACTCTAAACCTGAACTGCTAGAATCCTTTCTTAATCTTGGCTCACATGGGTTAGGCCCACTAGGAGACAGAAGAAGGGTAGGGTTTGTGGGGTTATAGAACCCAAGGAGATGATTGTGATGGACAAGAAAAACAGGTTTGTATCAGGGAATTTCAATCGGCGTAATTTGTTGCCAATTAACAAAATTTTAATTACTAATGCTGGTATTATAAACCCCGCCTCCCCACCCCCCCATCCCCCAAAATAAATAAGCAGGGAAAATGCATTGGCTACCCTCTGGGCATCTCTGCTCTCCCCTTTCCTGCCTCTAATCTATTTGTTGTGCCTTATGCTCAGATCCTTTGGTGAGGCAATGGGTGATGTGGGAGACAGGGGTTAGTGTATAGCAGTTCCTTCTATTCTGACGCCACTTGTTTCTTAACTGGCCCAACATGAATCCCTCCATCAACCACAGTCCCTTCAGAGTCATACTGCCTCCTGATTCTTCTTTCTATCCCTGTCCAGTCTGATATTTGACTCTAGCCCTTGCTCAGGTTGCTCTTTTTCTCCAGCAGTTAGGGTGCAATTTTTTGGCATTTTTCCTGCTCTTCTGTCCTTCTTCTCTGTCATTTCCCCCTGTGTCTGCTCTAATATCATTGTCTCTTTCCTTGTCCCTTTGCCTCAGCATTTACTACCTAACGTTTCTTTGCAGAGTGTCCAGAAATTCCTCCAATTCTGTCATACAGTGCACACATTTTGTCTGCTGTTGGCTGGCATGAGCTGCGTCTGGCACAGGGCAGTCCATGACCTCCTCCCACACAGATCATCCCTACAGGCCCTCATGAATTGAAAACCAGATCCCAAATCCAACCACTAGCCCTCTGCCCTACCAAAGACCCTTATGGAGTCAGGGGAGCAAGGAGGTCATGGGATAGGAGAGGGAGACGCATGTTAGAGGGCAAGTGCTTTGTTGTTGACTGTGAGAGCCCCTCTGTTTCAGTAGCTGATTGTCCATGAGATGGAGGCTGGGCAGGAGGGAGTTCAGCCAGCAGAGCAGTGGGAAGAAATAGTGACGTGTATGGAACAGAGTTGGAGGCATCACCTTTGCTAGGCCCTCATGCTAGGGCCAAGCACAATCCCACAGTGTTAGTAAAGCCCTCAGCCCTACCTCCAATTCTTAGCTCAGTGCTTTTTGCTAATCCGTAATCTCAAAACATAAATCCAAATCCTCAAATTTAACATCTTCCTCTATTCCTCACCCTAGGTTGTGCTTGTACCATCATGTGCAACCATTAACACATAATTTTTCATATGCTTATTTTCAAATATTTTTGAAAATTTTCCTAAGGAAAAAATATCTCTCTTGAGTACAGAGACAGAAGTGAGATATGATTCAAGTGATACTACCTATGGCTTGTATATAATTCCAAGTCAAGAAAAACTATTTCACATAAAATCTTTCTCAAGATGCAGAAAGCTGTTAAAAGCCATATAATAAAAATTAACAAAAGTTTTATGAGATTTATTTTGAGGAAAAAAATTTCCCAAAGTATCATAGAGGACAGGAAAATCAAGGCACTGATTCTGCGTCAATCCATCACACTATTATAAACTAGGAAGACATAAAGAGGTATAAAAGCATCAGAATAGTAAAAAATTGTGCCTTTCCAGTTGTATCAAGTTCTTTGATTACAAATCACTCATTCTTTCACTGGGTTGTCATTTTAGAAATAGGTGGATTTGGGTTTGTGATTGGAATTGTGAATCACAAGTTCTACTGTAACAGGAAGCGGATGTCTTTTTATCCTGTGCTTTGTGGAAGGGAAATCCAGAAGGGGCTATCAGATAGCTGTGAATCAAGAAGGCCCAAAGCTGCAGATCTCTGGAAGGTGACTGAATACTCTGAGAGATATATTGCCTCTCTCTCCCTAACTCTTTGGCATACATCCATTCTTTTTCTCATGGTTGTAGGCAGGATACTGGTCTAGAGGGACATTTGACATGAACTATTGCTAACATTTATCTTCTTCTATGACCTTTTGATGTGGATATATAAGGGATTTTATAGTCCTCTTTCTGTCAGATTTCAAGCAGTTTGTGTTATGCCAAATACCTTTTCTACTCACAGACTTCCTTCCAGGGCTGATAAAAATCTTTCAGGATCGTATTATGGTTTGAAAATTAGTCTGAGAGCTTTTGATTGAAAACTTGAAATACAAATGCTGACTAATGATCAATTTACACATGCCTTGGTAGCTGACATTTCAAATTGTACAATAGATGTGGACTCATAACCTAAAGCTAAACAACAGATTTTGAAAGTGTCTAAATATTACAGCTTCTTCACACTCCCCTTGCTTAAATCAAATCGGACTCTTTTCCGTCTCATTACCAAGGCAGCTTCAGATCCTTCAATCTTCATATCTTCCAATATAACCACTAATCATGCTTCCTTTTTTGGTCAAAGTTCTATGTACTGCCTTCTCACTCAGTTTTTCTGGTGGCTCAAGGTTGCATCTTTAAATGCTTCTGTATATCTGAAGAGAAAGCTGGAGGCAAATGAGAACACTTAAGGGTGTTCAGGTGGCACTGAATGAAACATGCTTGGATATCTACACTTGGTGCATTCACCAAGCATTCTCTCTCTAGTCACTGAAGAGAAATGAGGACCTGCTATCAGTGGTTCAGTTCATTTTAGCTGAGGTGTCCACATTCAAGGACACCAAATTTTTTGTCTTCCCTGCTGATCACCAAACTTGTGGGTACATCAGGCACACAAAAATCAGAGTTTGCTTTTACATCTACCAGATGTCATTTATATAAGGAGCCCCATAGCATGTCCCATATGTTCTGTGACTACTTAATAGGTAAATAATTTACTGTCTTTTGTTTTTCCTCCTGTTTTGACATCCCCCTTGTTTTACAAAGTGTATTTTATGTGTTTGAAAATGAGAAAATCCAGGCAGAGGCTTTAACTATTGAGTACAAGTATTAAGTTCATAGCTTGTGAATTCAGGCTATGTTTAGGCAACTACAGAATTCTGTGTTAGTAAATTTTGCCCTTGTGCTTTTCCTGAGTTGGCTCATGACAGCCTACGGTGAGATGAGCTTAGGTTGGTGTTAATAGGAGCTGATCTCCTTAGGCTCCTTTCACAGCTACTGAAGACAAATAGGCATCTTCAGGCCTACCTTGGCGGCAGATTTAGAGCAGGATAAATCACCTGTGGCAGGAATTATTTTTTCTTGATGACCGAAAAGGGAATGGAGGATGATACAGTCAGACTAACTGTGAGACATCTAAGTTGGATCTGAGGAACATTTATGTTGCTTTTAAGCTTTCACTGCTTAAGCCGTGTATCAGGTTGTTGGGCTAAGGGACAGATGTTTCTGATTGAGCATCCTAACCATAAAGGCTGTTGTGCATTCTGTGTTAAGCGTAATGGAGGTGCTGATTAATTCATAGAGCATATTATAATTGGTAGGATGTTTATTTTTTTTTTGTTTTAAATCAGATAGAAGCTGTTAGTTTATGTCTTGCCTACATCTGGCATATCCTCTCTGCAAGTTTTTTCAATACTTCAGTGTTCTATTGGCTTGTGATCATGAACTTACAATTTGAGGCACACGTTGTCCTGCAGTCCTGCAGACTATGTTCCATTTTCTTGTGTGCTGTTACTAACACTATATTTTGACTAAATCTTTTTTTTTTTTTTCAGTGGTGTATAAATCCTGGAACAGTGCCTTCCTTTCAAAGACAATTGTTTTGGAATTGATCGTTGTGCCACTAGATGGCAATATTAGGTAAACCACAATTTTATGTTTCTTACGCAAACCCTACCCTAAAGGCAGATCTCTATCAGGAAACATGTTTCAAGAGAAATATTGCTTTATTTCTACACAGCATGTACTGCTGGAGATCTGTCATGTCATAGGATGGTGCTTAAGCATAAGATATTCACTTTTCCTTGTGGAAGTGGGATTCCTTTTGATCGTGTTTTATTAGGTGCAAATTATCTTTCTGTGTTTTATCTTTCCTATTTGTAGGTTACGTTTTGTGTGTTACTGTTTTCAACCTCTTCAAATGTGGAACAAGTTCCTGTATTCAACTTATTGGATTTTTGTTTATTCTGGGTTTGATCTCTCTTTCCATTCTATACATGAATTAAATCCTTCAGAGGAAAGTCAATTGCCCAGTGTGGTCTGACGGCCGATCGTTTTTGAAAAGAATTTATGGAATTGTGGAAGAAGACACAAATAGCCTTTGTCAATAATCTGTTTGTGCTGTCCTGTAGAAGGTAGTTCAACAGTGTTATTTATCTGGTATTGTTTTAACTGTTTTGTTGTTTTGTTTTGGTTGTTGTTTTTTTTTTTTTTTTTAAATTTGGTTTGAAATGTTACAGTTTAACATGTCTTAACAGTGAGGAGGTTTCATTATTTATGTTTCATTGCTGTTCTCTCATCTCGATCTAGTTTTTGTAGAAATATATATAAATACTTTTTTTCCCTTTTTTCTTTTTTTTTCTTTTATTTGTTTTTAAATAAATTGTATTCTCCATCTGATTCTCCTGCCTGTCCTTTCTCACAGGCTTCTGCCTGCCAAAACCTTGACTCCTGAATACTAGCCAATTTACTGAGAATTCCCTCAGGCTCTTTGGCTCTTTATAGACATCTTCTTCTATGTGTATATATACAGGCAGAGGTAAGGTAAAAGATAAGCAGAGAAATGACTCCATGAAGAAGGAAAGGAGATGAGCAGAAGAGGGCTTTAAAGTGTACACACTTGGGCTGGTAGCAGTTAGGGGACATTTAAGAAGGCTGGAGAGCCATCAGAAAGGTCCTAAAATGAGTCATCAGTCCTCAGGGGAGTATGTGAAAGGGATAAGGGAACATCAAAGGGGGCAATAAAGTGATAGGAAGAAAGAGAAATGCAGGGACCTAACCAAGAAAGTAGGCATTAGCTATGTAGGACACTGTAAAGCTTGTGAAGAGCTCTAGACTGTTCAAGCATCGGGTTCTGTTTCTACAGTGCTTGAAAACCAATGAGACCAGTATGAAAACTGAAAGTTTATCTATCATACCAGGGCATGCAAGACCGAAAACATCGGCACTTTTCTATGGAGTATTCAAAAAAGGCTCTGGGTAAGCAATGTGTTTGCCCTCAAACTGAGGGCATGATATATGGAGGAAAAATCATGTATAGCAACTCTTCCTTCTGACTCCATCACCAATGTGTCATATGGTCTTCATCGCTACTGCTCTTGACTTCTGCATCCTTGCTTATGTCTGGAAAATATAAAGCTATGAATTCTTAGGGGTCATTTCAATTTTCTCAATGCATCAGGATCCTTGTCTTACATTTGTACTCCTTGCATATGAATGCCTCCTAAGTAATGGATACTGGCAACAAACCAGACTGGTCAATGGATGTGTTCTTCAAATGGGAATTCTAAACACTCCCCAAACCCCTCCTCCCCAACCTGTACATTTTCTTTAGGAAATATCTTTTTGCTGCAGTAGAAATACTGCAGAAAAAATGTCTCTTGATGACATTTCTAAAGGGTAAAGAATAAATGGATTATTTCTCCTCCCACTTTGTCTCAATAGTGTAAAAATATTTACCTTGGTTAGATATTTCATTTGAATAATGACAAATTCTTTTAGCTTCATAATTTATTTTTATACTCTATCATGCAGTGTAATATTATATTTTCATATGATCTGTTTAGTATTTCAACTGATACCTTTCCAGTCTTCTCAAAACCAGAACTGATATAATATAAAAAAATCTCAATGTTTCTAAAGGAAAAAAAAGACTGCAAACCTCCCCCCAAACTTGGAATTCCAGCATAAAAAAATGAAAGGACAAACTTTATTTCTACCTGGAGATCACTCTGGAAACTTTTATTATCATGAATTAGCATACATACATAACATATTCTTCTGTTTTCGATTATTCCCTGTATTTACATTGAATTTAAACCCTCCATGAATGTCCCTTATATAACATGAAATCATTATCAGCCCGGATAAGAAAGTAAAATGTCAGCTGTGGGTAGAAGTGCAAAATTAGCCAGTGGTGAAGGTGGAAAGGTTGTTGCAAATCACTATTATTGTACTAGATTAAATGAGTCACTATTGAAATAAGGTATAATACTGCATCATAAATTACTAGAGTGCATGAAGACTGTGATTCCACCTATTCTGCAGTTAAAAATCCCTTCATGGAGAGGTGTTCTTTTAAAACTGGCTTATAGCTAGACCTGTTGGTAAAATATACCACAAATCAGGTGCATCTGCAAAGCTGAGGGGATAGAAAAGTACCAGCCACTGAAACCTGAAACCTTGGTTTTGTCATTGTGAGACTCTAATGTGGACTCTGTAGCCTGAGCGAGATAGTTCCGCAAGGCTTTCTGCTGTGTTATTCCTGCATTAATTGCAAACCAGAACAGTAATAGCAGTTACAGATTTGGAAAAAATATACAAGATACAGAGAAACCTTTGACAACAGGATTGTCTATTTCTCTAACTTGTTGACCTTGTCCATCTTGCATTGTTATCTTTTCTATCTGGCCTTTTCTTGGATATTGTTGGGTTTATTTCATAAGTACTGATGAAGCACAGCACTGAATCCTTCAGTCATCAGTGATTAAGAGCAGCCATTGATACCCAGTCTGCTTTTTTCCTACAAGGCCCTGGGGCAAAGGAGGTTTTATTCTATCAAGCAATAGGTGAACACGAGGTGAATACAGTTTTGAGTTGTGGACACCTGAACTCTTGGGTTACAGTGTCAGCTGCAGAGACTGTGACTTGCTCTGGAAAAGATCTATGTGCCTCTGCTAGATAATATGCTGCCAGGGCCAGCTCAGAGAACCTTGTAATTTTTTGGTGAAACATGAATTTAATTTTTTTCCTTAATTTTCTTTAAAAGGCAATTGGACAACTTTTCACCTGAGATAAAGAAATATAACAGACTTTACCACATCGCAGATGTTCATTTGCTGAACTACTGCAATTTGGTTAACTTCTTAAAATTTGGCCTGATCATGTATGATAATCATACTTGGTGTCAGCTTAGTATGTACATAAAAATGTGTTGGTTAGATATAGTGACTGAACGTGCTTCATTGTAGAATTCATGAAAATACTGAAAGACTAACTGTCAACAAACTAATATTGTATCCAGTAAGTGGTCTGAGCTGAAAAGTAAATCAAGATTTGTTTCACTATTTTGCTTTTCACTACAGACCTGTCTTTTTTCTCAGTATTTCTTTATCTTACGTCTGGGCATATAAGTTTTTTCAAAGTCGAGAAACAGTACATGTCAGGACTCTATTTTGCACTGAGGAGTGTGAGACAGAAGGAGCTAATTTTCATGGCTAGGCTTCACGAACAAAGATTTGGGAAGGACTTTACCCACATTTGCTGCAAGCATGCTAATGGCTAAAAAGGCCAATGCGAGATAGACAAGTCCAGTTGCAAAAGGCACAGCAGAAAGACTCCTTAGGTGGTATCGACAAGACGTGATTCTTTCTGTGTTGTCTTTTCTCTTCGATGGTGAACCTGGGTGTGTTCTCAAAGGAAGCAGCAGTGTTATGGATAGTGTGTCTCCAGGCCTCCTGATTGGAGGCCAGAGTAACCAGTTATGTTGATCAATATGGTCAAGTCTGAGATGTTGTTTCAGGGAGTCCTTGTATCTCCTCTTCAGGGCTCCTCTCTTGCGGCAGCCAGTGGCAAGTTCACCATAGAGTACGATCTTGGGGAGGCGGTGGTCCTTCATCCTGGAGACGTGTCCTGCCCAGCACAGTTGTGTTCTCAGTAACATGGCCTCAATACTTGTGACTGCTGCCTGTTCTAGAACAGACGTATTAGTCATAATCTGACCAGTGGATGTTTAGGATTGTACGAAGGCAGTGTTGATGGAAGTGTTCTAAGAGTCGCAGGCGGTGGCAGTAGACGACCCATGATTCAGATCCATATAAAAGAGTAGACAGCACAATGGCCCTGTAAACACTGATCTTGGTACTTTTCTTCAAGTGTTTATTTTGCCAAACTCTTTTATGGAGTTTTCTGAAAGCACTATGTGCCTTTGCTAACCTGTTGTCTATCTCTCCATCAATCCTACCGTCCGAGGAGAGGAGGCTGCCTGGGTAATTAAACTGCTGGACTGATTTGAGCTCTGATTCACCAGTGGTGATATGGGGATGATGGAAGACTTCCTGAGGTGCAGGTTGATAGAAGACTTCTGCCTTCTTTAAGCTGACTTCCAGCCCAAAAAGCTCAGCAGCCTCAGCAAAGCAGGATGTTAAACGCTGCACAGCTGCTTCTGTGTGGGCGATGAGGGCGTCGTTGTCAGCATAAAGCAGCTCCCGGACAAGATGAATTAAGGTCTTAGTGTGGGCCTTCAGTCACCTTAGGTTGGATAGGTTTCCATTGGTATGATATCGAATGTAGATACCAGCTTCTTCATCAAGATCTGCCGTGGCCCTTTGGAGCATCATGCTGAAGGGAGGTAATTTAAGTAAAAGTAAAAGGCCCCGATTTGCTGATAGCATACATGTCTCAAGAATTACTCAAGAAAAACATTATCAGCCCTCTTTGAATTTCTATGTCCACCAATTCTGATACCTTTTTAAAAACAGTGACTCGGTTACTACTTACTCTCTTTGATCAGCTGCACCTCCAGGTGCGTACACCAAGTGTGGTGAGCCAAGACAGTTCACCAGTTGCTTTTTGTTCACCTTCAGATTGCCATTTTGCACTAGAGATTATCTAGTTTTACATGCTTTGTATTGCTCTTGTGGGAGATTTCCAGGTCTTCCAAGTCTTTTAGGTGGCCTCTAATTTGAGAAATCATATTGGGTTAGTAGATTAGGAAATATGAAACCCTGTACTACCCTGGTCAGATGCTGCTGTTTCTCTAACCAGCAGTATATTACTACGATAGAGGCCAGAAACTATGAGTAAATTTGAAAAAATATTACTCTGTTGCCCACTATTTTGCCCTCTTACAATGTTTTTACAAAGCCTACCTTTTGTGGGAGGAATAATGCCTGTTGGAAAACAGTTTTAAAAAATAATTCAGCAAGCAATGCCCTATTTTAATGCTTATTTTAATAGAAAATCTTTCATATAGATTTTTTCTTTTTTTCTTTGACCTTAAAGTTCCTATGAAACAAGATATAACCAACTAAACAAATGGAAAACTCTCTGTTTTGGAGTGAATCCTCCAAGCAGAAATAAAATTTCATTGAGGTTTGAGTTCTATCTCTGAATTAAAAAAAAAAAAAAAAAGACATTTACTTGTCTCATTCTTAGGAAAGCTCATACATGAACTGATTTCCACCATTTCCAGCACATTTAAGCACATCCTTCCCCAGAAGCATGCAATTGTGAAAACAGAGGGTATGAGAAGTAAAAGATCGTATTTACAGCAGTGTGACTGTATTTTATTACTGCAAATCCGTCAGCACATCATGTTCACACTGCAAGCAGTCTGCAAGCAGTCTAATAAAGATGCTTTATGTAATTAAAATGTGAGTACAAGTTGGTGTGAGACAAATGTATGTCTAAAAATACATATATGAAAAAATATAAAAATTGGGATAATCAAGTCCATTTCATGTAATTTCTGTGTAAGTACAAATTATCACATCATTTTTTCCCTGTGTATTTTTTTAATCAGCCTGAGTCACAGTGGGGGGTATTTCTTCAGCTTTCCAATAAGGAAGGGGTGAGGATTAAAGGGGGGTGGTTTGCCTTCAAAGCCATGCTAGGTCCAGAGGGAGTCTCCTCCTGGGGTTTTAGCATTGAGGGTCTTTGAAGTTTTTTGGATTTTCACTTGCCAGGTGGTCTTGACTCATAACAGTGTCTCCTCTGAGCTGCAGTCACACAGCACTGCAGGGAACCTACCTACTTCACTTTCTGGAGTAAAGAAGCCACAGGAAATATTATATTTTTGCAGGATGGTTATAACTCTTATGGGAGGACAACAATCCCTGCTACAGAACCTGGGACAGAATAGAAATATATACCAGATAGCGGAAAGTCTGATTCAGTTACAAACCAGCATTTAGCAGTAGTGGAAAGTGCTGTTTGAATGCAGTCATTAGATGGCAGAATTGATCAAGCAATAACCTGATCTTTGTGCTGTGTAGTGTATACCCCAAACCAGATGCTTTAAAGAATACATACCAAGTAGCAGTTGGTGTTTATATATATTCCCGAAATATTGTACCTGGCTTACCTGCAGGCACTTTGAGCTAACAGAGACCACAGTATTTGTACATCATTTCCAGAAGCAGCACTTCAGGGACTGGGGATCAGAGTATCAATCAATGAGCACTGTTAGATCATTTCTAGGTATGTGCCTTTGAAGACCTGTACCTGTGCAAATATTGACCATCATGATACTGTCTGGCTATATTTTTGGCAATAGCACAGGTACTTGTGTTTCCCTAAATACCATTGCTTTGAGAGGTATCTCTTCTGAAGTGAACCTATTCAGGTAGTTTTTAACTGCAGTTAATTTCTTTGGGCATCAGGCAACTTCATGAAATTACTAGCCAATAGTAGCTCATTAGCAACAGTTAAATTCTGTGGAAGCCGATCTTTCAAATTTTAACCATTCTTCTCCCTTGTTACTTCAATACCTTCAGATAAAGAAGCACAGTACTACTAAATCTAACAACCTCTAAACCTGCATAAAAATAAACATGTATTCTTTCTAATCAACCTGCTGACTCAAATTATTTCAGCATTAGCTTTTCTAGAACTCCGCTTACCATTAAAATTCCCTGTTATCTGATTGCAGTTCCCAAATTACACACATCTTTACCTCCAGATTGAAATATTTTATGTTCTTTATTAGTCCCTAAATGTAGTATTTCATATTTGTTAGTTCATACTAAGAAAAAACTAGAGAAAGGAACTTAAACAGAATTTTGATAATCTACAGCTAAAATTATCAATTTTATGTGCATTAATAACCTTGACAGGTATGTCTCTAGCTGATTGTTCATACAGGTGTTTAAATATATTACATCCATATACATGATTAGCATCAAAAGAAACATTAAGGATTTCAGCTCTTTATCCCAAATTCAAAGTGGAATATTGATCCCTTTCTTTCAAAATTTCAAATGTGATGTTTGTTATCTTTCTTTTACTTTTTTTTTCCCCCTTCACCTACAAGTGCATACAAAATGTCCTAATAAACTGGTCTGCATTTCACAACATGACAATTTCTTCTTTACAAGTATGTTGGGATTGATACATCCTAACATTAACCATATACTTCTGAACTTGTAATCTGGGATCACTTTACAGTCAGTGGAAAGCAATAGCCACCTCTAGAGGCAATTCATCCCAACTATTTTAGATGTCTGCTCTAGGATGCATCTGCTCTAGAAATTATGATTTCTCTCCAGTTACTATAACAGGAGCCTGGAGGAACTTAGCTGAGATAAAAATTCTCAGTCTTGACATTTGGTCAGGTGAATTCCCATGCTGAGTCTAAGATCTTACAATCAAGATTGCAATATTTTCCTGTCTCTTTGGATAAGAACTGTATGCACTCTTGTCTGTTTTGCTACGCTGAAGTAAACGATGACAGCCACAATCCAACAACAGGATATCTTTTAAAGGTGACAAAATCACACTTGTAGAGTATACTCATCAGGATACTAATGTGTAACATTAGGGAAGAGTGGTGGGAAAATCACATCAATTTACTGAAAAAGCTTCAGTAATGTAACAAAAGTATTAAAATGATATTGTAACAAATAAGCATGATACAAATGGTTGTATCAAACTGTACAAATGGTTCTGTAGAATTTGCTTTTCATTTGACTATACAGTGATTTCATTTTCCTTTCACTGAATAAACTGTATGATCAACTCTGCCAGGACTAATTTTTAAGCTGAAACAAGTAATATGATAAATAGCCGTAAATCTATTTATTTAATTAGCTTTGGTATATTTGGAGGACCACTTTCTCTTAATATTTACTTTAGTATGAATGACAGTAACACTATAAATTTAACAAGTGTGAGAGTGGAGCAGCCACCCTAGCAAATTCTGTTACCACTTCAAACTCTTTCTTCACAGCTCTCACTCCTAAGAGTTTTGAACAACTCATGGATGGACCTATTTTTTTTTTTTTCTGTGGGTTTTGTTTTTGTTTTGCTTTGGATTTTTTTTTGTTTGTTTTTTTTTTGTATGTGGGTTTGATTTTAATAACCACAAAGAAACAATTTGCTATAGAGAAAATATGAATACAGTTTACTTTTACAGTTCTTTCTGCTATTTCTTGCTATATACAGTGACTCATCATGTGACGAATTTCTAAAGGCTTGCTCTAAATTTCCAAGACTTCCTTTGTTTATGGAACACTAGTTCTTCACTTAATTATGGTACCCATTAGTTTTCTAGACAATCAACAGCTGCCAACAACGTGCATTCATTCTGAGATTCCTTAGTTGTCTTATATCTACTAGTCTGGTGAAACAGGCAAGCTATAATATATAAATGTGTTACAAGCAGTTTCAAAGGAACATCAGAAGTATTTCTGAGTGGCACTCTGTATGTATGATAATGGGCTGCTTCAAAGGGAACAGTGAATGTCCAATGAATCTCTAAAAATCCAGTGAGAAAACATCTTCAGTAGATGCTTGTATCAACAATCAACAGTTAAAACCCAACCCTCCATTTTAATTTCCTTATTGATGTGTGATATTCATATAGAGAAACCTAAAATGAGTTAATAGTAATTTCAGGGCTTTTAAGTCCCCCAGAGCAGGCAATCTGAGGGCTTAATCTCATTTTTTTGTTATGGTAAATTTTGACTTCGCTATTCTCAGTACTCTTAGTAACTTCTGCTTCTATTCAGCTTCATAGGAGGTTACAAGTGCCAGTAATTTGTTTCTTGTTGGAATAAATAGAGTAATGCTTTCTGCTCTCAACAGTTTGCAGCCTAAGGACAGCATAGGACCACTCAGTTTAGTTCATTGCTTTAGGCAGCTGATATGTGAAATTAAAAAAGTAAGCCATGTTGATTGGACCCACACGGATAGATCTTTGGGCTGATGAACTGAAGAGAACTTCTAGAATTAGTGTTAGTACCAATAGTCATAGTTTCAAATTAAAAATACCTCATAGATACTTTCTGCAATATTCCCTGACAAGTCTCTTTTTAAGAGGCATTATTGATATTAAAACAAAATTTCAAAGCTGCTAAATGTAAGGCTGGGTAAAGAACAAATAGTTTTTCAAGTATTCACTTTCCTGTGAGTGGTATGTCCATCCTTTTGTTTATCTTAATATTCAAAGGGATTTTCATAGTTATCTATGCTTTAAGATATTTTTGAATATCTTCATTGATCCTATCTAATTATTCAAATTAAAACAACACATATAATTGGAGAAGTAGATACAGTGACAGAATTTTATTGACCTTCAACAAGAAATGCATCTAGATGAACACTGACTTTAAGAAAAAAAACTTTAGCTTGTTTTGGGTTACCTAAAACTCCTTTGAGTTTTATTGAATGTCTCAGCCTAGAGGCATTGGCACTAACCAACCATGAAGATAGATATTATAATGTTATTGCTAGTGAATGTAATGAAAAGTTTCTGGTTTGGAGGGGCAGGGGGGGTAGAGGGTTTTGGATTTTTTTTGATAATGTGTTTTTTGGTTTTTTTTTTTTGGTTTTGGTGTTGTTTTTTTTTTTCATGGCTGCAGAGTATTTTTCTGCTTAAGAGCTTTATTTCAGGTACAAATTTTAAGAATCTTTAATGGTTTTAGTGGATTTATTTAGTAGTTCTGTATTCCTAAAAGCACCCAAACCTTGTTTGTATTTTTAAAATCTATTTACTGTAAATAGTTACAGGTTCCTAAAACCTTACTGGATTGTATTTTCACAAAGCAAGTAATTAGGTTCAACACAGTCACAGCACGTAAAGATTGCTATGTACTGCTATATACTGCTTGTTTTTTCTGACACAGAGAGATATAACAATTCTGTGGCACTTGCTGATATTTACCTCTCTATTTAGGAAATACAGATAAGTTCATCCCCTAAACGATGTTAAAGCCCATACTTCTGCACAACAAGTGCTTTATCAAAAACATTATTATAAAGGGTGACCAAATGAGATATCATCCAAGTTAGCAAATATCCTGTCTTATACTTCATATGTCTAACACTAGCTTATATTAATGCCACAAGTGTAGTAAATGTTCCTTGGAAGATGCTGGGTGCCAGCAAGCCATAACAGTGATAATTGTGATACTTAAGCTACCTAGAAGATACACTGACAACATATGAAGATGTACTATTGTGAATGTTATGCCTTGGTGTTGAAGTTAATTGCTAAATCACGTTTTTTAAGAATGTCTCTGAAGGGTTTTCCAGTTCACTACTTGATATGATTCTTTTTATTACTATGCTGCTTGTTTCCATGATTGATTATAACCAAAAATTAAATTTCTGTCCAATTTATGCTAATACTACCAGCTGCATTGCATAGTTCATAGTGCAATTCTTTATGAATTTGAGGGAATCTTCATAGTTACACTCAAACTGTTATGCCATGGATCAGCAAGAGGCTCCAACGAGGAACTTTAAAAACAACCCTATAATTATTGCTCCTTCCAACACAATAATTCTGGTTTTCACCCATAGTTTAGATGTTGACACTGGTTGTGATCAGTGGTACAACGCCCAACTTACTGGTATCCTTCGGGGACTAACACTAGTGCAAATACTGTTTAACACATTTGTTAATGATCTTGTTGGTGCTCTCCAATCTCCAACCCAAGGCCTGACCACCCTCATGGTAAAAAACTTCTTCCTTAGACCTTGAAAAACCAATACAGACCCTGTAGCCTGGTACTAACAATGACAATAGTTTATTTACTAGGCTTCAGAGCTACAGGATAGAGAAGGCAGGTCTAGAGTCTTTTCAATGAAGCATACCAACAAGACAAGGCACAACGGGCACAAGATGGAACATAGAAAGTTGCAGTTAGGTACCAGGAAAAAAAAAAATCATTGTTTGGATGGTCAAACACAGGAGAAGGTTGCCCAGGGAGGTTGTGGTTTCTCTGCCTTTGGAGATATTCAAAACCTGACCAGAAATGGTGCTGAGCAGCCTGTTATAGCTGGGGTTGATTTGAGCAGGGGATTGGATAAGAGACCTCCAGAGGTCTCTTCCAACCTAATTTATTCTATAAGACTATGGTTTAAGGCAGAATTTTTTTGTTGTTGAAAACTTACAAAAACTCTAGAATACTCAAGACCATTTCGGGAATTCTCCTGAACTAAGATCTCTTGATCAAGTTCATGTTCCTGTTTTGTGGGATTCAGAGAGGAAATTTGAATTTGCTGTGTGAGGACCTTAGTCATCAGATGGGTAAATCAGGCCTAGAATTACTTCACAAACTACTGAAGCTTAAATAAAGTCTTTAGGTTAAGTTAAAGTCACCCAATTCTCCCTATGCTTTTAGAAGAGAATGACAAACATTTCCAGATAACAATTCATGCCTTGAGTTAAATCAGACTCTGGAGTGCAGATTTCCCTTCACTGAAGAAAAAGGAAGCCAAAAATCCCTAAGTCCCTTTAAGTCCCATTTTGGTTTAGGCAAAGAATTTTTTGGTATCTGTATTTATGCTTTCTCAGTGTACCTAGAATTTTTGCTAGAAAGCTTATTTCTGAACAATTGAGTAACTAAGGAAAGTACAGCTTAGCAAACAGGATATCCTGCTTTATAATCCTTACTATGTCAGTACTTTCAAACCTGTCTTAATAGTTAGATATTTAAAATATATATATCTTCTCAGAATATTTAAACTGTTTTAAGTTGCAGTCTTACAAGATTTTTAAAGTCAGCCGGGTGTATTGGATGTTTATGCTTAACATGGGGCATTGACATGAGGCACCGTTTGGCATTGTCTTAATTGCCTAAGCAAACTTGGTAGCAGGTCAGCTTTTCTGAATATAAAATTCAGGAAATTTTTAGTTTTGGAAAGGGAAGCTATTAGATGATTCTTTCACCTGTATATAGAATCTGAAAAGACTTACTTTACGTCTCAGTTAGAAAAAAGACATTATAATAAAGTTATGGTTTAGGATCTGACTGTATTTTCTTTACATGGTAAAGTTTTGGTGGCAGGGGACTCCAAGGGTGGATTCTGTGAGAAGGCAGACACTGACTAATGGAGCTAAAGTTGAGCCCATCAGCAATGGTGGTAGCTGGTGCTACACCTGTTACAGAAAAAAATTACTCTATTCTTCTATCTTTGGATAGTTGTCAGATACTGAAACAGTTAATGACTTACACATTTTAAGATCACCAAAACATTTTTTTCAAACTAAAAAGAAGCAGCTGCTCACCCAGCAAAGCCCACTCCTCCCTGAATACTGCCAAAGACCTTCAGATCAGATAAGTGGGTACCATTGTCCAACCATCCTAGGTGAAGACGCACACCTAAAGGTACAAACTGGACCTCCAGGTAAGGGAAGAGGCTAAGAAGAGGCAAACCCTGCAAAGTGGGAGAATCCCTCTTATCATGCCCATGTCCTCCCTTTACATGACAACTCTCCACATCTAGCCTGGGCTATGCATCTCAAATGTTGGACCATGAAGGACCACGATGGACCACGATTGATAATGACAAAATAGGCAGCTGCAACTGTCTCAGGAGATTTCAGAGACTCGTGACATGTCCTGTGACATTATCCGTTGTAAAACTCTCTGCCCCAGAGAGGTACAAGGCATTCTCACCTGAGCTAGAAGTGTATAATAACTCGTAACATCTTTGAGTTTGCTGGTGGGCTTCCCCAAGCCCCAATGGACCAAGACCACCACTTCAACCAACAGGCATGGAAGCTGTGACTACCAAGTTTCATCGCTGTATCCAGTGGGCAGTGACTATATACATACATTTTTCCACCTTTATCCTTTCTTTCCTTTTCTCTCCCTTATGCATTTCCTTAAGTGTTATCTTTATTGTTATGCTTTAATATTGCTGTGTTGCTAGAGATTATAACACCCAAAATGGCAACATACCTTTTTACCTCTGAAACAAAATTGCTCTAAAACAAACCCTACATATATATGTTTATAAACACTGATTATTCAGTGTTGTTTTACTCATCCACCCCAAGGGATTTATTAATAAGAACCTGGGTTACCCTCTCCTTCTGGGGCAGGTCATAATAATAATCTTGTTTAATAGATAGAGATAATTGCTAAACGAGGGATAGGGTGTGTGTGCAGTTAGGAATCTGATAAATGAGATTAGAGCTTGCAAAAAGATATGAATAAACTGAATTAAAGTACAGGAATGTAGACAAGATCAGGGGAACACCCCAGCGACTACTAGAGAAGATTGTGACAGGCTTAGTTGATGTGCAGAAGAATGCCTCTCTAGAAGCTGCAACTTTGAAAGATATTATATTACTTGGAGATTCTACACTTGTACAATAGGTAGAGTTTAAAAAAATTTCTTACTTTCTGGTAAGTTATAGCACTTGAAAGATACTCTTTGTCCATCTATTGATTTAACAGAAAAAGGTCACTGTGCATCTCTTTCTAAGCTTCAGCTGTGTCAGCAGGAACTAAAGTATTTAGGATTCATATTAGAAGGACAAATATTAATAGACCCAGAATGGGTCAAGGCTATTGTAGGCATATCTCAACCGGTAACAACGATTACAATTGTGAGGTTGTTTTAAGCGTAGTAGACCCTGGATTCTGAGACTAGATAAGTTAAGTAAGCCATTGACAGAAGCTACCAAGGCAGAGGAAGTGGAACATATACATTGGGGTCCAGAGAAACAAAAGGAGCTTTGCTCCAGCATCAGGATAGGCATACTACTCCAAGCTCTTTGAGCTATTTGTATATGACAAGAAAGGAGTAACCAGTTGAGTTCTTATTCAAAGGTAAGCACATTGCTGCCCTGCAGCTTAGTACTCAACTCTACTAGATCCTCTAGTGTCAGGAAATAATTTCTGCTTCAAAGCAACAGCACAACAGCAACTATCATAGAAATAAACAGACCATTAGTCCTGAGTCACATAAAAACCATGTATAACCTGCATAAAGTAGAAATTATTCTTAAACAACATACCACATTAACATTGTCCCCACAAAGAGAACATCATTAGGAATTAATAATTTTAGATGTGAATAATATTACTTTAAAAAGATGTGATATTTTGAATCTAGCAACTTCACTGCCTTCTCCCTTCCTTGGTAAGCCATGTCATGATTGTGCTAAGGTAGTGTTTCACTCCAGCCACCTATGGGAAGACATGTGGCACCAACCTCTAGAGAACTCAGGTCTAACTAATTCTTTTCATTGATGGATCTTTGTACTATGTGAATGGAAAATGACACACAGACTATATAATCATGAGAGAGAACCTTAGAGGTACTTGAAGTAGAACCTCTACAATCCTCAGTTAGTGCCCAAGGGACTGAATTAACTGCATTAGCAAGAACTACCTGGTGGGCAACAATGTATACTGATTATAAATGTGCTTTTGGAGTGTGTCATGAACAGGTATGCTATGGAAATAACAAGGGTTCCTTACCTCAGTAGGAAACAATATTTTTGATGGAATTGAAACCCAAATGCCATTGTAAGATATTAAGCTTTGAAGAGAAATTGCTGTACTACACTGTCCAGCTCATACCAAATGATCCAGCTAAATTGAAAGAATTAATGAATAGGCAGATAAAGCAGCTAAAACCACTATCTGCTAACCTATACATGGGTGTACCACCATAACATCTCCCTCTGACAGTGATTGGCCCACATATATGCAGAGACTACTCATGAAGAGCAGACTTGATGGAAGGCTATGAAAGATGAAACTGGAATTTGGACTATTGGGGAAAAACACATTTTACCAAGAAAATATTTAAGGACTTTACCTAGGTGGTTTAATGATAAAACATTAATGAGGAATGACAACAGTTGTTACTCAGATTGAGAAAAAGTGGACAGCCCCCTGAATATATGTGTCAGTAAAAAGGATTGTGATTGCCAAACATGTTGGAAGTTTTCTGATGCAAAACCCAAACAGGAGGTTGGAGGGTGACCATGGGCATACTTCCCACTCCGAAGACTGAAAATTGATTATGCTGACATGCCTTCCATGAGCAGACTTAAGCACCTGCTGGTAATCATAGATTAAATCTCCGGATGAGTAGAAGCTTTTCCTACTAGCAAAAGCAAGACTGCAGGAGTCATCAGAGTCCACCTACGGGAAATCATTCCCATAGATACAGAATACCTGAAACCATAGAATCAGATAGAGGGTTCTCATTTTTCAGCAGGAATGCTAAACAATATCTATAAAAGTTTAGGGATACAGGGACAGTTACATATTCCATATCATTCACAGTCCTCAGGATTCATGGAAAGAATGAACAGGACTCTCAGAAATAAAAATGCTTAAACTTGTAGTGAGGTAGGTTTGAATTGACCTGAAGTTTTAAAATTAGTGCTGTGGAATATTAGAAATATCCTTCACCAAACTCTAGGGTTGACACCAGCAGAAATAGTGTTTGGCAGGTAGGCACTTAGCTGTGCCTCGGACCTTAGTTCCCATTAGGACCAGCATCTTAGATGGAGATGGATGAGTTACCAAATTTGTATTGGGGTACAAAAAGATCTACAAGAAAATGCAGTACAAACCAGATTGTTTCAACCAATAGCAACTGGAATGCAATCCAATACGGATATGCAATAGTGGTAAAAGTCCACTCTCACAAAATAAAATTGGACACTAAAAGGGAGGGTCCATATTCTGTGTTATTAATATCTGACATTGCTATAAAGGTTGCAGAAAACTATAACTGGATTCAGCTCTTTCAGGTTAAATGACTGCCCAAGAAACTTCAGTTAGATTGACTCACATTGACCCTGCAGTCAATCTTACTTTGGAGACTAAAACTGGGAGCGTTTAAGTTTACCAAGGTTGCAGGAATCCCATAACCATGTCAGGGGTTTTTTCCTTCTAGAACAATATGGGCCATGGAGTCACCCTTTGCTTGGCCAAGTGGGCCATGAGAGACCATAAATCAAGGACAGTGTCCTATTTTGTGTATTCATCATTGTTACAGAGTAGTAATCACTCCAGGTTCAGTTCCAAGATGGGAAGATTTGAAATAGCACCAGCACAGTTGGCTTTGGTTATCCTGCAATAACTGTGGTCCGTTCCACCCTGGGTGGTATATTAATAAAAGGCCACTCTGAAAACCATCATCAGTGTTGGGTTTGGGAAAATATAACCAGAAAAGGCATAGCCAGATACACAGACTGGTGCTGTACATGCAGGTGGCATGAACTGCCCAGTGCAGAAGAGTTAGCCGGGAGACTTAATTACTGAATTAAGACAATCTTCTATATCTTAAAATAGAGTGGGTTACTCTAGTTCTGGTATTAATCCTTCTACATATAGGTGTTTTGGCACTCTTTCTTTTATTAAATGTATAAAAGGAGGCAAAATCATTGCCAAAATGGGCTCAATCATGCATTGACAAACCCACCTCAAAAGTGTAATATGCCTTGGAAATCTATAAAAAGGTATTGAAGAGTCCTCATAAAATAACATATGGGCATGAATGCCTCCCCCCAAAAAAAAATCAAAGGGAGTATTGTCATAGAGAAACTTAATTAACTGTATTTGTCTCTCTGAATATTCTCATTTACCATTAGTAGCTTAGCACTAGTAGCTAAAGTAGTTAAAGTCTTAGGCCACTAAAGAATGTAAATTTTTGATAAAACTAATCCTGCTAACACACAAGTAGCTTAATCTGGCAGATATAAGTGGAATGAAGAAAAAAAGGGCAAAGGAAACAATTCCTAGAGAATGAGGTAACTTCAGCCCAGTGACAGCAAAACCCAGTAAGAAATCAAGAGACTTCCAATGAGAATTATGTGTTTGGAATTTGAATTTGTTGACGGGTGGTATGGTTATCATTGAGGAGGGCAATCTGGGGAAGGGGGACCTTTGCAGAGGCATCCAGCTCAAGCTGAATCCTGAGAATGAATAAAAGAGAAATTGGAAACCTTCACTTGGAGCTTACATTAATCAGCATGGTATCCTAGGGTTGGACTCTGTTATAGTGGTTACTGTGTCTAAAACAGCACCTCAGTGATACGATTGCACAACAGCAGCTGGAAGAGAAGACTGAGAACACATGAGAGAAACAGCCCTGCAGACACTAAGGTACAGAATGAGGGGGAGGAAGTGCTCCAGGGATTGGAGAAGAGATTCCTCTGCAGTTCATGGTGAAGACTGTCCCCCTGAAGCCCACGTAGGTCCATGGTGAAACAGGTATCTACCCACAGTCTGCGGAGGACCACATATGGGAGCATGTGGATGTGCCCTGAAAGAAACCACAGCCTGTGGGAGAGCCCATACCAGAGCAGGTTCCTGGCAGGAACTGCAGCCTCTACAGAGGAGTCCATGGTGGAGCAGGTTTGCTGGCAAAACCTGTAATCCTATGGGGAATCAAAGTGGAACAATGTTCCTGAAGGACTGTTACCCCATGGAAGGGACCCATATTGGAGCAGTTCTGGAAGAACTGCAGCCCATGGGAAGGGCTCACACTGGAGAGGTTTGTGAAGGACTGTGTCCCATGGACCCCATGGTGGAGCAGAGGAAGAGTGTGAGGAGAAAGGAGAGACAGAGAGAACGCATAATGAACTGACTGCAACCTCAATTTTCCATTGCTCTGTGCTGCTCAGTGGGAGGAAGCATAGGAGTCAGGAGTGAAGTTGATCCTGGGAAAGACAGAGGGTGGGCTGAAATTATTTTTACATTTTTTCTTATTTCTCATTATGCTACTCTGATTTGATTGGTAATAAATTAAATTAATTTCTCCGAGCTGAGGCTGTTGTGCCTGTGATGGTAATTGCTAAGTGATCTCCCTGTCCTTATCTCAACCCACAGGCTTTTTGTCATTTTTTTCTGCCTCCCCTGTCCTCTTGAGGAGGGGGAAGGATAGAGCAGCTTTGTGGGCATCTGGAAGCTAGCCAAGGTCAACCCACCTAAGTGACAAAAGCCATACTGATTTAACTCATGAGATTGAACTGATGAGTTTTACTTCTGTAATGTCTTAGTGATATTTCCAATTAACATCTCTTGTCAAAGAGGTAACATAGCTTTGTCCTACAAAAGGAGGTCTATGCTGGTAATGGAGAGTGAAATTCTGAAAAAAAGGTATAGAACAGCTTGAATAAAACTTAGTAAATATGAAAAACTTTTCTGTGTGAGATGAAGTCCTGACTCCTTGAGGATAAGTAAAAAATGAAAATACAAAACAGAAAGTGCCATCTGACTTCAGTGTGGTCTTCTGGGATATCACAGGTTATCTTTACGTACTGCTTCTTCATCAATAACAGATGAGCTACTATTTCTTCTTACATGTCATTGCCCTTTCCTCAAAAACAAAAGGATGAAGTGGAGCACTGGGGGGAGAAAAAGGTGAGGGAGAAATCCATGAGTGGGAATAATTGGATCAGTTTTTTGAACTACACTTTTATAAAAAAGGTTGGTGAATTAGCTTAGCCTAGTCTTTTCTGGTATGAGTAAGAAAAATAAATTCATCTGCTAGAAACTTCATCGGCAAAGTTTATTGCCTAGAAAACTTTAAATTCAAAATACTAAATTCATAGAACCAATAAACATAAGGAAAACTTCCTAACATTTATGGATTAAAATTATTTTGTGTAACCTTCTGTGGGATACTGAATTATTATATTATTATCTCAGACCAATTCAAGTGTGTGTGTGGGGGGGGAAGGGACAGGTCAAATTTCATGAAGGTGAGGTGATAACCTGCCCCTTCCAGCCTCCTTGGGCAGCCCCAGAGCAGCTGTCAATCACTGGCACACCAGGAGCACCACCCCCTACCACACCCTCTGGAGCCCCTAACCCAGCCCCAGAATGGCTCACAGACTGGGAGCACTGCCCCTCAGCCCGCTCCAGAGCCCCAGAGTGGCCAGTGAGCCAGAAGTTACACCTGGGGAATTGGCCACAAGGGGTTAGAGCAGATGAAAGCAAAGAGGTGGTTTCCATGCATTTGGACCCTACCTTCTTGGCACGTGGGAGCAGGACTTGCATGGGACTCCAGGTTGTAGCTATAATTCTCTCTCTCTCTCTCTCTCTCTCTCTCTCTTCTTCGTCTTCTCCTAATCTCCTTTCTTAATATTTTGGGTAACTTAAAGCCGGATTTGTTGGATTTTGCTAAATTGTATGGGTTAGCATGTGCTAAGTCAATGCCTTGTGGAATGTTTTATTTTGGTTGAATGTTGCCCTTTAAACTTTTGCCAAGTTCCCTTATTTTCTGAAGTTTGCCAGTAAAAGCATGTTAATTTTTGACCTCCTGAGAAATGTGTGCAGCGTCTTCTCCTTTGTGCTCTCTCTTAAGGTATTAAAAGAACTGAAGACCTTTTTAAAAATCTCAGTAGGAGAATTTTTGGAGCCTTGTATATTTTTAAAGTAAAACCCCTTTGATGATCTCATAGCTCGGAGCCTGGAATCTTAACCATTTCAGGGATAAAGTGATGATGTTCTCTTTCCATTATGTATTACCATCAAACAAGGCTTCCTCTATTCATACAGACACACCTGTAAATAACTGAATAGAACTGAACTTTGAGTATACCGAGAAACAGGATGTCACTTCTTTTTTGCCAGTCATCCATGTAAGAGCTGAGAGAGCAAAAAAAAGATTTTCTAGGCAGGTGTTTAGATGATTCACTTTTCACTGGTGATTGCTCTATCAGTTCCAAATCTGGATTTTCTGTACAAACAGTACACATTTTTGGTGACAGTAGGCTGCATATTTATAAGGTACTTGATCTGATGACTTAAGAAAATGTAAATATATAGACTGGTATTTACGATAACCAAGTGTGCAGCTTTTTAGTATACACACTGGTCTAACTAACTGAAATGTGTGAAGAGCAATAACCATCAATGTAAGATTTTCTAGTATCCACTTATGGCATTCAGAAGACAGAAATATTTATATTTGGAAGCTGATGGCCTATTGGATTGGGCAGCAAAATAGTCCTTGTCCCCCAGAATTACTTACATTTGTGGAAAAGGAAGGAGATATTATATTGGTTTCTGTGGACTGTGCCTATAGTTGCAGGCTCCCATGTAATATAAAGGTCACTGTGAAACACATGTATATGCAATGATTCAAGTCCTAAATTTCTACATCTGAACCAGTTATTACATATGAACGAGTTTAGTGATATGACATAGGACCCATGGGAGACCTGTGTCCTTCTGGGATGGCAGTTTGATGCTAACTAGGATGTCTAAAGCCTCATAATCATATGGCATCTAATGTGACATTAGATGTTTATGTCATATCTGAGTTCTGCCCCTATTGCTTGTTTGCATCATTACACTTAGTGCAGTTGTCCGTGTGTAGTACAAGATTATCAGAAGAGTCTGGAAGGCATCATGGTCCATGATATGAAACTGATGTCTTCTGGAGATGTAGACGGCATGTCAGAGTCCTGACATGCGATTCTGATCTTCACTGAACCATGGCTGGTTCACATGTGGACACATGTATGTAGATATCTAATTTTACTTGTGTAGCATATGCAATTGGAGAAATTCCAGGTCTCTATAGTTACATAATTTTATTCAGTGGATCTATCTACGGATCCTATGCCTTGAAGTGAAATGCAGTAAGATGTCTATGTTTAGGCAACTGAGCCTTGAGTTGACCCTAAGGTCTGACCTTAGGCTAATAATGGAGATTAAAGGTGTAGCCCTGCTGCCTGGATTTGAACCTAAAATACAGGCACTAGTCCTCTCCAAGTTCTACATTATCAGTAGGAGGAAGATGATGCCTTGGGAAAAAAAAAAAAGAAAAAAGATTACTTGTGCCCATGTTTTCCCTGATTAAAAAGTGCCCTTTTTATCCATGAAGAAACATTTTACATGATACATCGGTGGATATAATTTATCATACTATTCAAATTTATCCTGTGTGGGAGATAAGACCATATGGAAAATAGCTAAAGCACATTTTAAAGCCAAGGAAAGGGAACTATAAATCTTCAGGTATGCTGTGCTGTGCTGGATGTTATACCAAATAGTCTGACATAAATTTTTTTATCCTCAGTAGAACAGTAGAGAGCTTTTAGAGGGGAGGAAAAAAAAAAGCATGGTAATAATTTCGGTTGCTTTCCAGTGCTTTCATCTAAGAAAAGTTTTGTGCTTGTTCTTTCCTAACAGTCTCCATATCACACAGTTTAGGGGAACAAATACTTGAAATGGGATTGTGCATCTGTTTATGTGCTCTGTATCAATGACTGCATCAGCAGAAATATTGAAGCACTAACCTTGCGTGATAATTCTGTGGGTTGAAGTACTTGGCTTTCTGTTACCAGGCTGATGCTCGTGTCGTTATCATCTCCAGGCTGTAGTCAATTCAACTGGCAGGCAAACAAATTATCAAAATAATCCATACTGACCCTTTCTAGCAAGAGCTAATAACTTGGGTTTGGTTTTGGATATTAAATCTCTCTTCTAGCCCCTTGAGTGATGATACAGGGCTATCATAGGCAGAGGAGCTGACGAATATCTCCATGTCGTGATTTGAAATAGAGGACACAGCGGCATCACAGGTTTTTGGATGAGGTATCAGATTTATAAGCTGCTGATATTTAGTGTGTTCTGCAGGATCAGACTGCATCAGACAACATGTGTGTTGTCAGTGAACTGTCATATGATCAGAGACAATATTCATTTGCAAGTGAGGAGAATATAGTTTGACATGCCCAGACATCTGGAATGAGGACTGTTTTTGGATTATGTGGTGCAACCCTTTGAAAATCTGACCATTAAATGCACTTGTAAAAGTGGCATGAGGTAAACAAATGCGTATTCTGGTGCCTGATTTTAGGTATTCAGGCTCTGCCTACCCCTAACAAATTAAACAGTCTCAAGGAGCACTCTTGCTCCTGGAAGTTGAATGTCTGTACTGTTGCGCCATTGGAGTGGTCTCAGAAGAGCTTGCACCTGGGCCAAGTACCATTTTTCCAAAATAGTTCCCACCTTGGCAGCTAGTGTGGATAGAGGACCATTCCTAACAGGCAAGTTGAGCACAACCACACTGTTTTGCATGGCAAAAGCAGTTTATGTGCGTTCATGGAGGCAGTTCTGTGTCAGCTGGACAGTTGCAGGCACCTTCTGTACTACAGACATTGCCTCTGGTTACAAATTCACACCATCATTTTGCTCAGTTCTGTATATTCAGCAAATATTTATCATCTGCCCATCTATTGTGCATGTAACAGCTCCCCATCAAATGTCAGCTATTTAACAAAGCAAGGTTTTGTGGCTGCTAGGAAAGGGAATCTGAATTTGTCTTCCTTCTTTTTGGATGTTTTCAATATGGTATCATAGTCACCCTTTCAAGTGAGAGACACTGATACAGAAGCAAAAAGAGTGGAAGCAACTCCCGTGCTGCAAAGTTGCATGCAGCAGCAATAGAATACTTGATGTCAACCAGAGTATCAAAAGTCCTTGAACTGAATTCCTTAGAAGATGAAAGGCTCACATTTAAAAACATTGCTCAAGTGTATCACTGTTTTGTGCCCATTCTGGGGTGCCTTAAATAAAGATCTCTGATTTTTCTGAAGGGGAAAGGAACAAATTGATCAATATATCTGAAAAGTGGTCTTTTTAGAGGTATCTCAATTTAGGAGAAGAATCGGGCAACCAAATTAGTTAAAAAAAAAAAAAGCCATGAAATCCTGTTAGGTGTTTAGAAAGAATCAATACATAGGTGTAACAGAGTCTTCATGATAGCTGATGTTTCTGGTGGTTTGTGATTAAAACAGGGATAAAAAAATCTATGTGTTCTAAGGACAAAACAGAAAAGGAAAAATATGTAATGAAACCCAGAGGACAACATGAAATAAGGCTGTAAAAGCAGCATCAATATCACGGTCTAGTGTCTTAAAACATTCTTTAATCCAGTTTCTGTTTAAAAGAAGGTTCAAAGACTTTTTCTTTATAATAAACAGCATTTCCAGATTTCTTTCTAAATAATCTTGCTGCATTTTTGGATGCTATTCAGAGGTAGGAACAAGTAGAGCACATATCAGCTTTATCTTAATCCCTAACCTTACACATGACAGTGAAGTGCAAGCTTCTCTGATGTTTTGCATCATATATTTAATTTCTAAGAACTTTAAATCTTCTGGAAATGACAGAAGTAACCGACACATCTGTAAAATAGACATCCATCAGATTCTCTCTGCTTTTGAATCACAGTTATAAAGGGAATATTTTCAAATAAGGAACTGTCTCTTTTATTTATAGATATTCAGACAGAAATAAGGGAACAGTAAAATGTTTCTTCCATATCTTTTTCACTGTATGAAAACAGGGTTACAGATCAATTGATTTACCATCACAATCGATTAGATGACTCTCCTGCTATCTCTATTGTGACAGTAGACAGGCACTCATATAGATCTTTCATTAGAGGAGTCACTGAAAAGCAAAGGTTCATTGCATGCCTAAATGGCTTGTAGCTGACTCATTAGGCCATTAACTAACCATTAATATTGTTTAACCTCAAACCTTACAGACAAAATAAATTATAGTCATGTTATCCAAACAAAATAACCTTAACCTCCTTAACAAGTATGTAATTATGTGAATTTATTACTGTCTGATCCCACTGAACTGAGGGGTTCATTTTCAGAGCTATGAAGCGGGGAATTGAGAATACATCACCTTCAGGATAAGTGCTACTGAGAGACAGGTGTCTTGGTCACTGATATGCCCTGTAAGGCATGAATTCATAAAGTCTGGACATATCTGGTTAATGCTCAAACAAAATTATCTTACACGCAAAATGCTTCCCCCTTATGCATTACTAAATCTCTTCTTATTTGTTTTTAAATGTTTCTGCATTTCACAAATTTGTTGCATGTGTAAAATGGCCTTTTCTGTCTCACTATGGTACCAAGGCTTCACATAGATAAGCAGAATATAACAACAATTAGCAGTAATTAAAAGAGAAGGCATTGGAAAATTTCTCTTATAATAATCTTTTCAAACTTGCAAATTCTGTATGTGTGATGCAATGATCTCCTGAAATTGTATTGAAGAAAGAGTATAAAAAACCCCTTAGCATATGTTCTGAGATATAAAATAAACTTATGTCAGTGTGCTTCCCTTGGAAGTATGCCAGATGAATCCTGGTTATTATCAATAATATAAACAAAATATGTTGCCAGCTTTATACAGAGCTTAAAATAAGCAAAAAACCTGCATTACTACATTGCTGATATCCCAGCAGGTCAGCTGTAATGAATGCACCAATTCTCACACATAATTTTTTATAAGATAACTTGCCTGAAAGTGAAGCAGTCAATAGACTCATTTACAGGCACATTTCTCTCTAGAAAAAACAACCATAATACAATATCAATTGTTTCTTTTGGGTGTACAAAAAAGTGGATGCTGAGAGAGGAAAAAGACAACAATAGCACATAAATTCAATGACGTGTGCAGGGAGAAGTGAGAATAGAGTAGTACTGGTAATTAGAGCTGAAAATACAGTTTACTTGTCTTACAGAAGAGCAGTCAGAAAATTACAAATACTGTAATAGAACAGATAATTTAGTAAATGAAAATTGTTGTTATTAATCAAGATGGCAAGGGAAAAAATATCTCTTATTGTGTATGTTTATAGGACCAAAATATTGTCATAGAATCTCCCCTATCCACTCCAAATATAAGCATAATCTTATGTTTCTACATAAAAAAGGCTTCAGCATTTCATGGATTATACTAGCCCAGCTGAAGGGCAAAATACTTGTCTCAAACACAGATTAAGGAATGATTATGGTTGAATTTTTACAATATAGGTAATTAATTTTGTAAAAAATGCGGTAGTTTATTTTTAAAAAAATCTACTTTTTTGAGGTGGTGTAACGCCTCAAAAATCCATTTAAGTGTATTACTTGGTGGAGGTTGAAAACACTTCTGTTCACTATCCTGCCAATAGTGTGGTCTGTAAAACTAGAGATTTTGCATTTTGTAGCAAGATGCATGTTATAAAAAGAGAACTAATGCCCAGGGCCAGACCTTTCAAATGCATTTTAATTATTTTCAGTGCACTGTCAGAACTGTGATACACGCTTGTGGAATCATGCAAATACCTCTTTATAGAATATATGTCCGATACCCTAAGGCACTGAGGGGATTGAAATACACTTTGGTGAAGTTAGGTGTCATAATAAAGTGAGGTAATAAGAGCATGCCACCATATTACACAATTAGAAATCTACTTCTAAATCTTCTGGTTAGCATGGCTATGTTTTATATTTATGAAGGAGAAAATGTCCTGATTTTTCACAAACTAGTATTTGCAGGACAATGAAAAATATGATGCACCTGAGAATTGCTGAATCAAATTAATTTGGTTTCATATTTACTCATTGACCTCAAGAGCACTTCCATTCAGTGTTGTAGGATGTCTGCAAAAGATTTATTCACTTCCATGTCCGTATATTGAGGTGAGGACACATTAACCCAGCAAACTAGACATAGAAAGAAATATTAATTACTTGGACTGAATTTGTGACTTCTGCTTCTAAACCCAGTTGTTTATTAGCTCTGATAGAACAACAGCACAAAAAAAAAATCTTAGGTTTTGCATAAATTTAATAAAGTGAGTAGGATCAGTCATCTCAGCAGTGGCAGATTTGGTTGTCCATCTAGTATGCGTAGGATATAGTAACAAGAAATTATATGGAAGGATTTCCATGGAGTCTGCCAGAATTTCTATAAGTAGATAGAACGTGGGGTATTAGACTGATACCTCTTCAGTCAAAGACCAGTGTCTGCATATCTACTCTGAGCTAAGCATGCAAGTTTCCATTACAGTTGATGTGCACAAACATAGCACCTGGGGCCAGTTGAGGTGCTACACCACAAGGCTGACTAATATCATACAGGTATTAGAAGAGGCTTGCACTAGAAGGAGCTTAAGGCTAAATGGATGCTCCACAGAACCTAGGCATGAAGTTTTGGAATTATTGCGGCTGATTTAAAAGTTAGGTAATTTTTAAGGCCTCGATTTATGTTCTGCAAATCTAAGAGTAGATTTCAGCTTCTGATTCAGACACCCAAATTTAGATATAGGTACTAAGAGGGGAGCTAAATGCCTAGCTCCAATCATAGTCGGATGAGATCTAATTAGTACTGTCATGTGAGTCCTTAGGGTCTTTCAGCTAACCTGTCGCTAAGGGTTCAGTTCAGTTACTTAGACGTATGAGTCTAGTACTAGTGAGATAGCCTAAAATATCTCAGCAAGAGCTGCTGCTGCTTTGGACATCTCAGAGCATCCCAGGTGTTACAAGGGGCCCATGGTTAAGCATCTCCATCCTACCACAACACTACATTGACTATTGTGAAAACTTGGACACTGAACTCAGATGTCAGTGAGGAGATGAAGATGTTTAAATGTGGGTATCTGAATCTGGAGCTGAATCCTACACTGGCTGAATTAAAATGGGAAGCCCGATACATATTTTTAGGTGAGTTGAATTATCCTTGTCAGGTGCCTGCCTCTCTGTGCAGGCAGGGCAGGGACCCTAGTTACTCAACATACATGGACTGCAAGCTATTAAGTACCTGACACAAGGTCAAGTGAAGGAAGTTTGAAAACTTTATGTTTAAAGAAAATACAATTTAGAGTAATATGTGTTCTTAGAATGGTGTTTAATATATTACTTGAAATCAGCTGTGTACAATCAGATGGAATGTGAATGAGGTATAAGTTAGTTATCAACTGATTTCCCCTTAGATTCTTTGTTCTCATTGGAAAATCTCAGTGGTATGCTTGAGGAGCTTCTGGGATCTCATGTTGTCTGCCATTCTGCTAGACAGAGAATGGAGCAGTTTCCTTCCTTTTAAAGGTGTCACTTGCACCTCTTCAGATGTTGCTAAGTTATCACAAATACAGATGTGGATTATTGCTGGGTCACTAAATTTTTAATACATATGAAATATTTCACATTTGAATTTAACCATCATGCATTCCCAAAGAATTCCCAGGGTGCGAATACATTCAAATTTTTTGTCTCTCCCATCCATTTTCCAAAGTGTGACAGATGAATGCAATGCTGTGCTCCAAAGTATCTTCACACGCACAGCATCACTCGTGGGGGCACCTGCCTTAGCACTATGCAGCTTTTTATAAACAACAAAGTATAAGTGTCACCAGTGTATTTCTTTCTGTTTTTTTAAACCCTTTCTCTCTTTCGAAAATGTGGCAAAGTATGTTTAACTGCACACTGATACAGTGCTAATTTTCATCCTGTGAGCCAATAAGAGCACCTGGAGCCATGTAATAGGTAGCCCTACCAGAGGGGATGCGATATTGGATCTGGTGGTTGTCAGTGTCAGCGAGCTAAATGGAGACATCAAGATTGGAGGCAGCCTGGGCTACAGTGATAATGCATTGGTGGAGCTTGCAGTCCTGAGGGATATGGGTCAGGTAAGGAGTAAAGTTAGGACCCTGAAAGCAAACGTCCAGCTCTTCAAGGAGATAGTTAATAGGATCCCCTAGGAGACTGCCCACAGGGACAAAAGACTGGAACAATGGAGCACAAGAGCTAGCAATTCCCATGAGCAAGAAATTGGGCAAGGAAGACAAGAGACTGACTTGGCTGACTAGGAAACTGTTGGCCAGACAAAAGGAAAGGAAGTAAATGTACAAGCAGTGGAAAACAAGGACAGGTTTACTGGGAAGGGTGTAGAGAAGAAGTTCAGATGTGTAGGGAGGAGGTGAGGAAGGCCAAGGAAAAGCTGGGACTGCACTTGGCAAGGGACAAAGAATAACTAAAAGGGCTTTTACAGGCATATCACCATAAAGGAAAGGCTAAAGGTTGAATAAGGGAAACATTGTACCCATCTTTAAATAGAGTGGGAAGGAGTACCTGTGAACTACCAACCTGTCAGCCTCACCTCTGTACCTGGAAAGATCATGGAACGGATCCTCCTAGAAGCTATGCTAAGGCATACAGAGGACAGGGAGGTCATTCAGGACAGCCACCACAGCTTCACCAAGGGCAAGTCCTGCCTGACCAACCTGTTGGCCCTCTGTGATGGAATGACTACATCAGTGGACAAGGAAAGGGCTAGAGATGCCATCTACCTAGACTTCTGTAAAGCCTTTTGGCACAGTACCTTCTCTCTAAACTGGAGAGAGATGGGTTCAATGGGTGGAGTGATAGGTGAATAAGAAATTGGTTGGATGGTCACATCCAGAGGGCAGAGTCCTGATGAACATCAGTGACAAGTGATGTCCCTCAAGGGGTCTGTATTAGGACCAGTGTTATTTAATATCCTTGTTAATGATATAGATGAAGGGATCAAGTGCACCCTCAGCAAATTTGCAGATGACACCAAGCGGAGTGGTGTGGTTGACACACCTGAAGGATAGGATGCCATCCAGAGGGGCCTTAACAAGCTTGAGAAGTGGCCCATAGGAATCTCATATGGTTAAATAAGACCAAGTGCAAGGTTCTACTCCTGGGTTGGGCCAACCCCCAGTATCAACACAGGCTGGAGGATGAACAGATTAAGAGCAGCCCTGCTGAGAAGGACTTGGGGGTGCTGGTGGATGAGAGGCTGGACATGATCTGGCAATGAGCACTTGCAGCCCAGAAAGCCATCTGTGTCCTGTGCTTCAACAAAAGCAGAGTGGCCAGCAGGGTGAGGGGGTGGATTCTGCTCCTTTACTATGCTCTGGTGACACCCCATCTGGAGCACTGCATCCAGCTCTGGGGTTCCCAGCACAGGAAGGACATCAACCTGTTGGAGTGAGTCCAGAGGAGGGTCACCAAGATGATTAGAGAGATGGAACACCTCTCCTATGAGAAAAGACTGAGAGAATTTGGATTGTTTAGCCAGGGAGGAGAAGGCTTAGGGGTGAACTAATTGAGGCCTTTCAGTGCCTGAAGGGAGCCCACAAGAAAGATGGAGAGACACTGTTTACAAGTATACGTGGTGACGGGACAAGGAGGAGTGGCTTCAAACTTCAAAGAGAGTATATTTAGATTAAATGATAGGAAGAAATTCTTTACTGTGAGGGTGATGAGGCGCTGGAACAGCTTGTCCAGAGAAGCTGTGGATACCCCATCCCTGGAAGCATTCAAGGACAGGCTGGATGGGGCTCTGAGCAACCTGGTCTAGTGGAAGGTGTCCCTGCCCATGGTGGGGGAATTGAAACTAGGTGATCTTTAAGATTCCTTTAACTCAAGCCATATGACTATGATTCTGTGGTACAGTATAAGAGCAAGTTGCGCAATATGATGACCACTTCAAAACTTTGAATACGTGTATGTCTGTTAGGAAGTATATAAATGCTTGTTCTGAAGTTCATATAACTACTCAGATTGCCCTTAAGTTGAGATTTCGTACATAAGAAATTGGGAAAATGTACTAGCTTATTTTTTTCTTTTTTTTTTTTTGAGAAACATGTTTCTGTATTTTTGAGAAGTACTTTTTGCAGCTTCATTATTTTCCTTTTCTGAACAGCAATGCCTTCAGGCATATTATCTTACTCTTGGCCATGCATTTAATATGCCAAATAAGGCAAGGAATAGTCCACAAACTTTTAGTTAATGGATCTGCAAATCAAATACATATGTCAAAAACAGAATCAAAAGGAAACTAGAAATTAATATCCACTTCATGTGATCTTCCATGAAAGGTGATACACTCTGAAAAATGATAATTAAATAAGAGTCATCTAGACTCTGACACACAACTTTTTGAATTTTAAAATATATCCTTGAACTACACTAATGTTACGTTTGTCCAACTAGTAATAGTTTTCAAAGAAACTGTCACACAAGACTTCACTTTTATTTTATGTGATCAACACCCAGTAATTTTGACTTACTGTTATTTAGACAATCATTTGGACATGGAATGTCTAACACCATGTTTACATATCCCATAACTCCAGATCTCATAATTTTTTTAAAAAAACTTCCTCTGACTATATTTTTCTGAGGGAAAAATGCTAATATTTAGATGCCAGCTTTTGTATCTAGGTTCTGGCTTAAATAATGGTGTGGAATTGAACTGGTAGCTGAGTATTTAAAGATTAGTACAATGTAATTTTGGTATTTTGTTTTCCTGAGCAAGGTGGCAGCAGTCACAAAAGAAATAACTTGACTGTGGTCTCCAAAACAACTTGCCAAACTTTGTCTTCACTGAAAACAGCATAGATGGAAGCTTAAAATATAAAAGAGTGTATGTAGCCTTAATGATTAATATTGACTACATATCTGTGGAGGATCAGGAAAATAATTAATGCATTCTAATATTTTCTATTTTGAAAATAAACATCCCCAACAGAAAGGGGGTTTCTATCACAATTTCTTACTGAGGCATTTGTTGTTACTTATTCTACTGTACTCTCAAGAAGTGCTTCTGCAGGCTAACAAAAATTTTAACAGTTATGATTAGGAGTCAGTACTATGTACTACCAAATGTAGTACTACTAAATATAGCCATAGTGGTTTTTCCATATGTCAGTCTCACGTCAGTGCCTGGTAAAGTTAAGAAGGAGAAGATTATTCTGGAAAGTATTGAAAAACACCTAAAAGACAATGCAGTGATTGGTCACAGCCAGCACGGCTTCATGAGAGGAAAGTCCTGCTTATCCAACCTGATTTCTTTTTATAACAGGGTAACCCACGTAGTTGATTAAAGGGAAGCCTGTTGATGTAATCTTTTTGGATTTCAGTAAAGCTTTTGATACTGTCTCTTACAGGATCCTTCTGGACAAAACCAGAAAGATGTTCCATTAGTATGCAGGAAGGATTCTTCCAAGTTAGTCCATATTTGGTTTGAATTACTTCCCTCTGTATTAAATACAAAGCAAAATCCAAACCTTTTGAATTTAATTTAATGTACTTACACATGGAAACTTTTTCGTACTTAGTAAACACTGCTTGGTGTCATAACAATCATTACCATGTATTGTTGTGATTCATCTTGTCAAAGATCCACTTATGAACTCCATACTATGCACTGACATTATACATTTGAATAACTCCAAAAGAAGGTTTGCTATGATGTAGCACTTCAAATGAAAGGCTCAATATTATGCTTTGACATAGTAGATCATAGCACCTGTGGAGGAAAAGCCATTAAGATGGATCATGTCAGTGCATAGCGTGGAGTCGTTAACACTAAGATTTTTGTCATGATTTATCTTAATAGCTCGATATCTGTGCTGAAATAACACTTTTTATCATGTTAGGCATTCATATGTTAACAGCTCAAGGACACTACTGTATGCATACTGTATTGCTCTGAATCTGTAAAGAGGAGCACACTGCACACATGTGAACTTGGTTTGCTTTGCCTTGCTGAGAAAGGAGTACAGAGATCTTGCACTTCTCCCTGCTGCATTTTCCCACTTCACAAAATCACATACTTCTTCCTGAGGGAGGGTTCTGAGCAGAGTGCTTCAAGAGTAATTCACTTTCCCAAGAAGAATTGTAATTAGAGCTCCCACAATAGTTAAGCAGCTGGTGTTCTCTGACTGCTGCTTCATCAACTGTTCATAATTGCTTCATTGTTCCCTTGTGCTCCCTTCCAGCTGATGGCTTCTTCCACCTGTTGTCTTTCATTTTACACTTTGAATGTGAGCTCTTTTGCACAAGTTATATTTATAGAAGGCAGTTTGTGATAGCTCACAAGCAGTTTCATAATACAGACTTCCTTCGTGAATGATGACAATGATAATAACAATAATAATAACACCGCAAAATGAAGCTTGTTTAAATAAACTGCTTTATTTCAAGTGACTTGCAAAGAAAGCAGTGGAGTTCATGGTGAAGCCCAAAGGCAAATGTACAACTTGAAGAAAGCCTACTCTGCTCTTGGCTGTGAATCTGGGAGACAATTGTGAAGTGGGAGGCTATAAAGTGTTGGCTGAAAGAGAATTAGAGCGACAAGCAATGAAACAGTCTCTGCTTGATTTCTTTTGTGATCTGCAAAATAGGACTTTTTATATGCTTAGAGAAATATACAGAAAAAAACTGATTCCATCATCTGTTTATCTTCCCTTCTGGAACAGTGACATCATACTGAATTTTGATTGTTTAAAAGGGGGACAACACAAAAGATGCTTTTCCAAATCAAATGTGGAGATATTATGCGCACAGATTCACATGTGCTAGCTCTGTAACCAGCTGTTGTAAATAGCTGATCTCTCAGTGCCAGAACATGGCAGTTTTAAGATCAATAGAAATAATAAAAGTTTACCTATTTCTTTGACAATAAAGACAGAATTGTTGCTTCATCCATTATGAAGCAATGCAATAAAACTTAAAAAATAGGAGCTTTTTGACATTTTTTGTTCTGATGTGAGATGTTTGGAAAATGTAGTTTAATAGCCCTCCTGTGGAATTCAGCAGAATGCTATGGAAAAGATTCTTGCAGATTTTCAAAGTGACTTTTTTTTTTCTTTTTGTATAAGGTTCTGCTTAGTTTCTTCTAATCCATGGTAATTGCTGCAGAGTCTTTCTCTAAAAAGTGATGCTTAAAAATTATTTTTTCTCATTAGTATCTAAAATTAACATACTGGCAAAAGATAATTACAAACCAACTATAGGGTGGGATCTCACCTCTAGTTGTTCCTAGAAATTAGTCTAGCATCATTTTACTGACAATTGGAAGTAGGGATGCTTATTAGAAGCAGCTGCTACTAATGTTCAAAAGCCATGTTAAAAATAATAATAAAAAAAATTGGATGCTTCTTTTGTGGTCTGCAACAGGGATCTAGAATCAACCTAGATGAGAGTTCGATATTTAAATGTTACATGTCAATAACAACTGAAGTGAATTTCACCTGTAACGCTTTGTTGGTTCAAAAGAAGTTTAATGACAAAACAAACTGCTCACAGAGTTTTTCCAATTACATCATCAGATCCTAAAAAGCCAGTAGTGATCTATAAGCTCAGAATAGAACAGATGAGCATTTTTAGTGATTAAAAACTGATTTTAATTTAATAGCAGAACTGTTTTATTTGAGTTACTTTCATAATATTCTCTGCCAATAGAGGAAATAGCTCAAGGTTTATTGTTGGACTCATTCATCCTTCTCTATGTAAGGAGCAAGGCTGAGGCTTTATGCCAGTGGCTGAAAGATTTTTTTATCATTCGGAAAGCTCTGCTCTAGAAAAGGTAAAATGAAGTTTTGCAGTTATTTCTGTACCTTTTCTGCAATTCTCAAAACAGAAATACTTTGTAGACAGCACACTTCTCCTTAGTTTTGGGGTTTTTACCCCAGAACACTCTAAAGGTCTATTTTTATTTCATGAGAAGCAAAAGCAAAAGGCGAAGCATAGCAAATTCTTGTTTTACAGCCAGTCCTAATTAGCAGCCTATTGAGCCCATTTGCTGTTCAATTCCAGTGCTGTCCATAGAGGCATCTGAGAATTAACATGGTGGTTTCCTCTAGGTAAAGCTCTTAATTATCCTTCCTAAGCTCATGCTATGTTTTCCCACCCATAGGGAAAAAACCTTACTGCAAAAGATGTTTCTTTGGCCTGATGTTAATAAACTCTTTGTAGCTTTACTTCTGTTTAACTTGCAGGAGCCAATATAACACTATGTATTAAAAGATCATGGTTCTTCCAAAATCTGGGGTGGGCACATCTTTAAGTCACACTTAGTTTGATCTTTTTAACTGCAGGAGCTGTCTGTCAAAAGGCAGGTGTCAGATGCACCCCACTGCTGTCTTAATGTGTTTGAACTCTACAAGATATTTTATTGGTGACTAAACAGAAGTATTTTAAACTCAAGCAATATGTGAATTATATCCTACTAAGGTGCTAAATGCTTATTTTTTGAAAAGGACAAATAATCATATATAGTTATTTGAGCAATGGAAATCAGACTGATTGCACTGTGTCTACAAAGGTGAACCCAGGAATGTCTCTGAATACCACATATGCATACCAGAAGTGTCCCAGTTTCTGGATCAAACCTCAGGCACACAGTGACCATTTCCATGGTCAGAAAAGCCTTCTGGATAGGACCAGAGTGTCTTCAAGCCATGTCCTAAGGGAGCAGAGATTACTTGGGATGTAGTACTCGAGTAGGTCCAAGAAGTGAATCTGAGGACCAAATCTCTGATTATTCACAACTATTCCTTGCTAGCTTCCTACCTTCAGGCCTATTTCAAAGACAAATCTGCTTGAAAGGGGACTGTCCCTAAGACTGTCCCAGAAGAGATGCGAAGTAGCTCCTGTGGTTTGTCTTTGATGCACAGCTACACTTTTTTTTCCCTTAACAGCACTGAAATAGCTGAAGAGATTTGATAGTAATATCTAAACTGGTTTTTTTCTTCCATGATTTCCACACAGATTTTCACTACAGTCACATTTTTCAGTGATTTTGCATTATTTTTTTCAAATTTGCTACAATCTTTATGTTTTTCAGGAGGAAAAAATAGCACCAACATTTTTTCCCTACCTGTCCAGATCTAAGTCCAATTGTGTATTTCTAGGCAAGCATGATTGCTCAAATAGTACATAACAGCCATAAAAATTCAGCATTAAAAGTTCAAACTACAGACATGAAAGTAAAAAAATTGAAGATTTGAAATGTTTTCCAGTAACAAAATATTGGTGTCTCCTTCATGTGGCAGTGTGTATCAATACCAGTTGTGCTGTCTACAACAAAAACCCTGAAAGAAGATCAGTTGAAATTGAAAATTCTGATTTATGAGCCAATAAGGACTTTCAGAATTATTTTTCGAGGAATAGTGGTCAGCAGCCAATGCCTTACACAAAGGTTAATTCAGGGAGCTCTGAGGAGTTATTATGTTAGCAGTGAAATTCCAAAACCAGAATTCAGCGTATGGAAACAAAAAGATTGGAGTATTTCTCCAGCAATGTTTCAGTTAATTCTTTCCTTCTTCATGTTGTCTTGCAGGTACTGATCATAATGAGGTCAGAAGCCCAGAAGTAATAGGATGGTCCAAAAGTTCAGAACTCTAAAAGTATTTATTTATTAAAAAAATAAATTAATCTTGAGAGTGTTTACAGTTCTTGTAGGTGGTGAGTCCTGATAGTAGCTTCAAGGTGTTTTTGAATCCGTGAATGCTCAGGGATGATGAAAATTTGTGTATGGAATTGTAAAACCAAGAACTAAAGAACATATGAACAGTTCTAAATAATAAGGTGTCATTTTTCAGAATTTGTAAGTAAAAGACTTCCACACTTTCCTTCTGTATCTTTTTGCTCAGCTTGGTAAATTGAAAACAATATTTTATTGCCAGAACTAAACCTGCAAAGGCAGAAAATGGTGCTTTTTTTGTCCTTCAGTGGGATAAAGAGGTATTTTGTCCATATTAAGACAGAGAACCTCTGGAAAAAAATGATACCACCGGAATTCAGGAAAATTAGTGAGGAGTTGGAGTAGGGAACTGCCATCTGCCGACTGGGTACAATTCAAGATGTAAACTGCCATTTGGAGCTGCCTGTTTGTCCACATTGACCATTAGGGAGCCTAGGCTGATAAAATCCACTACCTCTTTAAGTTCCGAGAGTTCATTTGAAGAAGGGAGGGCCCATGGGTCAGTCCTGGTACATGATACAGAGTGTGGACTGTGATGCACAGAACATGGCTTTTTCTCCCTGGAACACACAAGGCTTTGGAGACCAGCCTGGGCAAAGAGTCTGCATGGTGGGAAGGTGACAAGGCTACTCTCTGCTATTGCAGAGGGAACAGAAGTGAGATAAGGAAGAAAAGAGATATGCATTTCCTCATAGGACTGCAACAAAAGGAGAATGCACTTTTGATTAGAGTTCTGAGGAGATATAGAATAATCACAGTATGACTTCTTGACTAGAATGGGATGAACTATTCCCAGCAAATAATTTATTTGATTAGTCAAATTCCATTTAATAATCAATAGTCCTACACAGCTTGGTTGCTATTTGATGATCTTTGACTACGCAAACATATTTTATCATGTGAATTGGACAAATAAGCCTGCTTTAACTGTGCTCATAACTCATCACTGTTTGCCTTTCATAGCGAATGTTTCGAGCATCAAATTTTCACAATATTGTTTTTATGTTTTTATGAGATGTCAAAAAGTTTTTTCAGGAGGTGAAAGAGAATTGCAGATATAGTGGTGAACACTTCCAACAAAGCCCTTATGTACATGGGGGAAAGTCATCTGGCTTTCACCTTCTTTCTATTTCTCCATAAAGCATAATATTGCTTAAATATCCTCATAGGAACCACAATGAAAAAGCTGTGAATACTATTAGAGAATATTTGTAGGCTGAACCTGGCTTTTTTGACATTTGTCTAGGTTGTCTTCATGCTGCTGTGCAGTGTTTTCATTCTGATACTGATTGTCTGATTTTATTGTTTCCTCCTTACACAGCATCCTGCTTTGTATACTGTGACTGATGCTCTAATGTTACACTTAGATATTCTATGGTTCTCTGCAAACTGCCTGCCTTTGTCTTGAAATAAAAATGTTAGATCTGCTAAAACAGCTGCCTCCCGTGATCCCAGGTTCATCTAAGTACAAAAATTCTATTAAAAAATAATTTATTTTTGATTTTACAGCAGTTTTCATAGGTAAAGATAGAAGAATTATTGCTTTTGTTAGTAGTAGTTTGTTTCTGAGCTTTCAATCTTTTATTATCTTAATTAATAGCCTTGAAATACACTCCACTGTGACACAATATGCAGTCAGCACGCAGATTATACATTTTTATATCCAAGGCATAAACCCTCTATTTTCTTTTTAAGAGATCTGATATTTGAGCCAAGGTGAATTACCAGCTTTTATCTGCATCTCTTGACTGCTGCTTAAGAGGATTAGTGGCACTGGTTAGCTTTGTGAGGACAGCTAAGAGTAGCCAGATCAATTGCAACTCATAGAAATCAATGAAATGTGTCTCAGTAAATCTGACTGATCCATGGGTCACTACAGAGTGCATTATCCTGGCCTTACTCTGTTACAAGATTAGGCCAAGAAATAATCATGAGACTCTCTCTGCTCTTTTAAAATATTCTTTACACTCCTATTGCTGTTCTGTGGTAAAAAAATGTCAGGGACAGGCACAGCAAGAGCAATACCACCATGCAAATAAATGAGGCTTCACCCTTTAGGTCATCCACTCAGGGAGGAAGACAAAGTACCATTTTAGCCCTGTTTGCAAAGAAGAGGTCAAACAACATTTGAAAATTTAGAGGTGGTGTTTTCTTAACTAGAAACAGAAACACACATGCATGATAGAGGGTCATACCCCTGGATAGTGCAAGTCAGTGAAACCTTAACTAAATTTAATACAGTTACTTCAGCTTACTGCCAGTTGGGATTTCCCCAGAATGTTGCTGAGGGGCTGCTTGTAGAAGCCTGCATACCTTATGAGACTTTATCTTTGTTGTCAATAACCACAGGCCCTGAATATCCTTCAGAAGTGGAGGAAGAAAATAACTCTTCTTAATCTAATTTGTTGTATATTTTTTACGGCAGGGCTGCACACAGTGGAGGACTTCCTTCAGTTGGAGAGTTGCAGAGCAAAGCTAATGTCGGCTGTGCAGCGAGGGCTAACCTGTGCCACAAGGACAGTGCCTCCACTGAAAGATACATATCCTATGAGTTCTTCTACTGAGCACACTGTGAAGGTGCAAGTACCTGCTTTCCTCTGACCAGGTAGTACTAGTTCAGTAACTGCAGCAATGTAGCCTGAGTGAGTGGGTTGACAACCCCACCAACTCATACACAAAAATGGGGTGGGCAAAGGTGAGGAAAACTCAGGCAGGAGATTAAAAGGAAATACTGGGTGGTAAAATGGTGTGGGATATCACCTTGATGAAAGCTGTGCTGGAAGGCATCTGAAGTTACTGGGTTGTACAGTTAGAGACAAATGCCAAAAAGATTTTGTGAGGTAGTAGTTCAAAACTCTCAAACGTCTGTGCTCTTCTAACAAGAAAAGCTACTTCTGCAGAATACTCACACCTGTCCAAAAGCAAAATTGTATCTATTGTTGGGTGACAGAGCATCCACAAACACCATTGTAATCAATGGCAGCAGACGAGACGGCAGGAATGTGGCCATGTTACACACACTGTTCTGCCTACTAACTTAATACATATGCACAGGACTGAGTGTTCACAGGATGTCTGTGTTCATAAATAAGAGTAAAGAACATTTGTTAAAGCTCCCCTCCCCCAATCCTGCCAACTCTGCTTAACAAACATGTTGGTCTAATGAATGTAAATTACCTTTAGAATGACATAGTCTTTACTTAAAATAAAAACGTTGAAATATTTTGTTATCTGATATACAGAGATCCATAAAAATAGCTGTTAACTTTGGAATGAGAGTACAATGTGGAGTTTATTAAATGAAGAAATACAACAACATTACTTTTATGTACCGTGGATTCATTTCCATGGTTAAGGATTAGCAATAAGAAGCTCTCAATATGGAATCAGAGACTGCCAGCATGGGTGCAATAAACTTTTCAGAATGGTTCATAAGATTATACTAATTAGGGATAATCTAATTTGAACAATTTTTATCTTCTCAAAAAGTAATATGATGTCACTCTATGGGAAGAGTCACTCCCCGGGCTCCAGGGATATACTGAAAAAACCACACATGTTATCTGTAATATTAAAAATTACGGTTGATCCACGAGACAGTCTTAGATCTACCCTTCTCCTCTCAAAAGATCCACCATATAGACTGTTAAGCCCCCATAATTATCTCCCCTACTTGTGACAAGCATGGGCTAATCAGTCTCTGAGGGAGTTTTCCTGCAGATCATTGGGAAGCATGTGTACGCTTCACATTGCTTATCAAGCTATTTTGTACGCAGTATCACATAAGAGCTGACAAAAGTTCATTATCCTCATCTGGACTAGAATAACTCCAAATTAGGAAAAAGAGATAAGCCTTTTTTTTTCCCTTTCCTTTTCCATTTCCCCTTTTTTTTTTTTTTTATACAGAGACAAATATTCTCTCTATCTTGCATTGCAACAAAGAAAATCTCAGCTAAGAAAAAAAACAAGCTAGGTTCTAGCTGACTTTAATCCCATATTAAAAGATTAGAAAAAACATCTGAAGAAATCAGAGATAGTCTAATTGAGGTTCTCGCCTTTAATCCTGTGAGTAGACTCCCCCTTGGATACCAGGATCTGTCAGTGCATAGTCTTGGGAATTCTCTAAGGAAAAATAAACCACTAGGAATGGACATACAACATGCTCTCTTACATTTAAAAAGAGAAAGAAAGAAAAAAATCTGAGTGATGGCAATATCAAAAAATATTCTCTACTAAGAAAGAGAAAAAAAAAGAGGTACAATATAAAATGAAAACAAAGATGCAGATTAGAAGAACTACAGTTATTTTGGAAGTTCTTTGATAACACCTACAAATGTAACCTGAAAGGAAATCAGCTGGCTTGGTTCTGCTCTCCTCATTCAGATCAAAATGCCATATTTGCTTTTTATTTTGCTAGTACTTGTATTTCCATCCAGCTATCTGCAATATAAGTGTATTAAAAATGAATCCTTGAATTAATCCTTTAGAATGATGTTTAAAATGGACTATAGTGTAACCAGTGCACAGAGAAAAACCAGACAGAAGATTAGTATTTTTCATTTATATCTGTTTGACAAATAAGGGCAAAACATATATAAAAAGAGAGATTCATATAAATTCACTACAATGCCAAAAAACTTTTTCATATTGAAAAGCATTAAAGGAAGAAACACTTCATAAGAGTGAAAACCAAAACCAGTAAAATTAAGCTGGAATCCTGCCAGTCAGTAAAACAGCACCAGTTTGAAAGTGAGTGACCAATATGACAATACACCCATTTGGTTGTAAAGTTGCAGACTAGAATTTGAATTCAAACACTTGCATGTCATGTCCATGCATTCCATTGTTTTGAAAGCTGTGTTCCTTTGCTTTATATTTTTTTCCAATATTTGGTGATCCATTTCTCTAGCAGCAGGGTTAAACATATTTTTCTAATGGCTATTATGTAGTGGAAACACAGAGATGCACTGTGTTGATAAATAGCTATTCAAAATTTTAGTAAAGAGAAAATTAGAAAACTCTTTGTAATAAGTCAGATTTAATGACAGTGTGTTAACTTGACCAAAGCTGAGATTCAGATTTGAGAGTGACACAGAGTAAAAGATGAAAAAAAAGTCATAAAAAAATAATCATATGATATTTCAGCATGAAAAATCAAGGTAACATTGCAAACAGATGCAATAAACATAAAAGAGGTTCAAGACTGTTATTTTTATTGCCTGGAAAATTACTGTGATTCATGGTTCTAAATTATGTAAAGATATATAGATAATGGAAATATGAACTGTATAAACATAAATGTGTTTGCCTTCTATTCAACATATTCTGTACTAATATAAAGCAGGGTTAAATCTCTGCATGTTTGGAAAATTTTCTTTTATTTCCTCTATAAATAAATTCAAGACATGAGAATGTAATTTTGAAAATTTTAATATACAATTTAATATTTTATTAACAGTGTTTAAGAAAAAGATTTATATGTTTCAGTAGTCTTGTTATAAGGTACTACAAAATGTGATAGGAATCGCTGTAAGGCAGCAAGTTAGTATGGCTTGGCATAAAGACTGTGAACAAATTAAAACAGTCTAATGCTCTTAGTGTTTCAAAATTAATGACAACAATGGGAGGAAGAAACTCTAAAAGTGCCTGATGCAGCATGGCTGGCATTGGCAGACTTTGTTTTTTTAAAGCATAGCTTTGTCTATGTGAGATGTATAAGAAGTGACACAGCAGAATAGGAGAAGAACAGCACCCAAACCCCAGGTCTCCAAGAACCTTGTGAATAGGCTGAGGACCTTAAATTGACGTTGAATTAAATAAGAGTAGAAGGTACTGAACGTGCATTGAACTCAACAGTAGTTGAGTTTCTCAGCACTTTGACAGATCAAGACCTCAGTTTTTATTTTGTCTTTCATAATAAAGAATGCCTCAAGGGAAGTACATATGGTAGGAATTTTGCATAGTTAATTGTTCACTATACATAAAAATGACTCCTTAATGAATGAGTCTCAGACAGACACTGACACAGTCTTATAATTTTCCGGTGTGTAGACTTCTTGTAGTTATCAACATTACAAACTGATTGGGAGTAAGTTTTTTTTTCATCTCAGGTTAGTGATAAGTTTTGTAAACTAAACCCATGCCAGGCTGCATTAATTCTGCAAGTGGAATGGGATTATTATGCCTTGATGGTTGTAGCAGATAATATGCATTTTACTGTAATTTCTTCTTGCAAGTTGTGCAAAAGGCATCCAGATCTTTTCTGTTTTCTTGCACAAATCAAATAAAGAATAAATATGGTGCACATTTTATGTGAAGCAGTGAGGGATTTCATTTGTTAGCATTTGATCAAAGAATTGTGTAACAGTTTTGCATGATATACAGTGCTAAAGTAACAGGCATATTTAATCTTATTACAGCATGTTTATTCAGAAATATTTTTGCATTGGAACTGGTAAATCTTTGGAGAATGTACAGAAAGCAAGCACATTCATAATGAACCCATGTTTCCTTTGGAAAATTTGATAGCCTTTTTGAACTGCTTGCTTCAATATGGGCTATTATCTGAAATCCTTCCTGAAACGATACTTAGGACCAGTGACTTCAAATTAATATAAGGTAGTTGGGATGAAAACCTTCTGTGCACAGTATAATTCCAGTAAATGACAAAATAATTAAATAACACGTGCAACAGACTCCAAAGGTAGATGTTTATGGTAATGTAACAGATGATAATGTTGGATGGTAAGTGAAGAGGAGAAAAGAGCAGCTTCTGCTCCAACATGCCTGCACTTATTGCTTCCGTTGAAAAGTCATCTATCAAGGCACAGAATTTAATCTATATGTGGTAGAAGAATGACTCCTAGGAAAGTAGCTCTAGCACTGTGACCATTCATTGCTGATAGGGAAAAAAAGATCTTCCATTCTGTTAAAATGAATATTCTAGTTTTGTCTTTGTCTAGGCTCTTGTCCACTGATTAGGAGGCACTACAGCTTTTTTACTGAAGAACCATTACTCCAAGATTGCCTTTTCAGATCATAGGGATATGTGTTTAATTGGAGCACACATTGGAAGTAGGACATTCTAGATTTAAGTACATCAGTGATGCATCAACTCAAGAGATTAAAAAAACTTACTCTATACCATGTGAAATTTTGCTTGACCACCTTTAAAGCTAATGCAGGTAAATAAGTAGACATGGTGAATTGAATGCATATCAGAGCTACTGGTTTTTGTCGGGGTTTGTTTTTGGCATAGATTGCATTTTCTTATGTTGCTCTGAGTCACAAACATTTAGTGTGAAGTAATAAGAACTTGTGAAGAAAATGGATAAGTGATCTTCCAGCAACCTATATGTGTGTTAATAAAATTTATATTTGCACAGAAATACATGTGCATGGTTGTGTGCAAGTATGTATTTTATATTTCTTTTTAATATAGTCTTGATATATCAGGATAATTCTTGAGTACAGTAAATCCTTTCATATGAAGATTTTAATAAGTTCTTTTCTCTTGAAAAGATCCATTCTGTCCTTTCAAGTGAACATTTTGCTAGGGAAGACTGATAGATTAGTCTGTTTCACTCCCTTCGCCATCTTCCTTTTCCCCTTAATTATACAGACTTGCAGGCCTTTACTCATTCCACATATGTATATAGCCAGTTTTTAAAACATTTGTGCATATTAGAAAACTCAGCTCATTCGTCTTTTCTCCATCAAGACTACCTAAAATTATCCCTACTTGTTTTAAATTGCTGTCTGTCAGTGGAAGCAGGCTCATTCTTAATATGAACAAACTTTCGGCTGAGTCCTGTCTGATTTCACAGATAAGAGTTAAGTGTAGCAAAAAAAAGGACATGAGAATGCTTAAAACCTGTACTGTTTATCTGGTGAGAAGTTAACAATACTCATTTCTTATCTCACAAGTCTGAAAGTCAGAAAAGGATTTTGCTCTCTAGTGATGTGATTTATGGAGATCCAATATGCTCTTCCCATTTGGCTCATATCCTGCTTGTTTTTTTATGTCAAGTAGTAGATGGAAGCTTATAGTGTGAAAAGAAAAATAAAGAAAACCTCGACAGATACCTTTGTTAAATATTTTATAAAGATGTCAGTGTTATGCATCTGCCTGTTTTTTCTTCTGTCTCCAAATTAATAAAATTAAGCACAGATCTCTTAAAGAGACACTTTCAGAAGTAGGGAAAAAATCAAAAATGGCTTAATCTAAATTACTTTCTTATATTTAAGATACTTTTAGCAATGCAGTTTCTGATGCTCTTAGCCTTAAGGACAGCCTTACTTTCTTTGGAACAATTTAGTTGTGTTTCGTTGGTCATGAACCCTTGGTTTTGAATTTGGGTTATCAAATCATTTCTAAAGTGATCAATATTGCAAATGCAGCATTATGCCTCACTGTCTCTTTGGTTTTAATTGACAGGGGACAGACAAATTAAACTTGGATTTAATATTTATAAATTTTTTAGTTTCTGCTCCCGAAGGAGGTCCCTCCTCCAGGCTGTGGCCTAACTGACCTTCCACTGCAGCCACATGTGTGATCTGACTCCTCTCACTGTGACTATCACTAATTTGTAAGGGGAACCTGAATAATCAGCACTAAGAGTGTTTTCTAGTGATGTTTCTCCATTGAAACTCCAGCTAATTCTCAATGGGACGGTACATTTGGGGCAAAGCACCAGTGGGAGGGGCTAAGTTGAGCCACAAAGGTGGGACACATATATCTCTGTAACCCCTTGGCCAACCCTCTCTCTTAATGAGGTAGCAATGCACTAATACGGTTTCCCTGTGCTTAGCTCTGGATTTAACTCACCTGCTGCTGGATAGAGACCTTTTTATTGCAGTTCATAGGCTAATCAAAAATGAGTGTGTATGGACTAAGAGAGCCAGTGAGGTCATCTTCACTGATGTTTTTTAAAGGCTAGGTACTGTGATTAGTTAAAAATAAGGCAAGTCCTTTATAGGAGAATGGACTGTTAGCAAGGGTACAAAAAACAGGTCCCTGAACATTGTGTGAACTCACCATTCCTAATAGCCTGACCTGATAAAGCTCACAGCACAGATTTTGCAGGCACAGCCATAGCCTCAGAAAGGGAGAGCTCAGCAGATAGGGATCAGTAGAAACACAGCTACTCTTTTTTTCTCTGAAGAAAAATCAATATTGTGTGTTTTTTTCCTTCTTTGGCTTTATCACCTTGCTTCAGAGTTAGGAGCACTAATTCCCACACTTCAAAATGTTCTGAAGTTTCCTTCACACACTTTCCTAAAGATGAACTTTTACCTCGTATTGTGTGAAATAATTTCTTATTCCACTGAAATGTGAAAGTGCACCCAGAAAAGGCTTAAAGAAAAAGTGAAAATGTAAGACTTGTTTAAATAGAAGGAGTGGGTTGAGTTTTGCCCACAACTGACTTGACTTTCTTACAACTTTTGTGGCCTTTCTATACTTGGATGGCATTGAAACATCTAAGCTATGAGATATGCATATGTATTGTCCATTATACTATGTGTCCAAAAGACTGGTATATTGTCCAAGAGATATCGTTGCTGTACCTTGGAATTTTGGTATTGCTTTAATGGAAAATAAGAAAAAAAAGAAGATAATTAATTGTAATTGTCATGTTAGTTGAGTTGATGGAATAGCTTTCTGGCCTTAATGAGCAGGCTTGAGATCCAGTTTTTAATCTTTTTTATTTTTGATTTCTCTGAACTTGCACACCTGAACTAAACTTCCTTTGACATTCTGACCAGACCTCTGAATTTGCAGTTTATTTAATTGTGAAAAATGGTATCTATTCTGTATTGCCATTTTGTCCATTACATATTTATTGAAGGGATTTATGCCTTTTCTGTTCCAAAGTTTAATCATTTAAGTTTTATTGCTCTCATTTTAGCAGAATTTTGTTCTGTCAGAATGAGACAAATATGCACTTTAACAAGTTTATCAATTTAATTGTTTAGATGATAGGTGTTTTTGTTAGGAAATTATAAACATTAATAAATTTTTATGAAATAAAATGTGCCATTAAACAAAGAAGTTTGGGTTTTTTTCATTCTTTACCAGCATTTAGAATTTTGTAAATATTCAATTTGCTTTTGTATTTGGAATTTATTTTTCGTGTATGTAACTGACTTTTTAACTGTAGCCAGTGAGGTTGCAAAATATTCCACCACCTCAATATTAACACAATTAAAAGAAAAGTGGTGTTCCTTGGAAAATTACACACATAATGTATTTTCGGTGCTACACACCTGATGACTTTTTGGCTATAAGCAGATGTCCTCATAACAGGAATAGTAAATTTAAAATGGTTCAGTTTGCAGTGTTGAGGCAGTATTACAGTTTTAGGAAGCCACACCAAATTGGGTACAGCTGATGCTCTACACTCATTATTTATACACATGGAACAGCAGAAGAAGTAAAACACCCACAGAACAACTGTGATGGCCTTTGCACTTTTCCGCTCTTTTTGCAAGAATTTGGTGATTGATGTGCTAAGTACTTTAAAAATTATGCAGATGTTTTCAGAAGTTTTGGGAAACAGAAGAATGTATAACAAGCTTTTTTTTTTTTTCTTTTAAACTATCTTTCACATTTCTCTGTCCCCTTTACAGATAAGGAATTTCTCTGTCTGTGTCAGACAAGTTCTTGTATAGTTCTAAGTTTCTTTTCATTCTTTCCCCATTTTTCATGCTGAAAGGACAAGTCACTGTCACAAAGAATATCCTACTGTGCTTGCTTAGATAAGAATATTTCAGTGTTTAGTGGCTTGGTTAAGCTGTTCAGTTACTTAAAGGCAGGAGACTGCCATGCCTGCCAAGTGGCCTGAAAATTTTTAAAAGAGTAAAGTGAACTGTAAGGTCGAAAGAGAAAGGAAGCAAAAAATATTTGAACAACTTTTTCTCATGCTTCTAGGGAAGATTTCTCATCTCCTGAAACTGATTGCAGTTAAGGGAACATTTGAATCTCAGGGCACAGTATCTTCAGAAAGGATGCACATGTGTGATATACTCCCTGCTTTACATTGTTTCCTCCTATGTTTACAAGTTCCTCCTCTGTGGAGTTTCTACGTTTGGTGGCACGCAAATGCAGCAATCTACAATCCTTGTTTGCTTGTACTCTAGTGAGCTTTTGCTCTTCTAGTTCTTTCACTAGATCACCTTTAGCTTTCTCATCAAATTGAGGCTTTTTAGTTTCGTCTTGATGGCTCTAAAGTCCTTAGATCCGACTGCCTATCTCATGTCCCTTCTTTCTAATATGGTACCTACTCCTCACTTTGATGCAGTAACTTTTCAGCTTCCTTCCAACTTTCCATGAGTTTGGAATTCTTTTCTTGTGTATGTACTTTTTTCCTACTTGACTCCTTTTACTTGCAACCCTTACTGTTTGTCTTTGCACCCTTTCTTCTTTTAGAGTAATTCTCAAAACAATTTTCATCTCAGTATGACAGCTGAAAATGTATGGACAATACCATAGATTGTCCATAGAACTTCACAGAGGTACCTATCTGAGCTAAATCATCACCTTCCTGACACTGTGACTTGGGTTAGGAACACCTCACCAGAAGCAGACGTGTGAAATAATTCAGATGAATTACAGGCTAGCAATGCCCATTTCTTTGCAATGGTGTAAAAGGGAGCCCAGGATCACTATGTCACTATAGACCTATATACTGTAGACACCAAATTCACACTAGAATGATCTCAGCATGTGTATCAACATTTTAACTAAGTCCTGTACTTAGTTATTTAAATAACTGTGAATACATGCATAATGCTACCTTCTAAGTTTCAGGTCTAAGATATAAGGGAATATTGACACTTTTTAAACTTTTTTGTTAAACATGAAAATATAAACAATAAAAATAAAAAAGGGGAAAGTTTAGCTTTTCTTTCTCATCTCTCTATGCTAAGTTAGAGGGGCCTGATATTTATTTTACTCTCTCAGTTGAAAGCCAGAGGTGAAGAAAGGTAGACCGAGAAAGCCTGATGTAAATAAGAGGTGGATTGTGTCCACATCTTTAATTTGATCCTGAAACTAATTTTCTGAGTGCTATAATCTGACAAATAACTGAATATTTTCAATAATCTTAATTGTTTTCTGTTTTAGTCTTATTACTATATTTACTAGTTTAATACCTGGAGATGTACCATATACCAGCATTATATTGTATATTCTACATCTTACTGAAGAACCAAAGAAAAAAAAAGTTTGACACTGTAGGAAACTTTTACAATTTCAGGTGATGTAAATAGCCATTGGAAAGGACATTCAGCTAGTCACAAAGTATAATTAAAATATAGCACTGCTGAGGAAAGACATAATTTTACAAATCAGTAAAGCAGATTTTTTTCTTAGCCAAAAGTTTATTGGTATGAACTCCAGAAATGCTTGATTAATGAAGCAATTATATTGTTCAGAAATCAGTTTGTGTTTTTAAGTAAAATATTTTCTTACGGGTATTATTAAACTGATCAATGAAACTGTATCTTATTCAGTTCTTTAAATTTCAGGTTTAGCAATTTCTGCCATTAAAGTTACAGACCCAACATGAAGTAAAATTATATACTAAAATTAATTATTAATTTAGGGCCTGGAGATTATAGAAATCTAAATTAAAGATATTCCTAAAATTAATGTTTAGCTAACTAAATATACTGAAATTAACTGTGTATTAGGTTGAAAAACTTAGAAACAGTTTTAACAATGCAACGTTCAACTAATGAGTTGAAATTTACATTAGAATATCTGTTTCGGTGGCTGACATTTGAACAATCTTAATATGTTTAAATCTCAACTCAGTCTCTAGTACTCTTTGGATGACAAAGCTTCCTGTGTTTGACAGAGATACAAAACTTTAAGTCTTAAAACTATATAAAAAATGGGATGTGACACTTCAGAGCTGAGTGCTGCTTTGCCTCATATTCAGTTGTCTAGCCCTTAGATACCTCAATTAGGCACAATTTCTCTAAATAATACACAGGAACAATACCTTGCAATGGGCTTAAAACCATTGATGGACTGTGAGAACTTGTCTTGAAACTAAAACTATGTCTAGTGGAAGTGCTGAACTTGAACATGGAGGTGACTTTTATATAACAGTATTGGGACTGCAAACCTGATCTGATCACACCTCTCTCCTAGACAGTTGTTTATAAAAAGGGGATTGAAGGAATATTTTTCCATGCACGTTTTTGGATTCGGGTGTTCTAATCACCAGATATAGGTTAACCCAGCAGGAGACAGAGATTTGTCTTTCTATGTTGGATCAGAAGCGTTGTGCAGACAGGGAAGCATTCACAGGGAGCAAAGCTGTATCTCCCAGCACTTAGAACATCCAGCCAATGAATCCTAGATGACTGACACTACCTTTTAATTGGTACTTTTAGTTTTGGATTTAAAGAGCCTATTACATGTATAATCACTATATATATATATATTTGCATGTGTATATTCATACATGTGCAGTTCCCACTGAATTACAGTCTGCCTTGTTTTAGTAGAGCAAATTCCTCTGTTTAGTCATTGTCCTTTAGTAACTCTTCTTGTTTTACTAAGTTTAAAAACTCCAAAGGACTGGTGTGGAAAACTCCCTCTTTTATTTTATCCCTCAGCTGTAATTCTAAGCTCAGATTAACTGTTTTTGAATAGATGAACTCAATTATGTTAGTTGGAGCTCCTTAACTATGAGCAAAGAGTCTGTACTTTTTTGTACAAGATTGTTGGAAAAATTTTCATTGACCTGCAGGATCGTAAATTGTGATATTTAATCTATGTGTGGAATACACACACCCCATAACTAAAAGCCTAGCAATTAAAGGTAAGAGCTTCAGAAGAGTCATGCTAAAGACCCATGTGTTGAATTATAAGTTACTATCTTGTTAAAAGTGCTAAGGAATAGGGTCTCTCTGGCAGCCTGCCCATTTTCTGAGTTTGTAAATTGTATCAGGACAGCAAAGGAAGTTACTTCTTGTCTTTCTGCAAAATCTGGTTCCTGATTATTCAGGATGATTAAGGAGATTCCCTCATTTCACAGTGCAGAGGTGGTGTGCTTCATTTCTATGGCTAATTCTTCAAGCTGTAAAAGAGAACTTTGCTTTCCATCCACATCTCCTGTCTTTCAAGAACTCTTGGCTACTACTGAACTTGGACTGCAGTATAAAGTACAGGGTTCACAAAACCAGGAGGAGTAAAAGCAAAGAGCCAGTCCCTGTTGCCTAGTGAAACTGGATTTCATAGGCAAGACAATGTTTCCCTAAAACTTGCTGTTCCTGAGGGGCAATAAACAACTCCTTTTCCTCTTTCTCTCATGTTTAAAAGAAAAGTAATGGTGACTACCACTTCTGTAGGAAGTCCAGTCCTATCAGTGTGTTTCCTGTGTGGTGGAACCTGTTTTAAGGACCTTGAATCAGGTGCATCATAAGCCTTACAATAAAGTCTTCTGAAGTCACAGAATCACAGAATCAATTAGGCTGGAAAAGACCTCAGAGATCATCCAGTCCAACCTGTGACCAAACACTACCCTGTCAACTAGACCATGGCACCAAGTATTACACCCAGTCTTCCCTTAAACACTTGCAGAGATGGTGACTCCACCATCTCGCTGGGAAGCCTATTCCAATATCTAATCACCCCTTCTGTGAAGAAATTCTTCCTAATGTCCAACCTAAACCTCCTTTGGCACAGCTTAAGACAAAGTCCTCTTGTCCTGTCACTAGTTGCCTGGGAGAAGAGGCTGATCCCCACCTGGGTACAACCTCCTTTCAGGCGGTTGTAGAGAGTGATAAGGCCACCCCTGAGCCTCCTTTTCTCCAGGTTAAATGCTCCCAGCTCCTTCAGCATCTCCTCATAAGACTCATGTTCAGGCCCTTTCACCAGCTCTGTTGCCCTTCTCTGGACACTTTTCAGCACCTCGATATCCTTCCTGAACTGAGGGGCCCAGAACTGGACACAGTACTTGAGGTGTGGCCTCACCAGTGCTAAGTACAGGGACTGTGTGTCCTGCTGGCCACACTATTTGTGACACAGGCCAGGATACCACTGGTCTTCTTGGGTACCTGGGCACACTGTTGCCTCATGTTCAGCTGGCTATTGACCTGTACCCCTAGGTCCCCAAAGTCAAGAGATTCACTGGGATTCTTTTTCCCTGTAGATTTGTATCCACCCAACTCACTAATCTAATAATTATTGTCCTTAAAAATAAGTGAAATTGATGATGAGCAGTGGTAACTGATCTCTGAAGACAAGTATCTTGAGAAGTTGGAATGTTAAAATTGCAGTTATAAAAACAGTTTATTTAATTCTCTACTTTCTTGACACTAGTGTCATTCTCTCATGAGTGACTTTTAGCTGTACCACCTCCTCTGTTTGCCAGCAATGAAGAGGACGAATGGGAACTGACTTACCTTTTGTCTTTGCCACTTTCAGTATTTTACCTTTAAGTAATAGGACTTTCAACTTGTGACCTCAGCAGGGTCCAGGCAGTCTATGTGAATGATGTGAAAAGGCTGGTAGGAGTTTGCAGTCTTCTAATCCCATCAGCACAGGTGTATAATGAGGTATTTGAATGAAAAGATGGAGTTTATTATTTGAGCCATTATTACCTTTTGTTGTGGAACTTTTTCTGAGAGTGGGAATATGAGACAACTGAAGTGATACATTTCCTGAAAGAGGTTATCAAGAGACACGCTTCCAGAAATGGTGTCTGGCTCTACCATCTGGATGCCAAGAAATTCAGAGGTTCTTTTGCAGGTATTAGTTGCACATATCAGCTTCTGTGACATTTGGTTGTTACAGCATTGAACTGGAGTTAATAGTCTTCCATTAAACAGGCAGGGTATGTATGGATTCTGAAATAAAAAACTAAACTGTTTTGCAAATGAACCTGTGTGATGTAGTGGAAATGTAAGAGGGTAAAAAGAAAAGGTAGTTCAACCACTGTAAAATTAGGATTGTCTGGTCTTCCTTAATTTCCTTATAATTCTTTGAACACCGACTTTGTGCACTGGCACTGGGCTTAGTTATTTGCATTGGTGCTAATTAACATGGCTAGATAATCAGTCTATCTTTGTTAAAATGAGAAAGTTGTGCACAAAAAGAGATGTTGTGTACAGGTGAGGACTAAGCAGAAAACGTTGTAGCAATTTGCTGAACACGGAGGCTTATTGAGGATGCAGTCCTGAATAATACACACTAGCTTTGCTCTTCCCCCTTTAGTGTGTGTAGAGAAGCCATGAATCATTCATGGTCTCCCAGCTGAGCAGGGCTTCAAAGGGGCTGGTTGTGATTGGGTGTCCTGGGTGAATTGCCGCGCTGCAGAAACGCCTGCACCCCCAGCACTGGAGGGGTGAGGAAGCACTTTCATCTGGGCCTCCAAAGTGTTTCGGGTCACAGTTCACCAGGAGATAACGATGTAGATGTACATTCAGAATTAGCTGCAGAGATACCTGTGTAGTGCGGTGTGGAAAAGTGAGCCAGTTAGATCCCCAGTGGATGCTGTGAATCAATTACTGTGTTCTGAATACAAGGTTGGCTGCAGGGGATAAACAGATGTCAGAGAATTTTTCCTAATAAGACCATAGTAATAGAAGAGCACTGTCAGCTTCGTTTTACATTCAAAATCTCATTTCCTCTTTATATGACCAATTTTATTAGGCCTCTAAACAAAGATATTTTATGCAACTGATAGCTGTATAATGAGAATAGTATCATTAAATTTCTTTTTTTCTTTTTTAACAAAGACTGAAGGAGAAGGCAGAAATGAATCTTGACAAAGTTAGAAAGAAGGTGTGTTATTTAGAAGGATGGATGATCATTTCTTAATCTCTCCAATGAAAGAGAGCATTGAGTGGCTTGCAACTGCCTTTTATGCTGAATCACAATCACCTACATTCCAGAGTAAAATATTCTTAGAACAAAAGTTGGTGATTATCTTGCCCTATTCTCTGTACTTCCTTCATATTTTGTCAATGTCTGGTATATAGAGCTGTGGTCAGAAACAAGAAATAGTTTGTTTTTAGTTAATAAAGCTTACTATAGGTCACACAGAGTTAGCATCATACTGTCAGTATTTTTCACTACTGAAAAAAAATCCAAATATCAAGACACAGGTGCACACTCTCTGCAAATTTTGAGAGTAAAAGCAATTAATTATTAGAGATACTTATTATCTATTATCTTACTATTTGAAATATAGTGGAAGTACAATATTTATTGCATACAATTCACAAATACTTAAACACTAGACTAAGGGGATACCTTTGGATACATCACATTCATAAATTGTTTGCATGCAAATTGTATTGTGTTTTTCTTTTTTGAAAGAAAGAGCTGATGTTGATATTTTTTAGCTCATACTGTTGCCATGAAGACAGTGTAGCTTCATGTGATAGAAATCAGTGCAAAATTTAGCCTTAAATTTTGATTTGCAATAAATGCTTTTTAATCTAATAGTTGAAATCATAGCATATCTCAAATTCTTAGTTCTTAACACTTCTCAAGAAGGGAAACAAAAGAGAATTGCAGGCAACATTCAGAGGATTTTTGACAAACAGGTCAACTTTCTGAGAACCTCTATGAAGTTTTGCTCATACTCACTAGATTCAATTCAGCAGTGTTTGGGTAAATAAGGTATAACTCAAGGTTTTGTTCACTGAAATTAGTGAATAAGCAACACAGGAAAAGACATGACCTAAAACCCTATTGCTGAGTTATCTAAACCTGGCTTTTGCTCTCTCCCCAGCTCTGACATGGCAAATAAAATTCAGAAGTGTGTCTCTCGAGACAATCACATATGGATAATATGTCCCTGTGCAAGTGGTAACACAGTGCTTGAATCCATAACCTCTCCATGTCAAGACCTGAGCTGTTCTCTAATTTTGACTTTCTTGAGGTTTGTCTGCATTGGAAATAATATCAGCAACAATGGTATTAAAACTTCTCCTTGAAACTTGGCTGTCCCTAGGGTTTCTTAGCCCTGCCCTAAATCCTAATCATTGTGCTGGCACTCCCCTGAGTATGAGGACTGCAACCTTTCTAAGCCACCACTGGCTACATTCACCATCGTTCCTCTGACACACTTCATGTTACCTACAGTAGAGCAATCACAGGGAGCTGGGGGAAGACGGCAGTCGGAAACTTATTTCAGAATGTTTCTTTCTGTCTCCAATTCCTTTAAGATTAGGATATACAATTATAGCAACCTCAGTGCATCATCTATAGTGATATATTATCTAGCTTTGCACCTAATCTGTAAATTACTATTTGTGTATTGCAGCTCAGTGCTTGGAAGGAAGTTAACCCCTGGCTTACCTTCTGAAACCCTTCTATTAATTTCATCTTTAATGGAAAGCTCTACTGTTTCTCTCCATCTGGGGCAGGCAGGGGAGCTCTGTGTTCACATTCATGATTTACCTTCAAAACTAACTATAATGTGTGTTGCTGAGGTGGCATAAACTTGGGCATTCATGATCTTCAAGATCATCAGAAAATCAAGTGTGGAATTGTAATGGCTGAGATCTTTCTGAAAGATTTCTGTGACACAGGCACTGAAAAACCATGGGCAAGGAAATATGCTAAATAGCTGCATGAATTTTTTAGAAGAAAAGGCTAATGGCTACTTAGTCACCAGTCTCTCCTGAATTTGAACTCCTGGATTTTCATGTATCCCAACCTCTAAAATACTTGCTGGAATTTTATTGTCAGAATTCCACTACAGCTATGGGAATACAAGCTTAATGCATGAGGAAGGGACTGTAGAATTTGCTGCTGATCATATAGTGATAAAAGAGCAGTAAGGCTTTAGTCACTTCTGTTTAGCTATGTTTTAAATTTGTTGAAATTCAGTTCTTTTTCATTAAAAAATAAAAGAGATTAAGTATTTTGCACATCAGTGAAAATCAGTGTAACGTCTTTTGCTCCAGTGGTATTGTGCTGAATTATAACACCCATGGACTGAATACAAAGAAAGTCCAGAATTTCTGGTATTCAGTACTAGAGACATGACTCTGTGGGAGCATTGTTTCTCACTAGGGACAACTTGGCCAATAATATCATCAGTCCACAGGTGTCCAGTGTAAAATAGCATTTGGAACAGTTAAAAGAATCACAAAAGGAAGAAAATAATGGCAATAACGTGGAGACTTCAGGGGCACTCATATTCAAGGGAGATTACTAGGAAGAAAGGCCTGTGTGTTTCTGAATAGTGCTTTCTGCAGCATCAGGGTCACTTGCCTTTAGTTCTTCAATACTGATTTCCACCAAGGAGATACTGGTTACTTTGGGATCCTTTGGTATCTGTGCCATGAGAAAGGCACGATACTCAAAGCTGGTTACTTGTTTTATAACAGTAATAGAAAAGGTAATAGCAATCTTACATACTTTCTGACACTGGGAACTCTGGGTGATGCAGCACTAGATGAGCCCCTTCACACTGATCATGGCACGTGGTGGAGATCACCTCCCTGGTGATGTTCAGCAACATCACTTTTGTTCTTCATTTTTCTAGGATTTTCTCAAGCAAGCAAAGCTAAGCTTCTACCCACACAATACTGAGCTTTCTAGATGGTAGGTCAAAGTTCACTGAGAGTGTTTGACACATCTCCATAGCAATGAGTTCTTACAAACAATATGTACAGGTCGTGTTGTCAAAGGCAGCATATATGAATGTCACAGTGTGTTCTCAGGTTATACAGCAATCACTCATTAAAACATGCTGATGTCTACAACCAAGGTGTGTGGTTAAACTCTGCTGAGATTCTGCATGAAGCCGCTGTCCCCTCATTACAGTCTCTTCTGGAGTGGCCTATTTTAAATACCTTTCTCAAAGTTTCTCATGGACTTTTTTTCACATTCTACTGAATAAGGAGATGAAGGAAAAGGCAGAAGAGAGCAACCTAAAGAATCTGTCAGATTCTATCTACAGAATCAAAAAATGGCAAGGTAAGGGCCAAGACTCAGTGGGTATGACATACGTATTTGCACAGCATACCATAAAGCAGAACCACATGGCACAGGGAGGGGAAAGAAAAATTAATGAAAATGTTTCCCTTTAGTGATGATATTCAGTGAAGGTGTTTAAAGTTCTGTATTGTAAACCTGGAATGTTGTTCACTGACCTACATACACAGCTTTTATACACACTGTTGTAGCTTTCCTGTGAAAATCTAAGAAGAGAAAAAATGTATATATAGAGAGGGTTTATCTTTCATTTAATACAGCTGATGAAATCAAAATATATGTTGCTGGGTACACATGCATTTTCTGAAGTCTCTGCCAAGCTGACATGTTCAACGGTGTACTTATTTAAAATAATTTCTACGCTTTTCCAGAAAGCTCCTTCCCTGGGCATTCATCTGCCATTAGAAATATGTTACAGTCCAAAGACTATGGTTTAAACAGCCGATTTTTTCTGTCATGATGGGTTAATATGGCATTACCTGGAGAAAACTGAAATAATAATTGAATTTAACATGAAAGCCCATCAGTTCTTAGGTGTTTTGGAAGCACTGTTCATTTGAACAGTTCCCGTGTCTTCAACATGTCTATTTAATGGGCAAATAGGGTTTACAATCTGTTTTTATATTGTCATCAAGAAGACCTCTGAGCCTGGAATTTGTAAGGACAGTGTATGAATTCATGATAGTAGTGAAACATTTTCTCTGATATAGTGTATTTGACTAGATACTCAAATTTGCTGACCAGCTCCCTCCTTCCATCTCACTCCTTTTCTGAAAAATTTAAATCTCTGGTTGCTCCAGTCAGATGCATTGCACATATGTGACTAATAAATTTAGCACTAAAAAAAAAAAAAAAAAAAAAAAAAAAAAAAAAAAAATAAAAAAGGAAAAAATAATTGCAGCTCCAGACAAAACTGGCACTTGATTACTCTTTCCATCTTTACTAACAGGTTTGAACTACAGGTCAAATACTCACTTGACATCAATCAGAAAAACTGCTTTAGACTTCAAGATAGGAATGCATATTTACCCCAGCTGAAAAATCTAAAACTACACGCAATATAAAATTAATCAGAAGGGAAACCAAACCATAACTTTACTGAGATCAAGGGGAAGCTTCAGACTCCTTTTCAGAGACAGAGTTTGCAATGCATGCTGTAGGCAATAAAATACGTGGGTTTAATTATCAACAACAGGCCTAAGGACTCAATCAGATTAAATTTAAACGTGTGTAAGAAACAAAATAAATATAGATATAAGAAGATAGGAACAGATACAAATCAATCTCGAGGGAAGTCAGAAGGAAAGGGATTAATTATTAAAATGTGTATACTACTTGTTTATTCTTAGAGTTCTACCTGTGAGCATGACAAGTATGAATTCCTTAGACTTCATGATGCTGTGTGTGTTTCATGAGGGATTGAAAAAGGATTTAATAAATGAGATCAGCCTCAGTAGTAGTAAACTATCAAGTATTTGTGTTTGTCACAAAACTTTAATACATAAAGTCCTACAATTTCCATCTTAAATGTGTCTGTACAAATATGCAGTAAGTGTCTTGAAAAAAAATTCCTCCCCATTTTAAATTGTTTTCTTTTGGATAAAATTATTGCCATCTCTTCCAGGTTATTGCAGAGGTTCTAAACATGTCTACACAGACAAATATAAGTCAGAGGAGTCAAGCACTACAATCCTGAATGCCTACATGATTAATTTTCAACTTATTTCCCAGTTCTTTTGAGGACTGCTTCAGCTAATTTTCTCCAACGCATCTTCTCTAGAGAGGGGCAGCCCTAAGCATTTTGGATGTGATACAGTCTGTGCCACTTGGCCTTGCGGCCAAGGATCAGTCCTTTACTCTCTTTTTCCCCAATAATATTGCTAGAAATAGGATTAAATATTCACCTTTGGACTACAGATACAGGATCAGCATGAATTTTTCATTTTCATTTCATATTAATTCATAATAATTATCAAATTTTAAAGGTAGTGTATAATGTTTGTAAGTACACATCTCTGGAGAGACCTTCAGACTGGGGGGGTTATAATAGGTGTTTCTTTTCTTCTAAGACCTTTGATTTTTTTTCTTAGATTTATATTTATATTTGGCTCTTTTTTTTTTTAGTTTTATTTTTAAACTGTATTTACACAGGCTATGATTTTTAATTTTTTATGGGTCTGAGAGTGCACCAAGGTGTGTGTGGCATACCACTGTGTGGCACAACCTTGTATTTTATTTTTGTTTGGTCTTTTCTCCTTTTGGATGCTGTGCATTTTCCTTCTCATACCTCCAGTCTTTCTTATTATCTTGATTTTACTGCTTGTCTCAGCTATTGCTCGTCTCAGCTATTGCTCTCATATTAACACAACATTGCTCTGTCTCAACGAGAAGTGCATCTTCTCTAAGAAATCTTTAATGCCTGATTTGGTTTCCCCCCCCCCCCCCCCCTTCTATTAGCATTATTTTCCTCTGGATGTTTTTCATCATATTGTTGACTGCTTCCTGCATGGCCTGTCTTACACTGGTGGCCTATCATGAAATGGAATATCAGCTTTAGTGTCCCATTGCCCTGATGATTTTAATCTAAGAGCCGTCAGGTCTTTTGATATCTCCCTTTCCTACATGCTACAAAGTTGCCTGCTGCAAGGATGAAGATTTCCCACAACTGAAACAAAAGAAAAGAGGATGCACACTCAGCAGAACTTGCTAAAGCAAAACGAAGAATAAAAAAGATGACCTTAAGAAGTGTCCTATGGAACAGAGAGAGGAATACAGCTTTATAAATGGACCTTCATGCACTAACTTGAGAGGTTCCGAGATGCTGTGCTAATAAACTCGATGTAAAATTTAGAATGTGAAGGATCAACAACAGTTAACCATATTGAAGTCTGGTAAGGGTATACAATAACTCTTCTTCATGTGGTAATGAAAGATCTTTGGTTTGTAGGGTTTTGATTTTAGGTAATATGGAAGAGAGAGAACCCAGTGCAGATCACCTGCCTCTGTATAGGGCATGAAATCTATGTCAGCAAAAGCAGAACCTCTCAGAGTGCTTCTCCAAATAAGTTTATGATTTCTCACTCCTTCGAGAAGCCCAAAGAATTGACTGTGTTATAGTCATAGAAAAAATAGTCAAGATGAAATGAACACAACCATTTTCAGTATTATCTTGGGACATCTTTATTACATAAAAAAGCACCCTGATTTAGTTACGTCTTTACACATGAGTTGCTCCAATGGTTTAACTTGACCCTGGTTATCCTTTCTTATTTACTTTGGTGAAACATGACAAAAATCTCTGAAAACTTGTACTGAAATTATTGTTGGTGATTCCTATTTCTTTTAAGATTCAGATTCCAGTCTCTGATGCATAAGCCAGTGCTTAATTAGTTTCAGTTTAACCACAGATACACATATAGTCCTGGCTTTTGGTTTGTATAATTTCAAGATTATGTAAAGCAAAGAAATAATGTATGTATGATATCTGCTAAATCAGTATATCTGAACGATGCAAATAACTCACAAAACTGAAAAAAAAATCTTTTAACAACTATAAGGTTGCAATAAACCCTTCTATTTTTTTTTGTTTTTACAAATCCTAACACTTGAAATATCTCCCCTGAGGTTTTGTTTTTTTCTCCTGAATATATACATTTTTATATTTGTTTGGTTACTAAGACTGAGGCTTCAGACCAAGGAATTGGAAGTTGCAGCCTTTCGACAGCCATTGCTTTATTCTTCTATCATGAAAAGGATCCTAAGTAAAGAACACCAGCAGTGACTTGCATCGCTCCTGGGCATTTTTTTGTTCTTGTGATCTAAAGTCCACTTATTGTGTTTTCTGTTATTTGGAGGTCACCAAACTTTGATCACTAGGGGGTAGTGTGGGGCTTTTACTTGATCTAAGGTACCACACTCTTCAGCCTGATGTTTTTTGAATGTTTCCATGAAAATCTTGCACTAAATGTCTCGTATCTATGCATAATGTTCAGAAATTCTTGGATTCTAAAACCATATCATGCTACCAACGGAGATTAAATGTATGGTGTTCTGTTCACTTATTGCAAACTTTCCTGTATTCCCCAGAAGAAGTCAGATATTGCAAATGTCTGTTAATCCTCTTCGTTTTCTCTCTTCTCCCACAACACATAAATATACACCTGCACAAAAAAAACATTCACGCACATACATTTTTAACCCACTGACAATACACTAACAGATTTATAAAACTGCAAAAAGTGTGACCCCATACCCCATATTAATATTTAATCAAGTGTTCACCATACATTGCAAGTTAGCCTGAGAAAATTAATTAGCCCAAAAGATGCTTGTCCTTTAAAGGCACTGTAATCCCTTTTGAAAATGTAAATGAGATAATCCTTTGGTGAGTGCAAGCAACTGTTCATTTTATTCAGTGTGAGGTTTTCAGGATGTCAGTAGAAACCCATACTACGTCATTTGATTTTATTGGTTACAAATTCACTATCTAAAGAATTTTGTGAAAAAGAAGTGAGAGAATTTAGTACTCCTTCTTTCAGTTCACTTTTTCCCTTGCATAAATCTGAGTGTGACCTAAGAAGAAAATGAAAAAACCCATTGGGGACCCTTCCTTTTCTATTCTTTTTAATTGATTCCCTTGTTATTAGTAGACTAAAAGGCATTCTTGAGATCAAGGAAGGTCTAACACTTTTTGAACATACTGTGTAGAAGGAAATGAAAAAATGGATTTCAAAAGTATGAATGACTCCATTTGTTACCCCCCTACCTACTAATCCCTTCCTGTCTCATAAATCAAGATTGCCTCAATTTCAGGTTGTTATAGACTAGATATTCCAGTTTGTCTCTGATAGAAATTTAAAGCTAGAAATTTTCCCTCTCATGGTTACTGTGAAGGGTTTTTTGGCCACTATAAATATTCTTCTGCTTAGAAATTGCCTTACTCCTGGTTTCAGAATTCTGAGCTTTTCTGGCTAATCTAACTTCTACTTCAATATTCTCTTCAAGCCTAAGTGCCAGCTGTACATTTTTTTGCCTGAGCAACTATGGAATAAATAGTCTGGTTGGTTTGCTTTTTTTGTTTTAACTTCTGGCAGTTATTTTATCTCTTAATAAATGGTATATTCTCTTCCAATAAATCTTGCCTCTGTGTTTCCTACTGCACTGTCTGTGAAGGATACAGACAGTGTATCCTTGGGACTACAACTAGCATGCATAACTAGTCACCCTATGGAGGACTCCACTAATTCTTCCTGAGTCTTGTCCTTTTTTATTTCAGATTCAAGTTCTAAAACACTTTTAAGGACTCATTTCCAAAAACCTCTTTGAAGACCAAATATTCTTACTCATACAAGTAGCTACAACAAAGAAAGACATGATAATAAGATTGTAGACTTAAGTGTAAGAACTCTTCTCTGAAAAGCTGCTACTGTGTGCAGTTATAAGCACCACAATATAAACAAGGTATAAAGCCATTAGAGAGTGTGCAAGGGAAAGCTACGAAGATGGTGAAGAGTCTAGAGAGGAAGCCATATGAGGAGTGGCTGAGGTCACTTGGTCTGTTTAGCCTGGAGAGGAGTAAACTGAGGAGAGACCTCATTGCAGTCTACAACTTCCTCATGAGGGCAAGCAGAGAGACAGGCCCTGATCTCTTCTACCTAATGGCCACTGACGGAATCCGAGGGAATGACATGCAGCTTTTCACCCAGCAAGTTGTTGAGCACTGGAACAGGCTCCCCAGAGAGGTCATCACAGCATCAAGCCTGACTGAGTTCAAGAAGTGTTTGGACAACACTCTCGGGCACATGATATGATTCTTGTGGTTGTCCTCCTGTGCAGGGCCAGGAGTTGAACTTCGATGATCCTAGTGTGTCTCTTCCAACACAGGATATTCTGTAATTCCACATGAAAATTCAGAACAAAAACATTTGAATTTGAACTGTACTGGAAAACAACTGCAGGGCATTTTATATCCTTAGTTCTCACTGAACCTAACAAGCAGATTCGTTCTGCTTGTTAACATGGACAGATGACTGACAAGACCACAAGGTTTACATATAAGAGAAAAGCTTGGGAGCATAGATTCTTTACTGTGCAGTGTTGTGTGGGACATGTTCAATATTTGAATGTGCTCCAGTGTTCAGAAGCAAAACAATACTGTGTATAGGTGAGTCCCCATCTGTAAGTGGATGCTTGTATAGTAATTCTGCCTCTGATTCTGTGTGTTTTCACCTCATAAGGAGGAATAAATATGGTCATGTTTTATTTTTCATAGCAAAGGATCTATGTCACTCTGCTGATCTCTTTTACTTCATTGTGTAAGCAAAAAAATGTGCAAATTCATGTAGCAGTGGACTCCTTCCAATTTAACAAGTGCATGAAAAACTTCTCAGTGATGATCCTATTATATTCTCTAAAGACATTTCCCATTTTTTCTCTTATGAACAGACCTTGCTTAAAAACTGTGAAACAGCAGCTGTTTCTGTCTTAATTTTCTTTGATGTCTTAAGAAGCTTGACAAAAGAGTTTAATTTAGAGCAAAAGTAATAACTGGTGACCAAATAAGAATTTTCAACTTTTTGTCCCTCTTTTACCTCTGACCCATCACATTTTCAGACCCTTCCCTACTATTCGGGGTAATTTGTTCTGTGTCAACATCAGTTTTAGTCCCCTGTAATTCAGTGAGTGCCAAGTTTACAAGATTATGTACAGTGGTTTTTGTGTGGTAGATGTCTGTCCACCAGGGACTCAAGTGAACTGCAAATGTCAGCTTGGACTTAAACCAGTGGCCTAAAGCTACAAGATAAGAGCAATTTCTTCTGATCCACAGAGTGCTTACAAGTGTTGTTTTCAAAAGGCAGGAATGTTAGCTGTCTTTTACAGCACTAAAATGCATGTTTGGCATCAGGGAACTCTGTACCCCCAGTACAGGCACAGTGAGAAATTTAGGTTGTGATACTTTTAGTGGTTTATCTTGTCTACTCCCAAACTCACTTTCTGGAATTGGAGAGGAACTTGATAAAAGGCAGCAAATCTGACACTGTCATATCAGTGTTTTCCCCAAGGAGTTTATGCACTTGTGTAAAATCACTGAAAAGCGATCACTAAGCAACCAGATTACAGCTTTGGACAATCAATCCCTAAATCCATAGAGGAATTTGAGTTACTTACACCCTTTTCCCTCCACCTTTTTGATCTGCTTCCCCTTACGCTGTAAAGTGTAGTTTTTGCTATTACACTTCTGTGAGCTGCACGGTATGGGAAGTGATGTGAGGTCACAGGATGAGAGGTTCACCTCCAAATAGCACCATGCAATCTGCTTTGACATATACATTTAAAAATCATTTCCGGGTATATTTTGAGCAAGAAGGAATACACTCTTGGTACCACAAAACCAAGCCAGGTAATGTTGAATATCTAAATTATCTTTGAGTATTTCAGAATGTGTTAATTTTGGACACAGAACACAGTGAAAACAAATCTTTTTTTTTCTGTTTGCCAGCTTTAACCTGCCTTAAAACTGTTGCTCCTTCCTCAGGATCATATGGAATTCTTTTCCCTTACTGTCTTCTGCTTAAATTTCTGTGATATCACCCAGATTGCTCATTAGATCCATAATACACAAGAGTATCTGAAAATAAGACAGAAAAGAATGAGAAAAAGACAAAACAGTGAGACAAGAAAAAGCTGAGGTGACTCTGAATCCCTGGGACAAGTTTTCAGGCAAATTATCATAGTTTTAATTACTTCAGTGGAACACTTTCTTAGACCTCTCTCCGGAACAGAGTTGCCATAGCTTGCATCAAGCATGGGTTCACTTTCCACAGAGCTGTCACTTTATCTCAGAGCTGAAGGTCTGGCTCGGGCCACAGTTTCAGAATACTCTGCCTTTGTGTATGATGAAGTCAACCTGCCCTGTGACCCTGGCAGAACTTTCCAGATCCCCTGCCAGCATGTGTCAGCTCATTTCTCTTATGCCAACAAAACTGTCCTTAAGGCTTCTCTAGAAACCAAATTAATTTTGCTTTCCAGAAAGGTGCTGTATGTAATGGGGGCTATGCAATACCCTGTCATCAATGCTTTCCAAACTTTCAATCTTCTAGCTCCATTTTGGTATCTGTTTGTTATTTGGTACTATGTTTCATACTTCAAGGTCTCAAGCGTTACATTATGCAAGATGCCACACAAAAAACCAATGCTATGCAACCTGTTTATTTTGATGTCCAAATTCCCTACCTTTCAAAAAAAAAACAACAAAAAAAATAAATAACTTCTGGCATATCAGCTTCTGGAGACTTTTAACAATGGATGTCTGCAGCTACTATTTCTCTCATAGAAGGATAGGTATTTTTTTGTAACTTACACAAACAAATGTTACCTGCCCTTAACTGAGATATCAGTTATAGTTCAGATATTAAAACTAGTAGCTACAGAATGAACAAATATATTTTGTGCATGTTAACAGGTACTTTATGTTCCACAGCCTTAGAATGAGTTCCTTTGAAAATGATCTTCCCATAGGCCACCTAAGCTCCATTATTTTCAGTCCAATTTGCAGCCAAACTCTCCATTTTCAAGTAGCTCAACACAGGTCCTGTAAAACTTAAAGTAGTTCTATGAAACATCTCATAATTTTCCATACTTGTCAAGACAACATTATCTTTTAAAAGCTGATCACTTTGTTCCTATTACTATCATAACAATGGCAATAACAATCTGAATATGCTCATTAGCTCTTGAACAGCATTTACACGGGATAGACAGCAAGAGATATTGCTGTTCATTTCAGTTTGTATGGGGAAAAGCACTAATTTGAATAGAATGAAATATCCAGCCAACTCCAACTGTTGGAGTTCTGTGGCAGCATCTGGTGGAAGTCTGCACAGCTCGCTGGATACTTGCAGTGAGGAGGGAGATTTTGCAGTGTACAGACACTGAGTTATGGGGTGAGGTTTTGTTTAGCTGGGTTACTGGCAGCCTGCTTTGGTACTGTCAGCTTCCGATGTCCCCAGCTGGATGGGGGTATGGTTTTGTGCACTAGTCTGCCCTTTCAATCATATACGTGCAAAAACCTATTCAGAGCGCATTTTACAATATTTATATATAATTTAGACCTGTTATAAGTGTATACTTCAGGATGAAAACATGAAGAAGCCTGTATAATTTATGCCTCATCTATTTATGCACTTTCCACTATAGATAACATACAATGTGATACGAGAAGACAAGATTGCTGTCTTTGGTAGATACTCTCTCAAAATTCCTTCACTTCTTCCAATGCAATCCTCATTTAAAAATTAACATTCAGCATCAGAAAAAACATGAGTTTGATGATAGCATAGGTATATAACTCAGCTTAGAATATAAACTCTTTAATTGGCAAAGCAGTTGACAATAAGGTTATTGTCACTGCACTGGGTGCAGATGCTCATCTACTGGCTGTAGGGGCTGCAGGGGACACTACTGAGCTCTGCAGCCAAGTTGGTGGCACCTCAGGAAAAAAAGGTTTAAGAAAGGCCGAAAACACTGACCAAGAGGAAAAATGTGTGAGAAACAGCCCTACAGACAAAGGTGAGAAGAGGAGGAGGAGTAGGTGCTCCAAGCAAAGCAGAGAATCCCCAGAGTAGTCAGCCAGCCCTCAGAGGAGACCATGGTGGAGCAGGTATCTTCACTGCAGCACATGGAGGACCCCACACTGAAACAGGTGGATATTCCTGAAGGAAGTTGCAACTGTGGAGAGGCCATGCAGTATGAGCAGATAAATGTGAGGAGGAAGGGATAGCAGAGAAGACCTGTTATGGACTGACCGCTGCCGTCATTCCCTATTCCCCTTGTGTACTTAGGGATGGGTGGAGGGTGGTTTAGATTTTATCTTTGTTTCTCATCTTCCAACTCTTTTTTAAATTGGAAATAATTTAAATTAAATTTTCCCCAAGTCTGTTCTGCCTGTGATGGTAATTGGAGAGTGTCTTTATCTCAGACGATGAGCTTTTCCTTATTTTCTCACCTTGTCCTATTGAGGAGGGGGAGCATGAGAGCAGCTGGGTGGGCATCTGACAACCAGTCACCTCTAGAGCTGACAGTCTAACAGTGTCCATAGAGTATCACAATAGAATTGTTGTGATAATAGTTATCAAACTATTCTTTTGTGATATTTTATGAACACTGTTAGATTGTCACATCCACGGGTGACTGTGGTGGGTTGACCTTGATCCCTTTTACTGGTGTGAAAACAGGTTTCATTTGTATAGATACTTCTGTGTGGCTGGTTTTCTTAAAAGATTTTCCATAAAAGACTGTAATAAGTGACAGAAGACTGCTGTCTGAAATAATTTTTCCATTGGGAACAATGGAAAAATCCAATGGAACAATCCACTGCCCTTATGACTGGGCAGTGGATGTAGTCCTTAAAAACATACTGCTCATGAGATCCAGTTTCTCTGGTTCTGCAGACATTTTAGTCGTAGCAAGATATTTATTCTGTATGATGCTGACAGAAAGGATAGGAGATGGGAAAGAGAAAGACACCTTTTTGAGTGGCCAGTGGAAGACAGGCCTTTTACTTTGAATCAAGAGGCTGCTTTAGAAATGGATTTTCAGGTCAGCTCAATTTACCACTTTCCCAGTTACCCAATTGACATCACCCAATGTTCTCAGCACTCAAATTGGATTCAGCTTTGATGAAGCTAAAGAGGTGGTTTGAGCAATGCAGAGCAATCAGTTCTGGACAATCATTGATGCAACATGGCTGTCTGGGGCTGGGAGCTGCAGGAGCCCCCGAGGAAGGTGGCAGGGTAGGGTCTCACAATCAGGTGCCATCCCCCATCCCAGCCTGGGAACTGGATATGCCAGGAAGCAGTGCAGGGGTTTGGACTGGAACTAATGTGGTGTAAAGCCCACAAAACTTGAGTAGTATTGCAAGGGTTTCACCTTCACAGCTTGCATCACAGTACTTGCTTGTGTGTGATTGCATCACAGCACTTCAGAGCTTATCCACTCTCTGCAGAACAAAGCCAGATGTCTAGAAAAGCTACATCTAAACTTGACAGTACGTTTCCACTGTGGGCAATAAGAGAAAGAGACCTTTCCTGGTATAGTTTAGTTGTGTGAAACTACCTTAAAAATTACTTTTTCTCTGACTGAAAATGCAAAGTAGAACTAGGTCAGCTGTAGTAGACACATACATCTAAAGTTAGGTGAGACAGTTCTCATATATGGTGAAAAACTAGGCACAATTTAGGCATATGTAGCACAAAACAATATGTCAGAGAAAAGGGATTCTTCACAGATTACCAGGGATGTGAATTCCCACAAACTAGCCTCAAAGTGGCTTCAACCATTTATTCCCTCAAACAAAACAACTGATTTAATGACTAAGAAGGCTGGCTTCAAATGCCATTGGCATAAAAAACATGTGGTCCTATAACTCCTAAAGATTTATTGCAAGTAAACAGAGCCAAACTCTATCATTGTCAGACCATTAGTTGTCCTTAGGGGAATCATAAAGCTCATTACCTTTATACCTGTAGTTGAGAAGCGAAATAGAAGCTGAAGTACACTTAGAAAATAGAGCTGAGATCACGTCATTCCTTTTTCACACGCCTTCCTTCACTACTCATGGCCAGGTATTTTCCCTTGTGTGAGTTCTGGCACTTTATTGAACATCTTGTTGAAATGATCCATCTCTTGAAGTAAGAAGATAGTCCGTTTGCCTTGTCTTCCCTGCCCTTACACGCCATCAAAAAAAAAAAAAGATTTTTTCTTCTAGATGACCTCAATGAGCACTGGAGCTAGTACAGGTTTCAGGGCCAGACTTCGCAACTGCAAACAAGGGAGGAAAGAAGAGGCAGCTAAAAAGCAGGGGTAAGGTTACCTGGTTAGTAGGCTCAGTCGCACTTTTGACTTGTACACCAGGATATCAACAGCATTTGCTGGCTTTGGCAACCTACCAGGCTGGAAATGCCGCTGGAAAAAATAACCTGTGGGACTAGAGTTTTCAACTGTATGGGCTGCTGGTGATGATTTTAAAAGGCTGTTTCTTTCAGATAATGACTCAGGAAGGTTCTTTATCACTTCCTGAGAATTGATACCTAGCAAAGAGATGTGGGTTTATATTGAATTATTAAAATATGAAACTTTTCTCACTATCTTGGTCTTGACTAGAAAAGTGCTTTTTTGTTAATGGTTATCCGCACTGGCTTGAGCAGTACTTTCCTTGCTCTTTGTAGTGTTACAAATAAGTTAGAAGTTGCTTTGACTGGAGTAAGTATTGTGCTGAACACTTAATCTGGTTTACCCCATGGCTGCACCAAGATTTATGAGAGATAACAAGATATGGGATAGAACTGGTTCCAAGAACAACATCCCTTCAACCTAACTATAGCTCTGGGCGCTTCCTGTATTCAAAAGCAAGAGCTGCTTGCTCAGGTTGGCTGTACAACACTGGGAAGTCAGTGAAACATAGAAAGCAGTAAAATTAGTAAGGAAGTGTCTCATAATAGGCCTGAGGGCAGAATCCTCCACCCATTTAGCATTCATTGTTAAAATCCCTTTTAGACCCAGAGGTTAAAACCAGTTCAGTCCTTTAAAGTAAAAAACTGGGAAAGAAAACACACCATTGTATCCAATCGGATAATGAGCTCAATGGAGTGAGCCTATGGAAGATACAATGCTGGAGATACTCAAAACAGATCAGAAAATTGGGTCAACAAGTATGGAATACAGAGGATCAGGTATGAAGTCCAGAACTTTTATTATGCTTCCATGGTCATTAAATTTTCTTGTGTGCATTCGTTAATTAAATTATATTGGAAGAACTCTAGCATATTTTGCACCTGACTGGTCAATTTAGGTCTTCATCTCTCACGTTAATATTGTAAAAAGAGATAAACGTGACTGGAACAGATTTACTTACTGAATTCTAATGCAGTTCTAAGGGTTAAGAAAAGCATGTTATTTTTAACATCTGATACTTTGGAACTCTCTTGCTTGAATTTAGCTGCTTTCAACTCTAGATTACATGTAGCAAGTCTACCCATCAGCAATTTGCCTGGTTACACAGTAAATTTTGTTTTATTATCAGTTTTGCTTTTACTATAGTTCAACTTTGACTTTCAGCTTATAACAAATGTGCTCCTTTGTTGAATCTTTTATCTGCTAGTTTCCATGTAACTTTTCATATGCAAATAGTCTTGCCTGTTATCACCCTTACATAATCAAAGATGTAATTTATGCTACTTCAGAATATTCAAAATTTTAACCATGAACGTCATTGTCTGATACCCTGGTATTTGTATCCTCTTGATAACACTTGGTGGTGATAATGAACCTTTCTGCTCTAGGGGTGAGGATCCATCTTCTTTGTTGTGGCCCTTCACACTTTTGAATCTGCATAGTATATATTACACATAGAGCTTTTTAGTTCAGGTCAATTAATAGGAGTGCTTTCATTTTACAGAAGAGCTGTACTTCAGAATCATATAAAAAAACCTTAGTTTTTTGGAACCAGCTAATTCCTTTGTAGAAAAACAGTTTGTTAGTTACTCAGTTACCTAACTGCAAAGCATTTCATACTTTTGTGAAAGGTCATGAATCAATATTACAACTGAATGAAGTTTTATTTTATTAAATATACCTTAAATATTAACTAATAAGCATTAGGAAGTAGTAGATCTATGAAAAAAAACCCCAACAATTATTTTGGAATTATACTTTGAAGTACATTAATGAAATGAGATTGATACTTTCATGTACAGTCAATAGACTTTGAGATGGAAATTAATCTCTGTAAAATTTAGCCAACTAGTCATATAAACTCTACCTGGTATAAAGCAGAGAGACAGGCAGCTCCAGAAATTAATTAAGACAGAGAAAAAGCATTTAGCAAATTACTCACTTTCTGGAGTTATCTATCTTCAGTGAATGTAGAGAAAACTCAGACATTTGATGTTTATAGGTTTGAAATCAAGTAAGGTGAATCTCACTCCTAGTGCCAAGACTGGGCTATGGTAACAACTGTCAGGTATTGCAACATATCCCAGTGAAGCTGCAGCTAAAAGACAGTCATCAAAACTGAGATCACTGAGGTGCATAGCTCAGAAGTAAAAAAAATAAGTTACTGTAATATCATTATGGAATAGAATGAAATAGAGTGGACAGGGTTCTCGTGGGATTTCTTTTGTTTATTTGCTTTCCTATACCTGTTATCTTACAGCAATCTGGCAACAACAGTAGATAACCCACAGTTAGCTCATCCATTGGGAGAATATCTAAGATCTGATAATATACTCCAACACTATTAGATTATTTATTCAAAGCTGAATTTCTCTATTACTGAATTCTAAATTTAAATAGATTGTTTTTTCTTCTAACATGAAAACATTAGACCTTATTCTCAACAGCTTTAGTGAGAAGAACAATGTTTTACAGTTTCAGACAAAATGTAGCAATTATAGAAAGGTGCAGTCCTTTGAGACAAACATTTGTAGCTGGTAGATTACCATGAAAGTAAGGATATTTCAGCAAAGCCCCTTCCCGTCCACACTCCGTCACTTTCCATTACTGACAATCCATTGGCATGGCATGCATGGACAAAATTCCCTGCACATCAAGAGCTTGGGGATCTCATATCTGTTTGTTAAAGTAACAGTTGCATTTAATCAAAAGAAAAATCCATCCTCCATTAATAAATAATGTATACATCTAACATTATAGTCAAGCAAGAAAATACAAACGGTTCCAGTTTTTGAGTTCCATTATTTGAGTGTGATGTTTGCCCTTTGTAAAAGTTATACTGTTGACTTGTAAGGACATCACATTCCTGATGTTACATTTGGGGCTGTATGGAGTCTAGGGCTTCCACTACGGACCCATATACAATTTTGAGACAAAAATGTCTCTTCAGCTTTAACTTGGGATACAGAGCTTCATCAAGGTAGGGGTGAGTTTAACAATTACACAATGTTAAGCACTAAACACAGCTTCATAAGAATGAATGAAGGAGAAGGAAAGGAGGAGAAGGAAAGGAGGAGAAGGAAAGCAGGAGAAGTTTTTTCTGAAGCCTATTTCTTAAGGATTCGGATCATCTAATAATTAAGCTAATGCACCCTAGACATTTTTCCCTGTATCCTATATTTAAAAAAAAAAAGATTAGAAACTACAGGATTTACAAAATTTTTAATCAGATTCTAACCTAAGCTGTTGACATTTTAAAACATAATACATTTGCTTTGTGATTTAACTGAGGAGTTTGATTTATTGATTTTTTTTTTTCTAGACAAGCACTTTTTAAATAGATTTTGGATTTTTTTTTAGATTGCTAAGAATGTAGATAAGTGCTACTGAAATTTTCAAACTCAGTAGTGCCACGGTCCGAGGGGGGATGGGGCTGTGACACAGCACTGATGGGTCCAGAGACAAGGTAGAGGTGCAAGTGGAATACTTTATTGAGGTTTCCAGAGGTTTTACAGGTCTAGGTGGGGAAAGGGCTAGAATACGGGGGGGGGGGGGGGCATGAGAAAGACAAACGGGGGAACAAAACGGGATAGGGACACAGGCAAAGGGGGAAGAATGTGGGAGGAACTGGGGAAGGAGAGGGCGAATGGTAGCTGTCTCCTCTCAGCAGCTTCTTCAGTCTATCAGAGAGGGGAGCGGGGAAGCAGGGAAGCGGGCACGTCTGGGCCTGCCCAGGAGATACAAATCCTGGGGAAACATACAATGTGTATATTTATAAACAGATAAGAACTGTAAAGTCCATATCATGAAGTCCTGTCAATTGCTGTATGTTTTTCTCCACGCCTGGAACCTCTTCCATCCTGAATCTTGTTCCTTCACACAGTAGTAACTTCCATTGATAGTAGTGAAAATTGGATATTTGCTTTAAAATCCTTTATACATTTTTCAGCACTAAATATACATTTTTAAAATAGGGGCCTTCTTTCATGAGATTAATTTAAGTATCTTTAAAATTAATGGAAATGGTACAGGCAATGTAGCTGGAGCCAGATTTTTTTTCTGAGAGTAAAAATAAGAGAAATGTCAGCTTCTTCATTTGCTTACTGAAAGCTAGGCTACCTAAGCATTGTCAGACATGACAATGAAAACCCATGACACCTTGGAGTCTAATCCTGTTGTCCTAGTGCATCTCCAAAGGTGTATGGGGCAATGAAATGAACCTCTCAGTGTGTAATTGTCTAATCTTACAACTCACCTAAATTTGGGTGACTACAGTGTAGGTATTGGTACATGATATAGGTATCTAAGCTTCCTCATAGTCAGAGGGGATCTATACAGGTTACAGCTTTACCAACACGGATATGTAGTGTTACTATATGCATCTAGACATCAGTTGCTGCTCCATAATTATGTTTTCTACATCCTTTTTTAACTTATCATGAATGCTAGCCCCACATAGAGATGTCTTGGATACTACAGACCACTTAATCTTGCATCCATTCACCCTAGTCAAAGGGGCTTAGGGAGCTATTGATCTTTACCTAAGACACCTAAATCTGGTCATCTGGATACCTAAAGTAGCTTGCATATATGACAGACAGACGTGTTAGATAGCTACCTACACTGAAGAAATCAAACAGAAGAGCTAGCTAGATCCCTTATGCTGGTGATTTTTTGATAAACATGGGTGTGTAATATCAATTTAGATGCAGCAGCCTACAATGGCTGCTTCTGAGGGTAAAAGTCTCAGATGTCTGACAGCCCTGTGCAGGCATCTTCAGGACAGTGCTCTGTATCCTATCCTATCCTTTCCTATCCTGTCCTCTGTCTTTAGAAATTAGGCAAGACAAAATGGCTGTAGCAATAATTTTTCTGCCTGTACTTTCCTCAGGCCAAAGTCATGCTTTTACTATGCCCTGAACGCTGCCATTTTCTTTGCTCATAGTGATGCAAGAATAAAGCCTTGCTGAGAATGAAGTTACAGAATTAGTCTTTTTTATTTTGTCTCTGGCAACAGTCAAAAGGTTGTTTCTATCCATTATTTGACATAATCAGCAACATCAAAATAGTGGTGAATGCCATTTAATTAATTTTATACTCTGATTAAATTATCTGTGATTGAACACATTACTAAACTGCTGCAATATTCTTGAAACATGTTTGACGTTCAAATCGAAAGCGTAGTCCCAGTAGAAATACTGGTACTGATAAGATTTAAACTGGTCTAATTCTAGATTTAGGTACAGCGGTCTTAAGTTTCACAAGTGAGCAGTAGTCACAGGCATTTTGAAATTAATATATACAAACTCACCTCCCAAGTATGCAGATTACTTTTGTAATCCTTAATAAGAGCACAAAAGTTAAGTAAATCTTCTGTAAATCTGATTATTTTGTCTAGGTGAACACAATAGCAAACTCTTACCAATTTTCTGAAAAGGTGTCTTGTTTCTGGTTTCTACAATTCAAACATTAAATAAGTATATCAGAAAGAAAATCCTTTTCATTCACAGCACATTCAGCCCCACAACTGATTGATCAGAATTTTTAAAAAGTGGTCTGATGGGTGAATTTGAATCTTTTCCCATTTCCGTTTGCCAAGAACACCATGACATTTGAAGACCATTCTTTCCTCATATGCTATACTTATCTGTACTCAATTTCACAGAGCTCTTATTTGCTCTGTCTCTGTATTGATTTATAATATATATGCTTAGCTTCACCAGTCAGTATGCAAACATCATTGGAAATACATGCAAGCAGTAATATTATTGATTAGACCTTTTAATGCAATATTCTAAGAGTATCTCATTCTATATATTGAATCAAATTACTCCTTAGGCATTATCATTATTGTTATTTTATTGCTATAGCTATCTGTGTATCTTCCAGTATTATCCAGCAACAAAACTAGAAAACTTCTGGGGTGAAGGCAAAATTTGTGGTTATGCACTTCAGTGCTTTTTAATTTTTACAAGAGTAAAAAAATTAATAAAGCTGCCATACAGATGGTGAAATATTCTTCTTTTCTATCACCAGGAAATCAGATAACACTTAGAAATACTTTGCTAAGAATGCAATGTTAAATGGTGTTTACCTTGACATATAAATCTCCATCTCTTTTGATACCCAAATATTCTTAGAACACTTCTCTGGTATTATTTTAATTTGCAACCTGTTTGAGGGTAGCAAGTGTAGCTATGGAATCACATATTTTTGGTTTTGTTCTTATTATTTATGGTTATTCAATTCTGTATCAGAAAAAAAACCAAGTTATAAGGATATAGAATTCAAAATTCTATATGTGGCACCCTTCATAATGACAATATTATATGGAAAGATACTGATATATATTTATTTTGCCATTTTCATTTTGAAAACAGCAAAGTTGTGCTGCCCTCCTTTTAGCAGAATTATGCATCTGAAAGTATACTAGATCTTTTTCTCTTTCGTGGCTCTGATAATTAAATGGACATCTTTCTTGGTAAAATAGAGATCCAAAGTATTCCTGTTTCTTAAGACAGGGGATCTGTTAATTCTGCTTGTTTCACAGAGTGTATCCAGAATAAATCCAGTAGCAAAGGATGAGATCAAATCTATCTGCACTAAAAATACAAATTTTAAATACCAAATGCTTAGTCCTTATAGACTTTCTAGGTAGGAGTTTCTGAGGCTTTCAGAGGGGAGAGCCATCCAGCAAAAATTCAGAACGTAGATCAGGCATATGTGAAGTAAATGTGAAAGTAAACACGATGCAGAGTTCACCTCATCCAGTATTTACAATGTTAGAAATGTATGTTCTTTTATTTCCTTACCATCTGAGTTTTCTACCAAAATTTCCCCATCAGAGAAGTAGCTTAACTTGCTGTTACCAGAAAGGGGTTTGTTTCTAGGGAGAAAGAACAGTGAGATACAAATTCTTTGAACATAACATCTACAGATTCATAATCAAAAGTCTTAGAAATTATTTTGAAAATTGTAATATGAGGATGTAATTTGCCCTATATGAGACAACAGCTATGCATCTATTATGTTCACTGAAATCTCTCTTTCCCTCAGCCTTTTTGAACGTCCTCATGATCATTCATTATGTGCAAAATTATTTCAATACTTTCCCCCACAGTAACAGCAAGTGACAGCAGTCTGTGTACTTCAATGTTGCAGCATTCTTATGCCATTCAATTCTAAGAAATGTAAGCAGCCTTTATGTACATAAAAAAAATTTCAATTAAGCATTGTGTCCCATTTTTCAGCACAAGTATTACCTTCCAGCAATAAGGAATAAATCGCTTTATAGCTAGGAAAATACCCAGGGTAATTCAAGTCATTCATACTGTTGTGATTCTTGTCCCTGTGATACAAAATGTACTCACTCTGCAGTTATTCTATAATGCTGATAAAAGATAAAGAATTTCCCTTTACAATATTTCTAATATTTATGAAGACATATCTTGGGTTTATTCAAGAATTTTTTTCTAATCTAACAAAGAATCCATTGTGAATTTGGATGAGAGAAGTGTCAATTTAATACACGTGAATGAATGTATGGGTTACCTTAGTGAGAGTCAGAGAAATATTTTGTTTCCTGCATATCTGGGAAGCATAGGTAGGTTGAAATTTATTTTATTCTATTTTAATAGAATGTAACTCATATCTAAATCCCCTTTCTATAGAAGGGTAAAAATTAATGCAATCAGTCCCAATCTTTTTAAGAAAAAGAGCTTGTAAGATACTGTAGTAACAACTAAAATTTGAAGCATTTATGTTGTTAAGGGAGTTTTTTTGTGGGTTTCCTTCTTGTTGTGTTTTTTTTTTTTTTATTTTTGGTTTGGTTTGGTTGGTTTTTTTGTTTTTAGGTTTGCTTTTTTTTTTTTTTTTTGGCTTATCTACTAAAACAAATTCTTCCAGCTTAATAAAAATTGATGTTTCTCTAAATTTATCTGGACCACTATCAATTTTCATATTGCCTTCTTGAAGCTAATAATCTTTTTTATTTCCTTTTAATATTTTATTTCTTTTTTTAATCCTCTTTATTTCCTTTTGAATTACTTCCCCAGTATTCTGAATTCTTTCTTATATATTCAGAGGTCTTGATTGCATCTGAAAAGTCCACTTTCTCCTCTGATGGGGAACAGAATGCAAGTTGATATCAACAAAATGTCAAACTCTCTCTCATAATTTCACATTGGAGCTAAAATCAAACTGCTCTTCAGGAAGAGAACAGTCGCTCAGTCTCCAGCTGAAGACAGGTTAGGATACAGAAGAATTTGAAGATACCATGATTGTAAAAGCTGCTATGAGGGCAAAATGATGTGGATGTAAAAAGGAATAAATGAGAAGATGTTCCACACAACATGCAAAAAAACCCATAAAAAGCAATATTGAGGCTGGGATATATGCAAAGGTGTAGCAAGGAAGTTAGGCATATCAGATAAGGAAAACAGAATAAGAAAAAACATCCAAGTTAAAATAAAATATGGGGATGAAGAAAGGCCAGATCTTCAAGGAGAACGAGAGATAGATGGTATTAAAAGAGATGTCTGATGATTCATCCAAGTTATATGAAAATATGTTCCACATACCTCAAATAGAGAGAAATAGTACCATTTCTCTCCACTCAACTGGTAGGGTGGTTGCACTGCACATGTGTTTGTAAAGGTATACAAGTATTCAATTATACTACAGCTGAATATATATATGAAGCTACAATAGCAGTGAAAAGTTCTTGTTTTCTAGAACCTTTGACTTGCCAATGCATAGCTTTACCATACTAAGGGAAGATAAGGGAATTAAGAAAATTTAAAAATCTAGAAAAAAGTATTTTTTCATGTCATCATATAATGGAAATGTTTTGACATGTATCTGAAGGCCTGACTCCTTAACACCCAAAGATTCCAAACAGTAATAGTATAAACATGAAGACTAGATGCTGAGTAGCTATGTCATAGATCTAGCATTCCACAGAAGCATGACAATCTTTCCCAGTTTCAAGCTTAGTTAACTGATCACTCCTGCATCTCTGTCATCCAGAAATTCAGTTTTGAAAAAAACTCATGGATGGAAAAGAATGAGAATTATGGCACCATACTTTCATTGGCCTATGAATTAACATTTTTAATGGTTACTCTGCAAGACCAATATAAGCTGTGTTTATTACTGTCTGAAGATTACTTCTAATATTTACACATCCAGTCAACACACAGCAAAGACCACAGAACCTCTGTCCAGTTAGGGTTTAAAGCAGCTTCTGATGACTTCAGTGTAATTTGGCCCATCTGCTTAACTCTATCTTATGTAGTTGCATCAGACCATAAAGCATAATATTTTACAAATATCCCATCATGGCAAAAAATATTAGTGACCTATCTGATAAAGGAATATCCATATCACAGGAGGATTAAAAATGGTATTTGATGGTCCTGATTAGCGCAAAAAGTAATAAGAGTATTCTCTTGATTATATGAAAACACTTATGATTGAAACGGGGATGTTTGAAGAAAAATTGTTATACACCCTAAAGAAATTGAAACAATTTTTGTAATGGTTATAGCACTTCAGTGATATTTTCCTGATTTGGAAAAATGATTGTAACTCACTGGAAAGGTTTATTATGGAGCTGAATAATTTATACCTCACCATTATATTTGATGGAAAGCACAGGCAGAAGACTGTTAACTGTCTTTATGTAAGTCAGGCACTGATTTGATCCCAGTGACAGTAGAGTATATTTTGGGTTTTTGCAGATGAGATAGAAATAGTCACTGGAAATTTTTTTTTTTTTTGACAAAAACCTTCAAAATAAGAGAAAAATTATATAATAATTATATTAACACAAGATGTGACCATACATCAAAGAAAAATCTCTTTTTCCAAACCATCCCTGTCAAGTCACCTCCACCCTAGCATTATGGCAATATTAAATGCAAAATATTATGACTAATAGAAACAAGATTTTTGGCACCACAAGGATTTTCTAGACTCATTTCACAGGGTTTGTAGGAGTTTTAATGGAACAAGGCCAATTCAAAACCAAGGACATACTTTGAAAATTATATATTTAGCACAGCCAGAAGGTCTACTGACCCTGTAGTACCAGGGAAACAAATGGAAAACAGTAACGTGTGGTATCTCCCAGGAGTCCATTCTGGCAAAAATACTGTTTAGAGTCTTCATCAATGACATAGTGAGATTGAAAACACTCTCAGCAAATCTGCATATGACACTAAGCTGAGTGGTGTGTTAGAAGGATAGAATGTCATCTGGAGAGACCTTGAACAAGCTCAAGAAGTGGGCCCATGGGAACCTTGAAAAGTTCAATAAGGCCAAGTTAAAGGTCCTACCTGAATTGGGGCAATCCACAATATTAATACAGACTGGGGGATGAACGGATCGAGAGCAGTCCTGCAGAGAAGAACTTGGGAATACTGGTGGGTGAAAAATTGGGCATGAGCTGGCAATGTGCTCTTTTAGCCTAGAAAGATAATTGTATCCTGGACGACATAAAAAAACCACTTACAGCAGGGTGAGGGAGGTGATTCTCCCTCTCTACTCCACTGTCATGAGTACTGCATCCAGGTCTGGGGGCCTCAGCACAAGAAAGACATGGGCCTGTTTGAGCAGGTCCGGAGAAGGACCACGAGGATGATCAAATTGATGGAACACAAAGGATGAGATAGTTGGGGTTGTTCAGCCTGGATACTACAAGGCTTCAGGGAGACCTTATTGTGGCCTTCCAATATTTTAAAGGGGGATTACGTGAAAGATGGAGAGATGCTCTTTACCAAGGCCAGTAGTGACAGGACAAGGGGCCATGATTTTAAACTAAAAGAAGGTAGATTTAGATTGAACATAAGGAAGACATTTTTTACAATGAAATTGGTGAGACTCCGGCACAGGTTGCCCAGAGAAGTTGTGGATGTTCCATTCATGGAAGCATTCAAAGTCAGGTTGGATGAGGCTTTGAGCAATCTGGTCTAGTGGAAGAAGTCCCTGCCCATGGCAGGGGAGCTGGACCAGATGATCTTTAATTGTTCTTTCCACCTAAACCATTCTGTCATCCTATGATTCTATGATCTGTTTGTCTGAACAGTCACATGTGGAGTCCTTGATAGAAAGCTTCTGTCTTTATGTATAATTCCTAATGAATGTGGCCCCTTGGGGGACTGTTCACACTGGGAATCCCAAATCAAAGACCAAGAGACAAGATCATATAACACATAAAGATATTTGCTAACAGAAGTCAGAAACTTGATTTTTAGATATTTTCACTTTTATTACCATCTGTTAATAAGACCTTGAGTATGTATTGGTGTATTTCATGCCTAAATAATGAAACAAAAATATTTCCTGAAAGGCCACTAGTTGCTTTTAAAAGGAATAAAAGATATTAAAGATCTCTTGGTACATGATAATGATGATGAATATATCCATAAAAGTAATTTCCTAAGTAGTCATGTGCTAAAGTGCTTTCTTCTTCTAACCACAAGCAGTTTATAAAACAACATTAAGACAAGATTCACTTATCCACTCTCTGGTTGGAGACTTTGGATAAAACAGAGACATCCCACCTTAGTGACTCTTATATATTTATTGAAGTGTCTCTGTCTTACAGTTTATGGAGTAGAGAAACCCATGCCTGGAAAAATCAGAGGTTTTGAGTATGAAAATTCACCTGGGAGAATTACACATCTCCACCCGGGACAAAATATTTGCCACTGAATAAACTGAGCATGAGACTGGGAGGGGGCACAGCTGGGCAGATGACCCAAACTAATCAAAGAGATATTCCATGCCACACAATGTCATGCTTAGCAATAAAAAGGGAGAGGAGGGGAATTTGCATAGGTTAGCCATCTTTTGCTTGGGAACTATCAGGGCATCAGTCTGCTGCTTGGAAGGTGGTAAGTGATTTCTTTTGCATCACTTGTTTTGTTTTTTTCTTATCCTTTCCTCTTCCACTTCTCCTTTCTTCTTCCACTTCTCCTTTGGTTATGAAAACATTTTTATCTCAACTCCTGAGTATAATCCTTTCTTTTCTCTTTCCTTGTTCCACAGGCATTAGGAGGTGGGGGGAAAGAGTGAGCAACTGTGTGGTGCTTAACTGTCTACCAGGGTTAACCCAAAACAGCATTGCATAAACAAAAATATTATTTTTGTATCCAATCTTCTGCTAGGTTGCCAGTGGTCTCCTGGTTTGCATTCCCCATGGATAAAATAGGGACAAAGATCAGGAAATCAAACTATATGGATTGGCAAACATTTGACAAACTCACATTATGTGCTTGAGGCCAGAGTCTGCAAAGTGTTCACACTGTTTCTTGTCCAAATTAATCTTTGTTTATGGACATTCACCTTTAACTACAGTGTTGGACATGTTCTAAACTACTCCACAACAGAAGGGCACGTGTTAGAAGACAGGATGTGTTGTGACCAGGTTCTCTTGGGTTCCACTCCATTAAGGCTCCAAGGGAGCACAATACTCAACTCTGTTGAAGGGTATGCTGTCCTCAGTTTGATTTTGTTCCATTCCTCGAGGCCTTTTTTTTCCCTGCCCTCTCTCTGCATTTTCCAGACAGAGTGCCAGTTACATCTGCTTTTCAGCAAATGAAAACCTGGATGGGTAAACGCAGCAAATGTGGTTGCAGAAGCTGTAGTATAAATCACCAAACCCCTTTGATCTTAGGGGATGTTAGCAGTGGGACATATCTGCAGGAGCTGTTTGAGTATTTGACAAAGGCCCTCAGAAGTTGCTGATTCTGTAATTGAAATTTCCTATTTGGTATGTTCCATCCCAACAGCCCTGTAGTTAATTTCTATCCCCTTTTATTGGAAATTATATTTTCCTGTTATTTAATAAGAGGCTCCTAAAATTATTAGTCACCCGTAATTCATTAAAAATGGCAGAAATTAACTTCTCCCATAGATATGACCAAGGGCCAGATTCTGCAATGAACTATATAACCTGTGAAAGTTTTTTGAGGACTCCAGAGTTATTTGGACTGTAGATTACTGAATCATGTGGCACAGAAATTGTATAAGGGAACAGAAAAGGAGACATAGGTGAGTTTCACACATATCTGTCAAATATAATGAAATCTCAAACTCATTTTTAGGTGAGATCTTTTGGGTTGCAAATCCCAGATAGGGACAAGTGGTTCCCAAATACGCTAGACACAACCATATTTGCAGCATTTCCCCTCTTAGCTGACTTAGTGCCACTCCTTCCCAGCACAGAGAGTCACATAGCATCAGTTCAGAGAGCAGTAGTTCTGGATCCTAACAGAAGAGCGTAGGATTGTATGGTATACCTAATTATGCCTGTGTCCAGCTGGGTACCCACCTGGGTATCTCACACAGTAATTTGGGCTGCGCTTTGAGGTTAGACTTTGATAAATAAAGTGTTACAACATCGAGCCATGTGGCACCAATCCCTCTGCTGGAAAGCAATGGTGGTTAATACCAGTTCAAGTGTAAACAGGCAGCCTGTTCAGTTCCTGTCTTCTCTTGAAATCCGTTTTTTTAATATAATGAACCTTTTCATTCAGCAGAGTAAGAAGTGAATGATCCAATATATAAGTTCATGTGAGACCCAAACTGTAGCTATTGTCAAACACTGAAGGCTAATAGAAAATATCCTTGGGCATCTGTAATAAAGGAAACAATTTTTTTTTAATGTTAAGAGGATTCAGAGTTTATTTATGCACTGACACCTGGAGTGGGAGAGAGGAGTATACAAAAAAGAAGGTTTGACAGAGGCAGCTGGCCCACAAAGAAAACATAGCTATTTCTTAACCAGACTACAACTTATTAGCTATTTATTTTACTATTTTTCTTTACAATGCCACTGGAATAGTTTTTCCCAATGCATATTTTTCTTGTCATCCATTTGACTTGTAATATGGTTTCTGAGGGTGGCTAATATGCAGTCGATTAATTAAAGAGTTGCCACCAAAAAGAACCTTCTGTTCTGTGTGATCTGATGACTGACTGCTTGGAGGAAAGAAATGTGTGGTTTGGATATAAAAATTACCAACTGGAAAGTTTATGCATTGACTCGAAAGAATTATATAAAGCTAATCCCTCAAGCAAGTGTTCCTTTTCTTGCTGTTCCCCAATCCTCTCTCTTTCTAAACACTGCTTTTTGTATTCTTTATTCTTCTTTACTGTTGCACCCGGAGGCGGAACCAAGATTAAGGGCTGTTGCATTAAGAAGGGGAAAAACAAATCTTAGAATGTCCAAATCAGACAGGGTACTTTGATGAACAATTGTATTGAATTTTCAGGTTAATATTTCTCATTTGACATAAAACAGAGAAAGGCAGACGAAAATATTTTTATTTTTTTATTTTAATTTTTTTTATTTTCCCTCTACTTTTATTTTGTCTCTCTATTCTTCTCTTAATTCCCTCAAACTATAAACTTCCAGTTATTAATTATAACAGCTGATGGTGTTTAGCCAGGAGAAAAGGAAGCTCAGAGGAGACCTTATTGCTCTCTGCAACTACCTGAAAGGAGGTTGTAGCAAGATGGGGATCAGCTTTTTCTCCCAGGCAACTAGCAGCAGGACAAGAGAACGTAGCCTCAAGCTGTGCCAGGGAAGATTCAGGTTGGACATAAGTAAGAATTTTTTCACTGGAAAGGTGGTTAAATATTGGAATGGGCTTCCCACGGAGGTAGTGGAGTCACTGTCCCTGGAGGTGTCGAAGGAACAGCTGGAAGTGGCACTTAGTGTATGGTTTAGTTGACAAGGTGGGTCAATGATCTTGGAGGTCTTTTGCAACCTTAATGATGCTATGATTCTGTAAAACTAGTTCCACTAGTGTACTTAAATTTATTTTTTACATCCAGATAATTTCAATGGAAAAGTTCAAACAAAATTTTGTAACCTGCTTGTCCCTTTAAGACATAGTGCTTGCAATACTATAGCTGTTGGCATAAGAACTTATTTTTCCCTTATTTACTCCTCATGAGTTTTGGAAAGGAATGTAACATTTCAAAACTGACCTCAGGTCCATCTTTTTAAACATATTATGTATGAGACTATTATTGCAATGTCTTAGAGTCTCATAATATTTAATAAATTCAATCTCATAACTTCCCACTGATTTAGAGTGGTAATTGTTCATTGCATTACACTATTTCCCATAATAAGTCATCCTAAATTCTGTTAAGAGCTTCTAATTAAAATTTGCTTGAGAGAATTGATAAAAAAATGCTCCTTCTTTCTGAGTCTTAATGGTAAAAAGGAATACTGTTTTGGGGAGATGCTGAGAGGTGAAGTCTCCAGCTCTCACCCTAAAGTCCATAGTTTTATGTGGTTACTCCTTTTCATTCACTAGGTAGTTTAATGATGATAGGAAAAAACTTACAATAGTAAGCATAGGAACACTGGCTCTCAGGTAGATTTTTGAGCCTAAGGTTACATATATTTGAGGGCAGGGAATGAAAAAATTTTGATAAAGCCTATGAGTTTTAAGGATGAACAGCAAGTCATGTACTTAGATAGAGATGAGATAAAACCGTGGAAGATACCTGTGAACCAGAGAAATTCTAAATAAATATAGAAATGTAACTGAATGAATGGGAGTAGTTCAATAGAAATTTCATCAACTGGTATGAAACTTTGGCTTTAATGCCATAAGAACAGGAAAAAAATGATAGGATGAGAGACAGATTAAGGAGAATTAGAAATGCTAAGGGATATATACTTTTTAAATCACTATTCATTTGCTATAAAATGTTTCAACTTTTGCTTTGAAAAGGGAATGTAGTGGAAGAGTGTACTTATGTTTCTACATGTTTTGCTTCCAAACTAGTTTTATTTAATTGAGCACCACAGAAATAAAGTAAAAATAACTAAATTTCAGCAATTTGACCTATTTGAACCATTTCACATGAAATAAGAATTTCACAAACATTGATTCAACCTCTGATCTGAGCTTAGTTAAACACTTGCTTGATCTGCTCAGTAAATTCACTCTGGTCAACTTGCATAACATCTCATTTAAACATCTTCCCTCCTAAAGAGCATTTGCAGTGCTCCCTGGTATTCTTCCTCCAGTCCTGACCTCTCTTTCTATGATGACTCCATTCACATCTTTTAAATGATACCATTTCCGACACCTTTGGATAAACTGTGTTGTTCACAGCAAACTGGCTGGCAGGTATGGACTCTCCTGTTATTTTTACTCTTGACTCAGAGCACAAAGCTCTCCAGAAGATAAAACTCATAATAGTATAGCTTGTATGTATGTGATATTGATCCTCTTCCAGCTAGGCAAAGTAAAGGATACGTGCGATATTGTTTGTGAGATCCATAGACCTGTACAGTCTTGACACAAAGGTGTTTTCCTCAGTATATTCTAGGAGTTCAGCAGCAGGGAGATGATTGATTTTTTTTTTTTCTTTCTTCATTTTATTTCAGGTGGACTTGAGTAGCATTAAGAAAAACCTGAAACGAATGCAAAGCCCAGTCTCATGGGTCACCTTCATCCTCAAGATGTTAGAATTTTGGGGGCAAGTATAAATGTTGAACATTCAGAGGTTCCCCTTATAGTTGTGCATAAGTAATGGTGAGGATGAGGGCAAAATGAGCTTTTGTACTGGTCCCAGCTTCCCTCTAATTCACACAAAAAGGCACACACAGCTATGTCCTGATGTCAACAGGAAATTCTATGAGCCTACAAATACATCACCCTAGTAATGGGCAATCATAGTAGAAACTGGAAGCTTTTGTTAGGTCTCTGAGGAGCAGTTTCCTTTCGGGATTTCTCCAACTGACCACTGAAGATTTTTTGACACAGACATCTAGATAATTCAAGCTTTTTACCATAACAGTTGCATAAGGTTTCAAGTACAATTTGGCACCTGAGAAATACTTTAAAGACTGTTGAAGTCACTGTATCCCTTCCATTTATTTCAGCAATCTATGTATACCTTTTTATTTTCTTTAGT